>NC_136626.1:29786333-30176333 GCF_933228915.1 Telmatherina bonti
ACATGTATGCAGCAGTTTTGCACTTTTCTGCTCTGCTGGACTTTGTTTGGGATTCCAGTATGATTCCGGTTTCTATTTGAGTTGAGAGGCTAACAAATAACATATGTACAGTATCCACACACCATGTAATATAACATGCTACAAATGATGACCAAGTGAGCAGAAGCAACAAAGTCTGAAAGCACTTGTAAAGTATGTCACAATTTTTAAATATATTGTAACTAAATAATACACACTGTCTGAAATCAGAATCAGCTCTGGGAGGTATCTCTACACACACACTGGGCTGCACACAGAAGTGGTTGCAGTCAAGGAGCTCGCCGTGAAATGGCCCGCTGGCAGATATGATATAAAAAGCAACGCAGCATAACAAGACTGCTACTGTAGGTGCCTCTGGTTGGGTTTGAATGCTGTAAGTGAGAGGAGCTGCGCTGCGGTGAGGGTGGCACCTCCAAGAGCAGGCCTGGAGCTCTGAGGGCCTTTTCACGCTTAGGGGAACCCAGCACATGGGGTAGCAGTTCCAGCGCACAGCAGTGTGGGCACGGCTGAGCGCCTCCTTAGGACAAGTGTGAGCAGAGACTCCATGCAGTCAAATGTTTACACGATCACTGCCTGTTTTGCTGGTTTTTAGCACACATGAGGTGTGTAGACATAATATTATCCACTCATAGGATATACATGAGACAAAAAAGGAAGCTGCTGTGTAGAAAAGAAAGAAGAAGAGAAAGAACTAAGAGGTTTTGGTGCCTCCAGAAATTGGACGATGGACTGTTTTCCACCATAACTGTAACAGAGACACGTGTAGATAAGTAGCAACAGCATTATTCACAAATAGCATTTCCTGTGTTGCTTTTTGGATCGAGCACCACAGAATGAATACCTCCTACATTCAACAAAACAGGAACATTATAGAAAATGGAGCACCCTTTCAACAAAAAGAGGATTGATTTTGCTAAGTATTAACCCAGTTTTTCATCTACAGAATAATATCTCTATCAGTGATTAAAATAAGGACAGTGGGGCAATGGATGGCTGTCAATAAGCACATGTGGAGGCAGCACAAGGATTTATGTCTCGGATTAACACCGTGTCTTTGTCTCAGCTGAGAAAATACTCATTAAGCTTTTTTGATATGAATGAAACCTCAGTCCAATAAGCGGAAAATGCTGCTAGACATGAATCTTGTGTTAATTGTGGCAGACAGGAAGTATGGATTAACCTAGTTTCTTTCTGTTCCAGTTTACGGGTTTATTTTTGATATCTGCTGTTCACAAGTACCTTTGCAGGTTTTGTTGTATTTCCTTTCCATGATGAATGTTCGTGAAAAATGAGTCAGCCTTATGAACTCCACCGAGGAGGAACAACTACAGCGTGAATCGTCTGCTTTTGAGCAGGTTTGCACAAAAACCAGTAAGCCAGTTTTCACAACAATATCCTCCTGACTACCAGTAGTTCAATTTGTCCTCTGTGAAGGACCTTTGTAAACCTAAATATTTTCATCTCCCTGAATGCTACTGAACTAACACCTTTTGGTCTTTAAAGAGGACATTTAGTGCTTTTAAATGGTACCTCATTTGGGGGGGGGCTCCATTGCAACAAGCATGTTTTATGGGAAGAGCAAAAGTTCATACTTTTCTTTGTGCTTATTTTTACTTGAAAATTTGTAGTTATATTTTCTTTGAATATCTTATAAACACATTAAATCGTTTCTTAGATAAATATAACTATATTTTACCACAATATTAAAAAGTTTAAGCAATGTCCTCCGTAGTGGACATTTGTAGTCACACATTTTTTTTCCTGGTAGTCAGGAGGATATGGACAAAGAATTGTGGTTTCAGGGAAATGGCGGAGGATTTGTAACACAACCAGCAAGGGAAAAGATGGGGTCCAACTTGTGACCTTCTATGCCATATTTAATAAATTTGATGCAAATAAAGCTTAATTGCTGCGATGGACTGGCGAGCTGTCCAGAGTGTACCCTGCCTCTCACCCAAAGACTGCTGGGATAGGCTCCAGCTTCCCCGCGACCCTTCATTGGACGGATAATGGATGGATGGATTGAGCTTGATTGCTCTGATGAAACAAATGTAAAAGCAACAACATCATTGTACAAAAATGTACAAAGTTTTTATAAACTTCAAGATTCTTTTTTTTTTTTTTATCTCTAAAACAGTCTCAGATCATTTTCACAGCAGGAATTTCAGCTACACTAAAACTAAACTGATGACATGCAACATCACATGGATTTATCAAGCTATTGACATGGTACAGTCATTTCAGGAAGCACTACAACATATTGTGGTTTGTTTCCAGCCACTTTGGTCTCTGATTATTAGCAAAACATTTGGCCACAAACATGTGGAAAGATTTTGTTGTCAACTTTTATCAACAGAGTAGAACTTTTGATGAGCTCACAAGCAAGGTTCATGAAAATACTTAAACCTTCATTACTCTTGTCAAAATACTTGCTAATATTTTCTGAAATCTGGCTTTTAAGTACACTGGGAAAGTGTTTAAATGGAATTATGCATCAGCTGTAGTAGAAGTGGGGCTCTGGCTGTAATTCTGGGTGCTGCACACTGAGCTGTAAGTGTATTCACAGCTCACCACTCCTTTAGTGTAACCGACAATAACATTTGCTTTGCTCAGTTTTTACATGATTTTGCATGATGTGTATGCTATTTTTGGTGTAAAATCAGAACAAACATGAGATATAAAGCAATAAGCTTACTGAGGAAACACTGTTGCTCAGTGTTAAGAGCAGCTTGTAGATCCTCTTCATATCTCTCAAAATGGAAGGTAAGTTGATCAATTCCTGGCTTCCGACACTATGTACTGGTGACCTTAAGCAAGACATTGAACCCCACTAAGTCATCCAGTGTAGTTACTGGTGTACAAATGTGTGTGATAGTTAATATCTCATAGCATAATAACAACAGAAGTGCTGTATAAGTATGAATGGAGTGTACTCATAACTAGAAAAGCTCTATTTCAGTACATTTAATAACATATATATTCTTAAGAACTTGAAATATATGGAAATATTAAAATTTTTAATAAATCAGAATATTAGGATTTGAAATGATAGTGTGTTAGGTATGACTATAAACCTGAGTAAGGACTTTTAAAAAAGGCTGAGGACAATGACTAAATACTGTATAAGATATGTCGAGAGAGGTTGATTTGCTTCTAAAATGTAAGGACTTTAGGAATATAAAAATTTTCTTCACACAAAACAGCCAAGGTCTTGTGCCACATCGTGTCTGAATGAGTAGAGACTAGGATGAGAAGAGTTTCAGTGACGGAAGGATAGAAAGTTGATCAACTTTGCAGATGTTGGTTGCATGTGGGGGCAACAGGTGAAAATATCATCACACACTGTCTTCTGCGTCTCTTCTTTTCCTGTTGGCCCTTCGGCCAAAATGTTTTTCCACATGCCCTGCAAAACTCAACATTTCTCACCTTTGTACCGTCTTTAGCTGTGTGCTGAGGGCTTTGCCTTAATTTGCTAAACTCAATCTCTTAATCTTACCTCCGTTTGTGCCTCCCTGAATGGAAAAGACATTAGTCCTCTGTTGGACCATATGGTGGATTGGACAGGTCAGAAAAGGAGCACGGGGATTTAGTTGCTCTGAACATTTTTACAAGACATGATTTTTACAGATGCTTAAAAGTTTTATTGATGATTATTCTCATTTTATACTGAGACATAGATTATTGCAGCAAAAGATGTGGTTAATGCATAAACTTTAGGTGGAAAAATTGCTGACATCCTGACCTCAAGCGAGGCATAAATAGGGAAAAATGCCTCCGCCGACACAGGCAGTCTGCACAGGCGTCTCTACCAGAAATCAACTCCCATTTGGTTTTTCAGAGGAGATGAAGGTTGGAAGGGACAATCAAGGAAAATGGATATGAGATAAAAGCAAAGTCCAAATCCAGCAGTTCCCAGTGTTCTTGATAAATCATCTATTTGACTGAAAATATGATCATTTTACCGTTTTTGATATCAAATGGATTATTGCTTTTTAACCCATTCCTCATTCAGTGAGTGGTGATCTGTGAATATGCTGATGAGCCCCATCATGTCCAGCCTCTCAGGTCCTTACAAAGTCTGGCTCAAGGTTTTGTTTTGTTGTTTTTTTTTTTTTTTGTTTGTTCCTGAGTATTTTCAGGCCAAATAAAAACTTTTCTGGCATTTTTATTTGAATCTTTAAAAAAAAGAAAAAAAAAAAAAAAAAAAAGAGAGAGAAATACATACAAAAATGAAAAACTGGATAAAGAACAGACGTTAATTTTCCAACTGTATACACAGAACAGAAATATTGAAAAATTTTGCAAGTAACCAGACTGATTTATGTTTTTCCTTCAGAGAAAAGTAATATGAGTAAGGTAATATACTGTAATAAATCAAAATTAAACAGTTGATTTTAACCTGTTGCACAGCAGAGCTGTATCCATGGAAGCAAATGGAAAACAAACAAATAAACAAAAATCCCCAAATAAATACAATCTGTTTCATTTTCTTAATGCACATGAAAACAAAATAAGGTAAAATGTCATTCTGCAGCTACTTAATGCTTTGAATTCAAATAAATAAAAAAAAAACACACACACACACACACACACTCACAAAACAATATTAGACTTTGGGTATTTTTTTATCCATTGGAGCCAATCCTGGCAGCTTATAGGCGGGAGGCCGGGTGCGACTTGGACCGGTCATCACTCTAGGGATTCAGCCAAACAGTTCAAGCAAGTTCACCAGTAAATCTCAAGATCTCACAAGAAGCCATTAAAAGAAACAGATAAATTATTAGAAAAGTGATTTGTAAGGAACGTATAGGTAAGACCCAGCTGTTTGTATGTTAAATCTGAGAAAGCAATTTCTGATTTCCAGAAGTCAGGATTCATTGGTGCTGGTTCATTTAAATAATACACGTAAAACTGTCTAACTTTTATTTCTGAGGCTTGAGGTCTGCCAAAAAAAAAAAAAAAAATCATGTGGACGTTTTTTAAGTGAAAAAGTGTGTTGTCTTTAAAGATTGTCTTTAAAAGGAAATGGGGTTATGTAACAGTCTTTTTTTCTTCAATTGTACATCATGAAGTTAGCCAAGCATCTTTCTTCTTTGTGTTTTGTGCTTAAGATTTCTAATACAGTATTCTGCCATGCAGCCAGGTTCACTTCAGACCCCCTATGAGTCACCTGCTTGTGCAATACTGCACTAAAACCCACATGTTGCTCCCATATGCGCACATACAAACAAAACGTAGAGAAATACTCCTGCAGTGCAAAGCTATGTGGTGGTTATAAGAAGTCAGGACTGGACTGGCTGTGATCCAAAAGCTGCTGCTTGATTTAGCAGTCATCCATATGAGTGTGTGTCTGTGCAGCATTTTCATACTTCTTGTGTCTGCAAAGAGCCAGCTGTGAGGTCAGCACTCAGGGACCATGCATCTTTCTTGTTGACAATGAGCTGAGTACTCATTCCAGACGTTTGGCTCATTCATCTTACTCATAAAACTGTGATGTTTTCCAGCAGGAATTTACTGGAAAATACGGAGTTTCATTTTAAAGACTAATTGGCCATTCAGTGAAAAGGAGGATTGATTATAAAGCTTGTGATTCATCCCTTGGAATTAACTTAGAAGTTTTTTTTTTTAGTCAAGTTCATAGGTTTACTGTTTCAGTGGTCAAACAAAGTCTGCATGCCATTGAACAGTATACACAAATGAAATGAAGCACTGACTACTATCACTGCAGCTTATGGTGTAAAATGAAATACAATGTGTGAGAATCAATGCTAAAAATTATTTATAATGCAACCTCAAAACTAATGCCTGGAAGTCTTTTGATTTTAAAGTCAGGAAGGAAACATTGAACAAAAATCTGTAATGCATTTGTCATGTACAGAAGTAACATGACAAGTCTGAACATACACCTGGTGAGATGTCTGTGAATTCAAAAAGAGACAGAAATGGGAATAACAATACACACATAGCATAAAAGAAGTAATTATAAATGTTTCCATCCACAACATAATTTGATGAGGTCCAATACAATTCCAACATTTTCTTGATATGGAAAAATTAAGCTAATTTATAATGCTGAAGTTTGGTTATGAATGCTTTGATACATCATACTGTCCATTGAGCATAGTAATAAAAGACACTTATTAAACCGCATTACCAGTAAAAATGGGAGACCGATTTGTACAAGACATATACAAATTTGTTCAAGCTAAACAATATCTTTTCCTGATGACAAATAGTCAAAATGTCCATAATTTCTTCACGTAGAATGGAAGATAAACTTTTAAATGTTTGGAAATGCTTCCGTGTATTAAATTATGCCAAAATAACTTATTTTTTTCTTAATGTTTTTTTTTTTTAATTCGATTAATCTGGCATTCTCTTAAATAGTCTTTAAATTAGAGATGTCCACATTATGTCCACAATAAAACATCACTTGGCCTCTCCAGAGATTGTTGAAAGTTTCAAGATGAATCTACATGCGATCAGACTTGGTCCAGTTTCCACAAGGGAGTCCAAACAACTCTGACCTTAAGCATTCTTTACATATATACATGTGCTAAAGTGTACACATTGGGATTGTGTCAGCTGTAATAAATGAGTAATTCCAGAGGTCAGTCCTTGCAGTGTTATCAGCTTGACTGTTAAGAACATTATACATTATGTGTATACATACATATTGTTATATATTTGCATAGACATGTTGTACCATGTTATACCACTAGAGGGTATCAGTGAAGGTTCTGTTATATAAAAATAAAAGGTAGCACAGAAGAAGTGTGCCACAGCAAAGTTGTGTCTGAGTCGCTCTGTGTGCAATGTAATATTGATTACATATTGGCACATTTAGTGGCCTACATAATATAAATTGGCGACGAGGTGTGTGGTCCAAAGTCATCGGTGGTGCAAGGAATGCCGCTGTGAGTCAAGTTTGGACAAAGACGAACACCCGCGTTGCAGAGGGAAGCTAAGCTAATGAGCTAACAACTATGAGCAACCCTGCCGCTGACAACGCTGATGCTGCTGTAAATGTAAACGAAGGCAGGCGCATCATGGCTGGAGTGATCGGTCATATGGATCCATTTGAAGAGGCTGGTGAACAGTGGGCAACGTACATTGAACGTTTTGAGCACTACGTGTCCGCCAATGACATACAGGCTGCTAAGAAGGTGCCCGTGCTGTTCAGTGTTATGGGTCCTAAAACGTACGGTCTACTCCGAAATTTGGTGGCTCCCACCAAGCCTGGGACGATGAACTATGATGCTATTGTTGCTGCGCTGCAAGCCCATTTCGCCCCAAAGCCGCTTGTTATAGCTGAAAGATTCCGGTTTCACAAGCGAAATCAAGGAGAGGGAGAAACGGTGGCACAGTATGTTGCGGTGCTAAAAAGACTTTCGGAGCATTGTGACTTTGGTGCTTACTTGGAAGACGCACTACGAGATCGTTTTGTGTGTGGATTAAAATGCGAAACGGTGCAGAAGCGCCTCTTGACAGAGAAAGACCTCACCTTTCAGAAAGCAACTGATATTGCTGTATCGGCAGAGACGGCAGCACGCGATGTACAGCAGTTAAGCAGCTCGCTAAAAGTGAACGCGGTGCTGGCGCAAAGAGGAGAGAGATGCCGCCGTTGCGGTATAACTAATCATACTGCTGATGAGTGCTGGTACAAAGACCGAGATTGTTACCTGTGTGGGAGGAAAGGCCACACAAAACAAATGTGCAGAAATAAAGGCAAAAGCGGCCAAGACAGGAAACCTAAAGAGGGAAAAACTGAACTGAAAGGTAATGTCAAAACAAAACGCAATGTCAAATACAAAATGAAAAAGATTCATCAAGTTGAGGCAAATGAATATGAAAGTGAAGACACTAAATCAGACACAGATGGTGATTTGGGACTATATGTGTTGTCTCAAAAAGGGAAATATTCACGCATATCTGTAATGCCTGTAGTCAATGGAAAGAAAACAGAGATGGAATTAGACACAGGCGCTGCTGTGTCTTTGGTTCCTTATGAACAGTATAAAAGAGACTGGAGCCAGATTCCACTGCAACCCACGGATATCATGTTAAAGACATACACTGGTGAGCCACTGGCACCAGAAGGAGTCATTAAAGTCCAAGTAGAGTTAAATCAGCAGCGTGCTGTTTTGCCCTGGTACGTGGTGAAAGTTGATGCTCCTCCATTGTTTGGTAGAGAGTGGCTGAGAGTTATTAAACTGAACTGGAGAGATTTAAAGACTGTATATGCCATTGAGCATGGACAAGCTGACAATCTAGAGACTGTGTTAAAGCGACACTCAGCTGTTTTCTCTAAAAGGTTAGGCACCATGAAAGGTATTAAAGCCAGATTGACCCTAAAACCTAACAGTGTTCCCAAGTTTTGCCCACCACGTAACGTGCCCTATGCTCTTCGACCACGAGTGGAGGCTGAGCTGGAACGTCTGACAGAGCTTGGGGTAATCTCACCTGTGGCGCATAGTGACTGGGCTACGCCTGTGGTGCCTGTCAGCAAAAAGGATGACACAGTGAGACTTTGCGGCGATTTCAAAGTCACCCTCAACCCTGCACTTTGCGTGGATAAATACCCAATCCCACGCATTGAAGATTTATTTGCTTCTCTCGCAGGAGGGCAACACTTCAGCAAGCTAGATTTGTCAAATGCTTATCTACAAATGGAAGTTGAAGAGAGCTCTAAAAAGCTGCTGACAATATCTACACAAAAAGGACTATTCCTGTTCAATCGCTTACCTTTCGGCGTAGCGTCATCTCCCGCTTTATTCCAAAAGGCTATGGACCAAGTGCTTGTCGGACTGCCACACACTCATTGCTATCTGGATGACATTCTAGTGAGCGGTCCTAACAAACAGACGCACCTCAAAACCCTGGATGCTGTCCTGGGCAGGCTAGAGGAATACGGCCTGCACCTCAAGAAGGAGAAATGCTCATTTTTCCAGGAGTCTGTGGAATACTTGGGCCATATTATTGACGCAGCTGGGCTCCACAAGTCACCGGAGAAGGTACGTGCTATTGTGGAAGCACCTGCGCCGTGTGATGTCAATCAACTACGTTCCTTCCTAGGGATGCTGAACTATTATGGACGTTTCATTCCTGATCTAGCCACTGTCTTAAAACCACTGAATGAACTGCTTAATAAAGAGAAGAAATGGCAGTGGACAACATCCTGTGAGTCAGCATTTCAGAAAGCTAAAGCACTCCTAGTATCTCAGGAGGTACTCACCCACTACAATCCTGATCTGCCTCTCCGCCTGGCGTGTGATGCTTCACCATATGGGGTAGGCGCTGTGCTCTCCCATGTGATGCCTGATGGTGAAGAAAAGCCGATCGCCTATGCATCCCGAACTCTCAGTAAGGCAGAAAGAAACTACGCCCAGATTGAGAAGGAGGCATTGGCGATAGTATTTGGAGTTCGTAAGTTTTATCAGTACCTGTATGGTAACAAGTTCACTCTACTCACTGACCATCGCCCGCTAACCACGATCCTGAGTCCAGTGAAAAGCACACCATCCATGGCTGCAGCTCGGATGCAGCGTTGGGCGCTCCTCCTATCAGCACACAACTACACCATTCAATACAGGAAGGGTGCATTACACGCCAATGCGGATGGACTTTCGAGGTTACCGCTTCCGCATGCTTCTATTGAGAAACCAGGAGCAGTAGAAGTATTTTACACATCGCAGTTGGACACTTTGCCATTCAGTCACACCAAGATCAGACGTGACACCTTGGCTGACCCCACTTTGTCACGTGTCATGGAAATGGTCATTACTGGTCGTTTTCCAGCTGCTAAGGACGCAGAGGAAGAGCTGTCACCCTATATTCTGCGTCGCCTTGAGCTCACAGTTCAACAAGGATGCCTCATGTGGGGTGTGAGAGTTATTGTGCCACCCAAGCTACGCCCACATGTTCTGGAAGAGCTACACTCTGCACATCCAGGTGTGGTGAGGATGAAGAGCTTAGCTCGCAGTTATGTGTGGTGGCCCGGCATAGACTCTCAAGTTGAACTCAAAGCAAAGTCCTGCCACTCATGTCAACGTGTACAAAAAGACCCTGCTCTCGCACCATTACATCCATGGATGTGGCCATCCAGTCCGTGGGAAAGGATACATGTGGACTTTGCAGGTCCATTTGAAGGACATATGTATCTGGTTGTTGTAGATGCACATTCCAAATGGCCTGAGGTGCACGTCATGGACAGCACCACAGCCAGTAAAACCATTCAAGTGCTAAGGGGACTTTTTAGTCGCTATGGTATCCCACACATTCTTGTTAGCGACAATGGACCACAGTTTTGTTCTGAAGAGTTTAACACATTCCTGAAGTCCAATGGTGTCAAACACATCCGCTCCGCGCCGTACCATCCTGCCACTAATGGCCTGGCAGAGCGTTTCGTGCAGACGTTCAAGCACGCCTTAAAGTCTTCAAGAGGAACATCGCCAGTGCAGCAGCGACTTGATACGTTTCTGTTATCATACCGCAATACTCCCCACGCAACAACAAAAGAACCACCAGCTATGCTGTTCATGGGACGCAAGCTGCGCTCTCGGTTGGATTTTCTAAAACCCAGTGTTGCTGGAGCAGTACATCAGTCCCAAAATGCTCAACAGCGACGACGTCAACAACACTCCAAGGACAGACAGTTTGATGTTGGAGAGCCGGTCCTTGTGCGTGATCATAGGAAGGGGGAGGATAAGTGGACACAAGGTGTTGTTATGGAGAAGACTGGACCAGTGTCATACAAAGTAAATGTTGGAACTCAAGGACTGTGGAAACGCCATGTGGACCAGATGCTGACCCGCCCCGAGTCAGTGCCCCAAGAGACCATTGTGAACATTCCTGTGAGTCCTCCATGGGTTCCTCAGAGTGATAGTTCCACTTCTGTTACAACTAATACATCCTACCACAAAGAGGACACTAATCAAGTTCCTGAGACCACTGTGCCAACTAAAACACCACCTCCGGAAACGCCACGCAAAGAACCTACAGAGGTAGCAGAGACTGTGAGACGTTATCCAGTTAGGATTACTAAACCACCAGTACGCTACCGTGATGAGTAAAATACTTGGTAGTTGCTATTAAGCCAATGTTTGTTCTAAACCTAAAATAACGATGATAGACATAATGGTAATTTTTCAGTTAAGTTAAAGGAAATGTTAATGACAACATATCTTGGCGGGAAGGAGATGTTATATATTTGCATAGACATGTTGTACCATGTTATACCACTAGAGGGTATCAGTGAAGGTTCTGTTATATAAAAATAAAAGGTAGCACAGAAGAAGTGTGCCACAGCAAAGTTGTGTCTGAGTCGCTCTGTGTGCAATGTAATATTGATTACATATTGGCACATTTAGTGGCCTACATAATACATATGTATATATATTGACTCATAAGTCACTTTATTAGGTTTAGCTTGCTAATAGGACCCCGTTTTGGGTTCAATACTCCTAATTTTTGGTGTCATAGCTTCACTATCTTCTCCAACCTGTTCATTCTCCTTTCATTTCATGAACAGGGCATCTAGACTATTTGATATTTTCTCTCATTTAGACCATTCTCTGTAAATCCTAAAGATAGTTGTGTTTGAAAATCCTTGTAAATCAGCACTTTTTGAAATACTCTGACCAGCCTGGTAGCAACAACTGTAATGCTGCATTCAAAGTCACTTAAATCCCCATTTTTCCTCATTCTGATGCTCAGTTTTAACTTCAACAAGTCATTTAGACCATGTCCTCGTGATTAAACACACAGTTTGTTGCTAAAATATATATGTTTGGCTGGTTTGCTATTTGTGTTAGACACACTAAAAAACTTAACTATTTTTCACGTCATGCGCCTCCTATCAACAGATAATTTGGCATCCATTTTGCATCCTACCTGAACTTTTAGCTTTCTCCAGCAAGCAAGAGACAATCTTATGATGACACTTGTTTAGTCTGTTTCTCTCTTAAATACTCTTGTGTTTCTTTACTTAATTAGTGTTCAAAACAGCCAGTGCGTTTTCTAGCATGAAGCGAAACTCCGCTGCAACATCACTGCAGCATCCCAGATGAAAAAGTTGTGTAGTCCAGTTTCTCAGCCTTGAAACACTGCTGGGTTTCAAGGCTGCAGCAGCGGGTCCAGAAATCTACAATAGATGTCACTTTGTCATCGAACAAGTCCGGATTGCACAGTTCTAAAGGTCAGAAAGTTACGCAATGTGTCTTTAACAAGCAACTGAACAGGTGCACCTAGTAGCGGTTGGTTAGTGAGCATCCATGTACATTAAAACAGATCAATGGACAGACTGTTAGTTGTGCAATTTGGTTCCTGTCCGTTCCCACAAATTAAAATGCATCCTGCTTTCTTCTCAGAACTATGACTCACTGATAAAAATTTCTCTTCAGACTGCATGAGTAACAGGAATCAACTCGACCGCGTACTCTAAATCTCCATTTCTAAACAAGACACTCCTGGTGTGTGCAGATGTAACATATAATGAAAGAGTGTGAGTCAAATGCTCAGAGAATAAACAGAGACCACTTTCACTCAACTTTTGCCCCCTTCCTGCAGAAACGTCTCATTGAACGCAGCTAAAGAACGCTGCGAAGTGTGACGCAGTCTTGTAAAGTGTCCTCCGCCAGATGGTTTGTTGTCTTTTTGAGGCCTGCACAGAAAAAAAAAACCATAATGTCTCCTCTGAGAGCTTGAACAATAAGTGTCAGTGGATGTTTTATGGTTTCTCTGAGAGACAATGGCAATGATGTCTTTACTGCCGTCACATGTTGAAAAACTTGATTTGTTAATGTGAAGAATCTCTGCTGCTCTGATGACGCAACCACTGAGAGGCTGATGCTTTACTAGAACAAGTGTGGTATTAGTTATTGTAGAAAGCGTGCTTTCCACATGCTTGGCCTATCATCTGCTTTGCTTCAGCTATTAATACTTACTGTATGTATTTCAACAGTTATGGCATCATTTCTGTCAAGCAGACTGACGGTTACAGATGGGTGGATAATTACTAAAAACAAATGAGACCACATTTACTTCAAGTCCATATTTGGTTCAAGTGGTTTGCAAAAGTTAGACCAGACAATTTCTTTCTGACACAAACAGGATGCTGTTAAATGTGCTGTGTGGGAATAATAACACGTTTCCATCTTTGTTATTTCTCAGTACCTTGTCTGCACACGGTATATCACTGTGTCTCCTATCTGCAAATATCAAAAGCAGACTGTGGCAGTTTGAGCAAGATAACGTCACAACTTCATGACTGACTGACCAGAAGACAAATTGCCTGCAAAGCATTGTTGTAGTTGTTTCTTCCTCTTCCTGGTTTCACTCAGAAAGACAATGAAAAGCCATGCTTCTGTTTAGCTAGCAGTAAAACTGGCTTTCTACACTGCTGCACCTCTCCCATCAGCTAGCTCATTTTAGTGCAGTTTTCCCAAACTTCAAAATCTGGAAACACATCCTTATTGCAAACATTAACTGTATTACAGCTCCCTCTTCATATCAGAGTATTTTATATCCATTACAATGAAATTTTGTGCTTTCTCTACTTTTCACTGATAAATGACTGCAGCACCCAAGGCTGACTGCACAGAGTTCACACTGTTGACGGCCATGTTTTTCTCTGTGACAGCCGCATTCATTTTCTCTGCGTTCTTCATGAGCTATTCTATCATACTTTTCCCAAACGAGAGGTGGAATACTTTGGGGTTAAGGGTTGACCTAAATCTAACACAAAACACTTCAGTGTTGAACCTCAGTGTTCCCTCTCTAATTGCATTGTGGGGAATGTTTGCACCGGATTTGGACAAGGATCAGAGATGTGTTGAAAATATCTCTGGTCATTCCTTTTTTTTTCTTATTGGACACACTGACTTGTTTTTAACAATCAGAAAAGTGTCTAAGTGTCTACTTTTCATTTTAATAAATGAGAAATATTGCTAGCTTTGGCGAACAGGAGATATTTAAATGACTGTTAGCAGCATGAAAGACCCCTCCAGGCAAGGAATATAACATTTATCTTCCTTTACTGAGGATGGCAACACTCACAATCTGCAGGACAAATACGGACTATTGAACAGTCCAGCATCGGGTCACATGAATGTTTATATTCACATCAGAGCCAGCGGGCGATCATACAACAACAGTTACGTTATACAATATGCGGTTCTCATTTACTATGTCAATATGACTAACCAACCAAAACACTAAGCAATATAAGAAGGTAAACGTTGCAGGTACTAACTTTACAACTGGGGTGTGAAAATCCAGTCCTTGAGGGCAGGTATCCAGCAGGTTTTGTTGTTTCCCCGCACCAACACACCTGGTTCAAATCAAATGGATCCAACAGCTTTTTATCAACCCATTCATACATTTCAGTCAGGTGTGTTGGATCATGGAGACAACAAACACCCGCAGGATACCGGCCCGTTTCTTTGGTTAGTGGCATGAAAGGGTTAATTTGACAGCAGCAACACTTCTCTAAATGTTGGGAAGGGAGAACAAAATGCTGGAAAATATGACCCACAAAAAAATCCAAGAGGAGGAGCAATTATAATAAGTCAGTGTCAGGACTTGGTCGGAAGACTCATTTCAGAAAGGGGGAGTCTCTCAGGTGTGAAGGTGGTCAGTGTCACCAATTTTAGAAAAAAAGCATTTAAAAATTGCAGAGAAATGTTAGAAAATTATTTTGCAACATGAAATTGAGACTTTGAACATTCCACCATCTGGGTTTAATATCATCAAAATATTCAACGAATCAGGAGGAATCTCTGTGTGTATGGGACAAAGCAACGTTAAAACAGGATACCTTTTATCTTTGGGTCCTTGGGAAGCTACCCAATTGTTAACATCCACCTGCAACTTTTTTTTAGATACATCGCTGCCATCAACTTTAAAAAGAAATAATATTTTCAATGAAATAAAAAATGATTCAGTTTAAACATCTGAAATGTCCTTTATGTTCCGCTGGGAATAGAATATGGGTTCATGCCATTTGAAAATATTTTAATTCTATTTTTAATGCATACACACATCCAAACATTTCGTATTAAATAAAGTATTAATTTTTTACAGTTTAGTCAAACATTTTAAAATTTTGTTTTCTTTTTAACAGCAACACCAAAAGTCTTCACACCTCCATGTCATAATGTGCTGTTATTATGTGATACGATGCTTCACTTTCTCATGATAGTAATAATCTGTAAAAATCAGACTCCCAGCATTGGATCTGAGCAGTTGTTTTTCCCACTCTTAGTTGTAGGAGTCACAGATCTGTGGCTATCTGTGCCTTTAAGTGCTTGCTGTCTTCCACGTGAGTAATGCTGGCAAAAGAGGCACAAAAGAGGCAGAAGGGGAAAAGGAATGAAGAGAAGATGTAAACAAAGGGAGACAATGAAAGTAATGGAAGAAAACTGTAAGGGAAGTGTAGCAACAACTTTTGAAAAGATCTAAAGTGTTGTTTTGCAGCGAGTGGAGATGATTAAAAGCAGGGAAATGTGCAGATTTACGAGCTCCCACCTCCATCTCCTTTTCTTTCTGTGGAGATGTGGATGGCATTTCAGATTTAAAATGGGGCCACTGGGGTTATGCATTGTTATTCCTCTCTCCTAGCCTTCACCTACCTTCAGCCCTGCTCCTCCTCTTACTGCTGCCTCCCACCTCTCCTCACCCCCACATCTGGTTTCAATCTCTGCTGAGATTACTAACGTAAGCAGTGCATCAGCAATCCCCTCTCTCAACACTTTGTGAATTTTTTGTGAATCTGTGTTGCTCATTTCCCAACAACACTAAATGACAGATTTGTTTGAGCAACCCAGCCAATTTTTTTTTAACTTTAAATCAAACTGATATTTTAAAAAAAATCATATACAGTAACAATCAGCAATGAAGTAAGAGGAAAAGTTAAAGAAACAGCAGAGTACTGAGATGAACAACAGGACACTGACCATGACCTCCAGGGGAGAAAAGTCAGAGGTCAGGAAGCAGAAGATCATGTGTGAGAGGTCACAGGTTAACAGGTAGCACAGAGAGCTGGAGGATGAAAGGTAAAAGAGTTGTTTATGGCCGCTGCTGTCGCGGAGGGCACAGAGAGGGCAGTCCTTCTATCTGATGTGTGTCTGTGCTCCCCGCTGTGACCCAGATCCTGCCCTCTCGTCTCTGTCTATCATCTGCTGTCTGGCACTTTGTCTGTTTGCACCTCTAGCTTCTCATCCCTGGTATTCAAGGTTAAAGTTTGGTGTCTTGCTGTCTCAGCAGAAAAATCTACAGAGGAATAAGGAACGATATACAGTAGAGATAACATGGGATACGATTGAAGAAGAAATTTATTGCTACATGGAATTTATATATATATATATATATATATATATATATATATATATATATATATATATATATATATATATATATATATATATGAACAAAGAAATGAAGAGCTACAAGCTTTATTGTTAAGATCTGTATTTGTGTCTTTGGTTTGGGTTGGAAGTCTGAAGTATTAATATTGGCTCCTCCATTTATTACATCTGAAAATTAATTACACCTCCTTATGACAAAAGGAAAAAAGCAAAATGTTCATTGCTCATGCAAGCGGAGAAGGAACATTTTTCTTGGATAGGTCACTAATATGTAATTTTTTGCTGGAGAGTAAAAGCTGAATGTGTTTAGTTTGTGGAAGCTCTGTGGGTTTTAGTTTTGTTTTTTGTTTTGTTTTGTTCCTGTTAAATTTCTATTTTGAGCCTTGTTGTGTGAGTTCTAGTTTTCAGTTGTGTTTTGTTCACTTCAGGTTGTGATTTCTGTGTTCATAATTTATTCTATTCCGTTTTATTGTGTCCTGTTCCTTTATCCAGTGTTAAATTGTTAGCCCTGCTTCCTGTTTTATTCTTTACAAGTTGCCCCTTATGTAGTCTGCTATTATTACTTACTGCTCTCTTGTTTAACCTGATTCTTAATCAAAGACACTTATCAAATTTCTTTGCAAGTGATGAGTAAACTGTCATTCAATGGGTGCCATCTGGTCTACTCAGAAACTGCTTTGTCAATTCAAACTAACCCTTTAACCAACAGCATTTTGTAAGCAGCATCTTTGGTTTAAACTAAATGTAGCATCTTTTATAATATCAGCACAACTCTGTGTCCAGAGTGAATGTGCAGCAGTTTTTCCTGTTGTTTTAGTTTATGCATCAAGTTTTTGTATTTGCAGCACTTTACTGTTTATGCAGCGTTTTTTTTTTTTTTTTTTTTTTTTTTTGCATTACTGTACTTCATTTGCAGCGCTCCTCTGTACTTCCTGCCACCAGTTCTGTTCATAAATGCAGTGTGTTTTTGACGTGTGTTTGCAGCCATCACCCGCTGTAAGAAAGGCCATGTTTGTTTTTATAAAATTAAAACTAAGGTTAATGCTGATGTCTTTCCTCCTTGGCATTGTGTTGATAATCACCTGACTGCCACAGACCAGCAAACCAAAACAAGTCAAAATGCTTTAAGGGGGCCCTTTAACTCATAATCAAGTAATCAAGTGCATTTGATCGGTAGCTGTTAGCTGCTAAAGACCAGCTAAAGTGCTATGAAAACATTCAGAATGGACTTAGTTTTACACTCACAACATCTGAACTTTGACTTAGACTTTGTTAAATAAATAGTGAAGCAGTCTGACATGGCATGTGCTGTTTATCTGAAGCATGAATTATCTAGTCTCTAGACGTTGTACCGAGACATGACTGCATGTATGTCCTTGGTTTGATCAGACAGACAGACTTATCATTCATTTTTACCTCTAACCAGTGAACATGACTTCATTTCTGCTTTACTTATGTCCTTTTATCAGTGTATCTCATATTAATGATGTCTTCATGTTGCCATGGTACTTATTTTCAGTACTCAACACGACACTTTTCGTAAAGAGTTGCCTGCTCTCAGCGAGGGTAGGTGCATGCATTCAGGTACTGAAACAGGATGGCGTGCATCCAGACCCATGACTCCAAGGGGTTTATGCTGACAGTTCTAAATGTATGTCCAGATTGGAGCTTGGGTCCAGCTGGGTAGCATCCTATTTCTTTTCCCTTCTTGCGGCAGCTGTGGTCACAGCCGCACAATCGTTCGTTCACATGCCAGCACGCGGTTTCTAAGTGCAGTATTAGTCACAGCCCCAATGGTTCTTACCTACAAGCAGAGACAGATACAGAGCCGCCCTGAACTCAGGTAGAATATCGACCAAGTTCCCAAGTGAGAGTTTGTGTTTGAATTTTATACACTGTACAGAGGCACCATTTAGACAACATGATCACGGATGTGAAATATGAACGCGAGCTGCAGTAAGCCTGTTGAGTCTCACAGCTCAGAGTGATTTATACACATCTCACAGTCACTGCCCTTCTCTTCCAGCTGCCGTAAAATAAGATAGCAATAGGTTGTCTGAGTGAAATGCCTCTCCTAACACTCACTGAGCTTTTAAAGCTGCTTGACCTGTGGTATTAATTTGTCTGAGCGTGACTGTGTGTGTTATGACAGTTGCACTGTATGCAGGGCCACATAAAAATACAGAGAAATGATCTTTTCTTTGTGTTTGAGCATAATGGCAGCGACGAAGCTCCCTTTGATTCTTTATTGTTGATCTTTAATTTGGATATTGCTAAGTTACATTATAGATTGTACCTAATGAGGGAAAACAAGAGAATGGGAAGTCTGAGGGAAAGAGAGAAGAAGAGAATAGGGAGAAGAAAAGGACACCTCTCGAGAAAATTAACAGCTTCAGTAGGAATTAGAAGCAAACAATCATCAGGAGCACCAGAACACAACAGAGTAAAACATTGATCGTAACAACATGAACTCAGTGAGTGTAGTCTCGTTAAGTAGCTCTTTGATAAGGAATTCTCAGTGTCTTGGCTGTATTGTGGTGTTTGTTGCATATTTATATCCTAATTTGTTCTCTGGTAGTGATGACAATTCTGAAAGTCATTTTTCCTGTTCTGAATTGTAGTATCAAAAATTTTGCTGAGATCCAGGTCATCTCTGATATCTTGTAAAACCTGTTGGGAACTTTTCTTGTATGTTTTGGCCAAGCAGCCTGAACATTTGGTGTCGAGTTATATGCATATATTCTGAAAATCTCACAAATTCCTGAATCCAGATTGTGATCTGGATCTCACTCAAAATTTAATGGAATCTAAGTTGCATCAGACTCATCCTGAGAGGAAAAAATCCATCCAGTACTTTTTGCATAAAGTTGTGAACAGACAGACAAACAGATAAACCCTGGAAAAAACACAGCCTCTGCCACCTCCTTGGTGGAGGTAAAAGCTGCATTTGCGCTGCAAAACATAAGTGTCGCTGTTTTCAACCTGCTGTGTTAAATCATCACAACAGCATAATGACTGTCAACACAACCCAATGCAATCCACTTCAGAGAAGTGAACTTATCTTCAATTAAAAACAAGTTATTACCTTTTTAAAATATGGTATTTTTTAAAAACACAAAATACTAATTTATTGTTGATATGTAGTTCAACTTTTTTTGTTTGTTTGTTTGTTTGCATTTTTAGAAAAATCTGAAAAAACTCACTCATGCCATTATTTGAAGAAGGTGACAAAAGTCATTACATGATCCACATTAGTTGCATTTTTACTATCTGAGTACGTATGAGCAAGTTCATGAAATAACTGCCTAGCAAAGGAAGCCAACGGAAGTCATCAAAGCCATTCTTTGATTGGATAAAACATCCTGAGCATATGCTGGACAGAGAGGAAAAACTTTCTTTTAACAGAAAAACCCAACACCAGCATCTGCCACGATTGGTTGAAGCAACAGGTTACTGTGTCAAACCTGTAAAACCTTTATTAAAAAACACAAAGTTTCATCAGAGGATTTTAAAATTCACAATAACTTCCTGCTGTGATGGGAAATGATGGGAAAAGCTTCAGGTTATCAGTGAGCATATGCAATAAAAAAAATCCATCAAGAGTTGTTTGTCCACAGCGACACTAAAGTCTTCAGGAGCAGAAACTTGTGCTAAATTTGAAGAATGTTGGTGGAAATTTTACGGTTTGGAGTTTGCTTCACTACCTTAAAGACTGAACAGCTCTCCATCATCCACAGGGCAATGAACAGGATTACAAAAGAGTGATTTAAAGCTCCACTCCTGAACGCTGGCAGATTTTCTAAATGAGGTACGAACGCTGATAGACAGCATCTGTTCTGCTTCCTGCTTCCTCTCTCCAGGTAGTAAAACCCGTTCCATGTGTCTTTGATGACTCCTTTCAAAACAGTTTCATGTTCAAAACAGCCAGTGTGTTAATATTCAGTTGCTAGTGATGTGAGAAGCAAAACAAAACCCCTTTGTCAGTGGTGTAGTGGTCCCTCAACAAGTGGGTTGAGTTTCTTGCCCTTGTTTTAAAAACAGAAAAACAGTTGCCCAGAAAATGCTGTTTCGGAAAAAGTGACATGTAAGACTCGTCTATTTAGTTTCCCCAAAATATCCATTAGTATATTTGCTCATTGTCACATCATTTCTGCTCTCCGGTTTCAGAGGGGAAGAGTTATGAAATGACTAAACTAATACTGGCACACAGACTGGTGAGAGGCAGGTTCATAGACATAAATACATACATCTTCATTATGTCTATGTTCAGGCTAAAGGTAACGCAGCTGATGACTAAATGCACCAGTATATAGCATAGGTAACCTCAGCTGTGCTGCTGTTTGATGTAGGTACATGTGCAGGAATGTTTGTCGCTGTGTCTGATGTAAGGGGGTCTCATGGATAGAAAAGTTGTGAAATGCCCTTCCTCAGCCTCTGGAGGCTGCGGGACAATGGAGCTTTAATGTTGATTTAATGTCACTGTGCCACCAAAACATGTCAGGAACATATTTCTGAGGCCAGAAAGTCACATGGTGTAACTTTAGAACATCCCCAAATGAATGAATCATCTGGATTACTGAAATCAGAATGGAGGGCAAAAAAAGAGGAGGAAATTCAGGAGGTTTGTAACCAGACAGAACCAGGGAAATTCCACTATAACTAACTTAACTTAACTAACTAAAAGCCATAATTTGAATCCATAGACATGTTGTGTGGTGGATTTAAAGATGCCAGAGCATGTCAGAAACTCTTGGAACATTTAGCAATGCAATGAATATTTCCTATTCTAGGAAGCAGCTGACATTAGAGGTCATTGACCCTTCTTACTTTTTCCAAATAATTTTGCGACTTGTTGTTATTTTTGTTGTGTGTGTGATTTAAAAGGATGATTCAAACACAGCGGACCAAAAGCTTCCTTGCTCCTATAATGTCTATTAAACTGCAGTGAGAGAAGCTTTTCCTTGATTAGAGGATGCAAATAAATCTGAAAGCTGTATTCTTTCTAAAAATGTAAAACTACACCGAAGCAAGATTAACAGCTTTTGCCGCAATAGCTGGGAAAAAGTCTAAGCAGCTCTCACCACATGCTTATGTCTTTTCCAGCCAAAAGAAAATGACTGGTCAAATAAACATTTACTATAAACCAAAATTTGGAACAGGTATGGAAAACTTTGAGCTCGGCTCCTCCTATAAATCTGCAGTAATGATATTTAATTAGACAAATTAAAAAAACAAAAAGTCGCAAGCATCAATGCCACATTGATTTACTTTCTACTTTTCATGTTATAGAGTGTTTTGAACATGAACTCCTCATTCATGCTCCCATCAGTGACACGTGAAACCACTTGGCTGAAAGTATTCGTACACTAAGTGTGTGTTTCCTGTCTGAATCGCGGGTTGCCGCAGAGCAGCTGGAGAATGTGCGGACAGAGACTGAGGTTTACTCCTAATTGGGTCTGGTAATCCCTCTGTTTATGGCCTTATTATAGTAGGAGGAGATGGAGGAGCAGAAATGTGTGAGGCTCTTGTAAGTTCCCATCACTGAGATTCCACGTAGTCCAGCATCAGATTCTTGACTTTTATTACTCCTGGTGATTTACTCTCCTTTCACTCTGCGGGATGCAGTGTCACTCAGCTTGCGGAAGAAAATAGTGTCCATCAGATCTGCACTTCCCCGAGAAAAGCTGGTCCATATAAAGAGGCATTAACTCTCCTGTCTTCTGCAGAACTTAATGCACCTAAAGTGGTATTTTACTGCGTGGGACATGAACAGCTCTTGCCAGTTCATTTTGTTCCACCAGTTGTGTGCATGTGTATTTTGTGTTCTTGCATATTTTCTTGTCTGTGTGATGGAGACCAGTACGTTGTTACGTTTGGGACTGAGAGCCTGGGAAAACCACATTTGTGCTCACTGGCTTTGCTGACTTTAAGGTTTTTGTATTATGTGAAGCTTTCACAATCTCTCCCAACTACTTTTAAAAAAAAGAAAAAGAAAAAGCTCATAGACTCGCTTATAGCATTAGATTGGAGTTGGAACCTACATACTTTCCCAACAATGAAAGTCAGCTTAAGACACCCTCTCACACAGTTAAAGTGAAGTGGTGACAGAATAGATGGCATGGCAGAGTGGAGCGGGAAGGAGAGGAGGACAGCTCTCTGGTTTCGGAGAAGTGCCTTTTGTTATTAACTATGAAGAGGAGTTCCTCTGAGAGCCAAAGAAGGTCCCAGAAAAAGGTCCCTGGTTGTGGTCCAGCACACACATGTAGTAAAACAGATGTCAGCTACTCTTAATTTACCTAAAACCATTTCATTTGAGCAAAACAATAAAGGGAAAAGGCCAAAAAGAGTGCATGCTAATAAAGACCAGACACACGAATAAGAACTGCAAGATGAACTTGGAACCAAAGCAGCAGCAGCAGCAATGACTCGGTCATCTTGTGAACATGAGGTAAAATAAGGCCACAGAAAAGAAAAGAAATGTGTTTCCTGATCATTTCTACAAGAGTTTCATCTATTGTTATGCTAGAGCTGGGAGCATATTAAAGAAATAGAAACATAAACAAAACCCTTTAAAAACTTAATGCAGCGCATTGGTACAAGCTTTATATGGTATTTAGGCCTTAATTGGTTAAGAGCATGACTGTCCAGCGTTAGTCCTCGTTGTGTTCCTGACTCAAATTAAATGGATCTAACAACCCATGAAGTTCTGCACAATGACTCATCCATTTGAGTCAGGTGTGTTTGAACAGGGATGCATGGAAAACCTGCAGGATCGTGGCCCTCGAGGACCAGTTCTGGACACACCTGGTTAAGAGTGACTTGGTTTCTGTTGCTTACATTTACCCTGCTAGTTGTACACTTGGGGTCTGGTTTCCAGCAAACGTCACGCTTGATAATTCGCCTTCAGTGCATCATCAGGCTGATGTCACAGGAGATTAGGCAGATACCAGAAGCAGTGAATCAGTTTTTTCTTCAGGAAAGGCAGAATTCCTGCATGAGGACTGAACTTTGGAAAACGTTCAGGAGGTTTTCACCCACAAAAAGACTCTTTTGAATAACCAAAAGTTCATATCATTACTATGAAAATAAAACCAGTATCTCAGCCACGTATATCATACAAATAAAACACTTCTCTATTTAGGGTTCATATCCAGTGGAACATTTCTGATCGAAAGTAACTAAACACATTTACTTAAGCACTGCGTGTTCTTTCAGTTTTGTGACATTTTATTTAAGTACCCTACAAAAATTTAATCCAGCTTTATTCTTCTGCTATGCAAAGAAGAAATTATACTATTTTTAACTTCACTTTTCTCATATTTCCACTTGGATCACATTTTTTTTCCATTATAATTCCAACCATATGCAGTTCTAATATTTGTTTATAGTTAATTATTGGCAGTATAACTCTGTTATGGGCTTTTCTGCTCTGCCACAAACAAAAAACATGAGGACATGAGGACAGGAAAGCAGCACCAATGGATCCCCTGATAACAAACGAGATACTGACTATCAGACATGTTTCAAAGCAGTGGAGCTGGGGTGGAGGCTGGCTGTAAAGCAGCTTGTATTGGGAAAAGCCAAGCTCTGCTTGGAAGAGCAGTTTAAATAGACTTCTCTGTACAAGTCACCAGTTGCCAGAGGAAAAACAGCTGATTGATCAGATGGTGTGAAACAGGACTGAGATCAGGGGAAAATCCTAAACAATTCTCACAATAAACCGTTTTCGTCTGGAACTGAGTAAAAGGTAAAAGTAAAAATGAAAATTTTCCAGACAGTTACTAATTTTAATGATGCACAGAGTACAAACACTTACAAGGCAGTTTATTAGATCACTTATTTAATTGCTTGTACAAACAATTATCTAATCAGCTGATGACATGACAGCTATTTAGTGCATTTCGTCATGTAGATATGGTCAAATAAAGATG
The DNA here is from genome assembly GCF_933228915.1 of Telmatherina bonti. Lineage (NCBI taxonomy): Eukaryota > Metazoa > Chordata > Actinopteri > Atheriniformes > Telmatherinidae > Telmatherina > Telmatherina bonti. The sequence continues at coordinate 29,810,668 of NC_136626.1, forward strand.
CAGTGTGGGGAAGAAAGGGGATTGAAGTGACTGAAAACCTAGCAGGGTTGTTGGTACCAGATGGGCACGTCTAAGTATTTCAAAGCGTCTACACCATTTTACCAACTCAGTGACCCAGCAGCATGCTGGGTGGGAGTTTTTAGAGAGAGTTTTTATTCTATTTACATCAAGTGATTAGCCGAGGCATTTTAAAAGACAACCTATTCAGATCCGACGGCGTGATTGGTGAGAACACCCCATTTTTCTTTTTAGCAGAAAACTCCCCCTCTGCTGGTCGTCATCACTTCCTGGATCATCATCCACCCGACTGTAAAGGAGCGGAGCCAGAAAAGGCTAAATGCTATGGGATTTTCATTTACAGTCTTCTTTAGGGTTCACATACATACATACATATATATATATATATATATATATATATATATATATATATATATATATATATATATATATATATATATATATATATATATATATATATATATATATATATATATATATATATATAAATATGTATATATATATATATATATATATATATATATATATATATATATATATATATGTATATATATATATATATATATATATATACACATATGAGAAATGCATCTGATAGAGGTGTGGTAGGTAGGTTTTACACAACATTACAAATAATCTTAAAACTATCAAGGTTTGTGGAGGTTGTAGTTTTGGGTGCAGGCTGACAAATGTTCGCAGCCTGCACCCAATGACAAATAGACAAAGGGTTAGAAAACTAAACAGACATTCAGAAGGCTGAAATAACAACAAAACCCAAACATGACAGAAACACAAAGTGACAAGACATGAAAATGAGCTGGTCATGGACAAAAGAAGCAGAAGTGTGTTTATAAACAGGTGAATTAACGGGAAGCAGGTGAAGCAAATGAGGAAATAAAACAGGTGAAGAGAAATTTATTCAACTGATAATTCAACATTCAACAGATAATTTCTCTTTTTTCACATTCCACCATCACCATTACCATGTAAACATGTATGTAGCTTATGAGGTTGTTTTTATTTACGCTTTTGTTTATATGTATGTGTATATTTGTCCAGGGTATACCCCGACTCTCGCCCAAAGACTGCTGGGATGGGCTCCAGCTTCCCCTCGACCCTTAATCGTATGATGCATGTTTATTTTTTATGTTTGCTTCCAGCACTTCATTCCTTCAGAGCTGCTGTAACTCGGGAATTTCTCCACTGTGAGATAATAAAATCTAAGAAAACAAATGGAAAACAGAATATACAAGGGTAAAAACCACAAAATAAGACAGGAAATCAGACCACAATGCGAAAAACAATGCAGACCATGACAAAAACACACACACACACACACAGATGCTGCTTTAAACTACAAAACTACAACAACTACTGCTTATGTAAGTCTTTCTGCTGTTAAGCGCTCCTTCAGTTTGAGATTCCAGATTCATCTGAAAAGCTTTACTATTGCAACATTACATTTAATAACCCTCCTGTCAGCAGTATTTCATGTCAAAAGTTTTCTCATCATTTGTAAACAGTCTCACACTTTCACATGAAACAGTGGAATCATTCAGCTTCACCGTGACATGATGCACCACAGTCGTCTAAAAGCAGCACTTAACATTATTTTCTGATGTTTTAACAGGCTTTTAATGCTACCTGTTAAATCTGTTATAACTGCTGCCATCTTGGACGTCCACCTGCATGTTTTATTCTCGCTACCAGGTCCAAAGCGGACTAAGGCCAGCTGAAGGTATGCGCGGCCCCCCTGACATCGCCTCGCCGTTGTGGTTCGCTCTGTGTCTCGTTAGATGCTGAAACATCTCAAGAGTTGATTTCAATGCTTATCTGTTTCAGTTCAAGTAAATTTCAGAGCTGTGATCATTATGGATGAGTTATTATGTCTGAATCGTTCCTGTTGTTTAGAACTGGAGATAAGGAAAGGAGGAGGGGGGGCAGTGACCCTGAGATAACAGATTGGGTTGAGTCGTGGTCATCTCACTGTCAAGGCATGTTTTGTCTGGAAGGCCATTCACTACACGGCTGTCTTCTTCATCTTCATCTCTCTATCTAAAGGTCAAAGGTGCAAATTAACAATTAAAGCAGGAATAAAATAAACATGTTTTTATTGTTTGTTTTTTTTTAATTGATGTTGTAATTAGTTCATGTAAAATCTGCAAGGGAGAAGCGTAAAGCAAAGACATCTAAAAGTGCATTGCAACGGCTGCCGGTCTTGTATGCACACACAAACACACACATGAAACATCATCTCCCTCTGTCCATGTACGGGTAAAATATGTGAGGTGTGTTTTAGAGGTGAGTGATAATATATCAGAAACACATGCTGAGCTTTTCGGCTGCCTGCAGCTACTTGCCTCATTAATTCCTTTGCTCCTCTTTGCCTCCCCTCACATCTTCATTTACAGTGCTGAAAAAACTCTAAAGGCATTTCTCTTTCTTTCTCCAATAACCCACTCTTTTAGTTCTCCTCTAGTCTGGGACTGCAAGGCCTGCACGGTGAGCCCTCAGTTGCACTTGCTGCACAATGTCCTTTTGTTAGACTAACATATCAGTTGCTGTTATGTTCTGAACATCAATAACTCAAAGACGAACTATTATGCAACACTCACATGCTCCTCTGGAGCATTTTCCACCTCTTTCTGACTCTAAATCTCTTTTATCCTCAAGCTCTGTCCAGTTATAATCCTGTAAATCAGAAACACGTCCTTTTCCAATCTTACAGTGATTTGGGGGGGCGTAATAGTGAAGCACACCCCCTGAAGGGAAAATAGATTTTGAGTTCTTGTTGATTCAAGAAACAAAAAAAAGTTTCAAAGAAAGTATGAAAAGTTGTCACCTTTCCTTAGAGGCTGAATGTGTGTGTGCACGTGCGTGTGTGAGACTTTGATGGTGCAAAGGTAAAAGGTCATAAAAGTAGGTCAGGTGTGATATGATCGTCAGACCTGGAGAGAGGTGATGAAGGATGCATGAGTTGAGGCGGCTGGGGTTGTTTTTCACCACCTCGTCTGGCCTTCTCTCCAGTGCTCAGCGGGAATATTACACACCCCGTCTGCTGATCCACATATCATACATTCCTGTGTGCATAAAGAGAAGGGCGAGATGGAAAAGGAAAGCAAAGATGAGGACAAGGAGAGAGATTTGACACAGACGGGTGGGCATCAGCTGTGGAGGAAGAAAGGCTGGCATGCTTTGCATGCAGGGAACACATAATTCAACCAAAAGAAACACAAATCAAGCTCAAAACTGACACACACTCGCTTATAAACAGATGACATGATCCATCAAGTCAAACCTGTATGCATATGCAGTGTGTACCACCCAGATCTCTCATTTAGTGTTGGATTATAACTGGTGTCATACTGTGTGTGTGTGTGTTCTGCTGGTATCTAAATGAACACTTTGTGTTATAATATATTTAAGTTGGCCCATTTCCCAGGAAGTGCACCACTTTGGGGAAATGAGGTTTGTTAACTGGACATTTCCCCTCATGAGTGACATCCCTGATACGATGGGGGAGGGGGGGGGGGGGGTTGGCGTTTTGTGAACCTTTAACATATTTTCTTTATTTATGCCCCAAAAGTAAAAAAGACAAAAGTGATTTAAACGAGAAATGAACATCTGCGGAGAAAATATTTAGCTCGTTTATTTATTTATTTATTGGTGAAATTATTCAAAGTTTCATGTCAGAGACAAAAGTATTAAGCCGCAAGAAAAACAGCTGAATAACAAACGTTGCTGCTGTTCAAAAGCATCACTGCTGTCTGTCCATGGATTTGTCATAATTATGTGGTCAAACCAGAAAGCTGTGGGAAATCATTTTTTTAGTTGGGCTTTTTTTTTTTTTTTTTAAATGGACATCACAAGAATCCAGCTGTGAAACATGGTGGAGGTGGTATTATGGTTTGGGCAGATTTTTTCCACATCTCTGCCCAGAAAGGTTCAGCATGATGATGGAATGAGAGATTCCAAAGATGCAAACTATAAGGGAAATTGTTGGGTTACCTACCTGTGACTTACCATTGTACCCGCACTTGGCTCTGCTACGGACACACCCACTCCTGCCAGGCTTCACCGCAGTCATCCAGATTACTGATTTATTACACTTGCATTCAATTCCCTAGCCGGCTTCTTAGACCCCTGCTCCACTCTCACGCCTTGTCAGACCTCGTTTCAGCAATGCTGGACCTTCTTACCTTCTCCCACCCAGCTACCTTTTATTTGTCTGTATTTAGTCTGGACATTGAAGTTAAGTCCTTCCTTTGCCTTCATCATAAGCTGCATGTTGTTATCCAAAGTTGTTATTAAACTCCTGACTGACTGATCAGTCTCTGTAAGATCCTTCTTACATCTCAATAAAACGAGAATCAAACTGTAAGAAAACAAACACAAGAAAAAGTTATGAAAAAAAAGTTCAAAAGGAACGAAGTTACTGTGTTGAAATGGTTAAGTCAAAGTCCTGAACTTAATCCAGTTCAGATGTTGTGGTGGGACCTGGAGCAAGCAGTTCACGCCAGGAAACCCACCAACGTCACAGAGCCAAAGCTGCGCTGTTCAGAGAATTGGGTCAAAATTCCTCCAGGCTGATGTGCAGAACTGATCAATGTTTACAGGAAATGTTTGGCTCGCAGCACTCGGGGGTCCCAACAGATACCAACAGCAGAGTTTCAATCATTAAATAATTTTCTGAAAAAAGGAAAATAATATTATTTTCTATCACCATTTGTTTAGTCAGGTTTTCCACGCGGATCTACTTTGGGACTTTGAGACACGTGAAGTTGAAGATATTAACTCTGTTTTGCAGTAAAACAAGGAAAAATTGGGAACAGTCCCTTTAATCAGCCTAATATACTCTTTTCCTTCATGTAACATCTTTAAGAAAAAAGCCTGTTGAAACAAATTAGATTCAATCTGGTATTTTACAACTTTTCAAAACCTCCTGAATTTATCAAATAAAGTATGTTTTCAGCATTTTCCACACTTGTGTTTTTATTTTTAAATTCTTTCTTTAATCAACTGGCAAAGACTCAACATCCAAGATGTCAAAGGTCACACCCCTCCTCCTGTTTAACCCCATAACCAGAGAGCAAAATGGACAATATCCAGTCCTGTCATTATTATTCAGAAGTCGGTTAGAGAAGAAATTTGCCTTTGGTATTTCATGTGCACTTTCTGACCATTAATGAGAGTTGACGGCAAGGGAGGGGCTAAAGAGGTGCCATGAATGATGAGGAGACGATATGAAAACGATAAGTTAAGACGGTGAAGCGGACAGATAACGATGTGGTAACATCGTCCTCCCTGAACATTAAGTGCATCGGGGATCAAAAGGCCATCAGAGGGAGTGATAGTCAGTCTGCAGTTTATCTGCCAGCCTTCACTTGTCAAAAACTGTGATTAGAGATAAAGTATCATGGAGGGAAAAGCAACATGCAAAGGAAGGCGCAAAAAAACTGAACAGAGTGGCTGGATCTGGCCTGTGACCCCCCCCCCCCCCCCCCCCCCCCCCCCCCCCCGTCTCAGGGGCGCTGTCAGGAAAAGGAGCCCTGTTTGCGTCAGTGTCAGACTTCACACAAAAAGCCTTCACTCACCTCGTCCTCTCAGCTTATCTCCCCTCGTTCTAAACGATCCCATTTCCACAGGAAAAGAGGGAGACAGAGAAAGAGAGGGATGCAGGGCGTGGCGAGTCTCCTGAACTAACAAAAGTCCAAACCCCCTTCAGGTCTGGGAGTCTTGCTTCATCTCATGCTGAGTGAACAACAACAGCAGAGCGGAAAATTGGAAATATAACCTGAAAAGAGAAGAGAATCCAATTGAGTTACGTGTGAAAATGGGTAGGGTTTAAGTAGATTATTGTAGTTGCAAGCATGCAAAGACGCTGGGATGAGTTCAGAATCACAAGGCTGTGTGGGCAAGGCAGGAATAATGAATTGACTGCACAAAACGAGTGATAATCTCATTCTGAGGAGGCGGCGTGCACGTTAACATTTCCTGTTCTCGATCTCAACAAATTAAAAATCAAATCTCTGTGAAACTCGAAGCACAATGATGGAATAAGTGGATTAGAGAACAGACAGGAAACTAGAACAAGGCCTGAAATGTTGTCAAATTTGCAAAGAAAATTAGATTCGTGTAATCTTTATGTGGGTGGAGAGGTCTGTTTACATCATCTGAACATTTTTAATATTTCGATCGATCAGACACTTAAAGGGGAATAAATACTATCACGCTCTGTTCCTGTCTGGAGCTTCCTGTTTCCTGTGTTCTAGGAAATTAAATGCACATGTGTTATTTTTATCCATCAGGAAATGTCTATTATTAGAGGAATAAAGCGAATATGGTTTGTATATAAAATCATTATCCAGATGTTGGGCTCAGCTGACAGTTGGACAAATTGCATTCATTCATGAAATGGCATCAAAGAAGATGTTTTATGTTTAGACTGAACTTGTATGAGGAACAGACCTTTGTTCAGCTACTTCCAGTCCTACATGTTCACCCTGCGTCCCTCACCACTTCCCCTCATCACCCATCCTGTGACACATTGTTGTATTAATAACATGCTTTTATGCACTCATGCAGTCTACCTATGCGGTCTTCTGACCAGCTGATTTCACAGGCAAACATGAATAGAGGTACGATTTACCCACAGAGACTGAAATTCCACTGACAAGTGTGTTTCAACATTCAGAGTCAAAAACTGAAAACTGCTCAACATACGTGTGAAAGTGTGTCATAACTCTTTCTTGGACCGAATGACTGAATGTAAATAAAAAGCATGCAAAACGTTGTTTAATGCACAAGAGATAAAAAATATAATTTGCAAATGTGTTTGGATGGAGGAAGCAGTTAGCCAACATGACTGATTGGTTGTGTGCATGTCTGGAGAGGAAGCGTAGAAAGCACAGGCTAGCGTGAGAGAGCAACAACAAATGTCCATCCGGTGGGGAGCAGCGTCTCTCTGGTTTTGACTAAGCTATGACTTCCTTTGCTTTTTATGTCTTGTTCTTTTTTAGGTTTATAGAGAGCAACCACACTAAACCTAGCTGAGCTAATGCTCTCACAGGTTTATTTTAAAACGCAACTAATTTTCATGTAGTTAACAAGTTCATGTGGAAGATGTTGCTGAGTCCAACTGATTATTCCAGACCCTCAGTTCTTTCATTTCAGACCAGCTTTAATTCTTTACTGTTTACACCAAGAAAAAAAAAAGCTAAATAAAATGTTTCTTTGGATTTTTTTTTCTTTTTTTTTTACTTTAGAAGAAATAATAACATGAGAATTTGTTTTTTCTTCAACAAATACTTGAGTTAGTAATATTATGACAACTGCTAGATGGTCTCAAAGCAGTAATGAAACAAACATTTACTTTTGGCATTGCACACCCAACAAAAGAGTAGAGATGGCACAGGCAGGTTTACTTTTACAAATTTGTAAAAAGATTAATTAAAGTAAGTGTAAATTTTTGCTCTACCTAGCGGTATGGCATGCTGTTGAAGCAGAGGAATGCAGGATCCCAGCTGTGCAACAATCCGAGGTGTTTGTAGCCAGATTTTTGTTTCATGATGTGCCAAACGCTTCCTGTTTGTCAGAGGTCTGGACTGCAAGCTGGTCAGTTCACCACTGAAATCCTTCTCCTGTGAAGCCACGTTGTTGTGATGGATGCAGTTTGTGGTTTTGCATTGTCTTGCTGAAATCTGCAAGGTCTTCCCTGAAAGGAACATCTGGATGGGAGGAGATGATCATGCTGCTCCAAAACCTTAATGTACTTTTCAGCACTGATGAAGACATCACAGACGTGGAAGCTGCTCATGACCATCCAGTTTTTTTTTTTTACCTTTGACCAAGCCCCCTGCGCACAGAGACTCTCCTAATTCTCCGAATCATTTGATGATGTTGTATCTGTGTGGGTTAGGGTTAGGGTCAAAATCTCCACAATTTTACATTGAGGAGCATTTTACTAAAATTGTTTGAGGCAATTTGTCTCCGATTAGTGAACTTCTGCCCGTCTTTACAACTGAGAGACTCTGCTTCTTTGAAATATTCTTTTTGTACCCAGTCATGTTACTGACTGACTTTTCCAGCTTTATGATTCCAACATTTTTGTGATGTTTTGCTTCCAACAAATTCAAACTGATTGAATATTTTCCATGAAACGGTCAAATATGTCACTTTTAACATCTGATATGTTGCTTATGTTCCATTGGGAATAAAATATAAGTTGATAAAATTTACAAGTCACTGTATTTTAATTTAGGAATTTGGAGCTTTTTGTATTAATCAAGTTGATGGCAGTGCCATCAAAACAGAGTGACTGTTAGATTTACATCAGTCAAGCGGACTGAATCAGTATTTAAAGTCTGTGCTAATATCGCTCCTCTCCCAAAGATTAATTTTACTGCTTCCAGGAGGCCTGTTCATTAAAAATGAATCAATCCATTTCAACACTTTGCCAAATGCCTCAATTGACACATTTTATGTAAGTGTTCTCATGACATCATTACTGATGTTAGGGACACCACGTTTCATGGTCTCAAATTGTGGCTTCATAGAGAGGATCAGGGTTTTTGAGGGATGGACCCAGATTAAAGTCGTCACAAAGTTCTGGATGATCAGATTGATTGCGGTTGCTAATAGACACCCATCCGCAAGACTGACAGCATACAAACCACTCATTTATTGAAAATAAAAGAGGACAGTAAAGGTTTAAAATTGCACGCCCATTCCCACAATGTGACCCAAATGTAAATGCTCATACATCCATTATGCTATTACTTAGATTCCCAAACAAAGATCATACGGACACAAACAGTGCTCTTTGACAGTTTGACTGGATCTCATAATTGTAAACAGAGCTGTGATTCCCACAAAAAAAAACAAAAAAAAAACTCATCCTGGCTTCTATCCATACCAGAGCAGTCTAGAGGAGACAGGCTGGAGCTCTGAAGGGTGTTAGAGAACCTATGAGAAGCAACCCTCTATGTACTCACAAAACACAAACACCAGCAGATCTGAGGAAATCTGAGTTGGCTTATGAGTTGCAGTTCTCGGAGTTTCACAGGAGGGACAGAGGGGCGTGTTGTTGTGAGAAGGAAATTATGATAAATGTGGCAGTAATTCAGATTCCTCATAATTTTGTCAGATGTACCACAAAACACTTCCAGCTTTAAAAAAGGATGCTTTTTACAACATTAAGAAACTGTCCGTGTTCACTTTGGGAAAGTCAGACAACAACGCATCTCACAATCATTTGCCATCAACTTTTGCTGTTTTCTGTTTGAAAATCATATATTCTGCCACAGTGACACATACTCATGTTATTTAATATGCAGACATGGCATGGCAAGTCTGCAAAGCCACAACACCCCATCTAGTGGATCCCATTATAATTACACCAAGTAGAAGAAACTAGTTAGAGCTCAGGAGCTACTGGCACAAGATGGAAAGGAAAGCCAATTAGTACAACTGGAAATCAAATGCTCAATAAGATTGAACAAAGAGCCATTACAATGTTCCAGTGCACCCAGAACGAGCTTAATGGAAAGCATGTTTTTTTCAAGCTTCCCATTAAGACTAATGGGAAAACAAAGGCTGCAAACTCAGCCTTCACTGGTGAAGAAAAGCACATAGCTGGGTCGTATAGATTTGGCAGCAGTAACGAAAGTGAGAAGGCTCGAGCTGAAAGGATATAAGTGTTTGTGTAAAAGGCCGGAGAGGTTCCGGTTGGAGTGCTGTGCCATGATAGCTATCTTCTGAGCAGTAAACAGCACTCTGTAATATCATCCACCTGACCCCCGCTGGAAGCATCCTGTCAGGCAGACTCTGTCTCCTGTCCTGTCTCACACCATCTGCTAAATCCCCCAATATTATGAGCTCCCTTCAGTCAAACCCCGACCTGCAGGGCAGACCCACTGACGCTCATAGTGCACAAACACACGGCCAGTCAATGAGGTGAAAGTGTAGGCTTCCCTTCATGTTGTTGCAGTTAAATCAGGGGTCTCAATGGTCCTGGAAAGTCCTTCCAGAAACAATAGACTCATAGAGAGGGGTTATTTATAGAGATGAGGAGGACATGGTCCTGAGATAGTCAGTAGAGGCAGTCACATAGTTCCTGGCACTGTGAGTCAATTTGATGGCTGTGCCAGGTGACTGGCGGGGGTACATCCGTGCTCTCTTCCCCTTTCCTTGATGGCCAACAGCTTCCTCTTCACGTCGCCTTTAGTTTTTCCTGTCAAGCGGTTCTGTGAGTCATGGCTGATGAGCGGTTTGCTTACATTTTAGGCTGCCACATAAATCAGTTTGTTGTCTGGAATAAAGCCTTGCCTTGATGCTGTGTGTATGAATTTTCCGAGGAACTTCAAAGGTGACAGCCTCTGTTCGGGGTTGACACATCCATTACACCCGAGAGCTAAAAGTAACATCTAGACCGTCTCCAACAGAATTTGCAAAAAATTAAAAATAGTTTAAAAAGTATATTTTAAAGCAGAAATGGCTTTAATGTATATATATATATATATATATATATATATATATATATATATATATATATATATATATATATATATGTGTGTGTGTGTGTGTGTGTGTGTGTGTGTGTGCGCGTGTGTGTGTGTATAGATATGCATATATACATATATGCATATCTGCATAATTAAAAAAAAATTTTTTTAATTAAATTGTGTTCAGAACAAAAAGTTTTTTTCCTGAATATCTACTAAACATATATGCATATATATATATATATATATATATATATATATATATATATATATATATATATATATATATATATATATATATATATATATATATATATATATGCATTGTGTTCAGAACTTTTTGTTCTGAACACAATTTAATTTAAAAAAAAAATTTTTTAATGATGTACTATGTTACATAACAAGAGGAAATTGTCTTATATCTGTTTCAACACTCCGTACAGTATAAGGTGAGTCTAACAATTCGTAATCTGCCATTTGATTGGTCCTTTGATGTCATATATCTATAACTGTAATTTATTGTGCTAATGCAGGTTACACTAACTTATATGTCATATATAAAACAAGGACTGGAATGCCACATATATGGAGACTCACAGGGGACATGGAGAGAAGTTTTTCTTTTGCATTACCACACAATACTTTTGCTCTCCTTCACAATAAATAGGCAGATGACACACCCTGGTTATGTTGATGATGGTAAGCTGCATGTGCAGCCCTGGAGCAACCAGATGAAAACATGGCAGCCAGTGTGCAGCAGTGGCCTCTCCAACCACCAAAACATTCATTCATATTCTTACTTCAAAGATGCACACACTTTCTCATGAATATTTTTCCCGACCTAGTGCAAGAACATTGACAGAAACATAGCCTATAAAGTTACTATACTATACTGAAAAGTTATTAAATGCACTGTTTTACAACCATTCTTGATATTCATACCATTCTTGGTATGAACTTTCTAATGCAGGGGTTGATGTATGCTGCCATTTTCTGTAAATTAGTTAAGGTTTTATGTTGCGACTAAGTGCAAAGATTAAAACACACTATATGTCTGACACCTGAAGCACATGTGACAAAAAACTGAAAAATGTTTAGGAGCTTTTAAGAATAATCTGCAGTCAAGGGTTTTAGAATAAATGTTTTTGCTGGCTGCTCATATTTTAAGCACAATTGCATAAATTAACACTCATAGGTGACATTTAGATGGTATATTTACAGTTTTGTTGGAAGAAGTGTTCCTCTGAGAGAAAATAACTTTGGCAAAGTCTTGAAGTAGGAAAAAAGCAAATATATTCTCTCTTCTTCTGCGGTCACGTGCAGCAGTACTATGTAAACTTAGTGAAACAAACATTTATTCAAAACAAACAAAAGAAAAAAAAACTTAAAATATCAAGGTGATTTGTACTTATGTCCTCTTGAAAAATAAAGTTTGCTGAGCACAACACAGCAGCCAGACCATCATTCTGCTCGCTTTAATGATGACAAGTTTAAAAAAATAAATAAATAGCACAAAATGTCCTGATGATATCTCTAAATTCAAAACAGAGGGAAGTAAATAAGGAAAACATGAATGGCAGCTGGTAACTTGAATGTTTGTGGGTCCAGGCTGAAGATTTTGACTTTTTTTTTTTTTTGTAAATCACATTCTGTCTTTTCACTTTCAGTTCATTGAATCTGAATAAAACTCAACTCATAACCAAAGAAAAGTACGAACGTGAAGACAGTTATCACTGATTCAGAAAAGGAAAGCGGGGAAAATGTTTTTGCCACTGAGTCAGGTGTTTCTGTGGTCAGTCAGCACTGAGACCAAACCGTTTCCATTTCTCTCACACAGACAGACAGACTGGGGAGAGGGGGGGGTGTGAGACAAGCTTTACGATTTCTAACTGAGGGCCTCCATGCGAGTGACGGGTCACACCACATTCACCTGTTGTATTTCACTCAACATTTAACTAGTGTGACACGTGCAAATGAGAATGTGACTTTACGTGTTGCTGTGGCGCGCTGGGATGGGAATGCCATCTCTCCTGTCACCTGCCGCCACTGCTGCCTTATCGGCTTTGGTGTAGTTTGACTGAAAAGTTGGCCTCGTTTCACTAGAAAGGGGAGAGATATAGAAGGTAAAAGCTAAAGGAAATCCAACTTGACTGAGAGAAATTTATTTAGAAAGTCATTTAATTTAGCATAGAGGTCAAAACTTTACACATAGACACTCAATCCCAAATAATGAGACTAATTTCAACTTCACTTCCTTTTAACTTCTTGACATTTTCCATTTTGCCACATTGTAATATGTTAAAATTTCTTGGTCAGTGTTAAGGAAACATTGTGGATACACTCTGAAATACAAGAAAAGACAATGTTTTATTGTGTAAATGTTAAATATTTACTAAGTTGACGACATGAAGCGTCCTGTGGCCATGACACCACCAGCTGAAGAAACCCTGAACATCCAAAAGTGATGCTTTCGAAAGTATCATATGCATTCAAACTGGACATGATGACATGTTGTAAAATAGTGGGAAAAGCCCCAGAAACTTCATAGTATTAAAAAAAAAAAAAAAAGACTTTCCCAAAGCTTAAAGCAAAATGTTGCCATGTTATGTTCACTACACCGCAGAGAGTTGTACGGTGCCAGAGACAAGTCCGATGTTCAGGGACATGTAGACTGTGGTGCAGCTGAACTGCTCAGTGTCCTGAAAGAGGATGCTGAGGTGGGTGGTCATATTGTGGTTGTGCGGTATGTCCCCATGTTCACTACCAGGAACATAAGTCCTCTGGGAATAAACCACAGTGCCTCCCTGCCTCCAACCACAGTGACTCAGACTATTCAGACCGCATCCAGCTGATTTACTGCTGCTTGATAGCAGTGTGCCAGAGTATACATGCAATATTTATGCAAATGTGGGGGTGTGTGAGTGTATACTGCGGAAGTGCATTATGTACTTATCTTAATGTTGTTGACTTTACCATTGTTCCACAGGATTCCTTTGAAGCCACAACCCACTTGCATCAATCCTCTGTCGTTTGTTTGTTGTAAAATCGTGTGGAATGTCCTTTGCAGATGTCCCGGATCGTTTGCTCCTCACTGTCCATTTCTGTGAAACGTTCCAAGCGCAAATGCTTGTTGTTTTCTCCATTTGTCAGGCCTCGCATGGGCTCTGGATCGATGGGGGGGATCTGAAGCCTGAACAGATTCTGGGTAATGTTTCTGCACCCCAGAGTGCAAGCCATTAGGAGAGCACCTGATATGTCCAAGTCATTGTTCAAATCCTGGACTTAAAAACTGGATTTGTTCAGGTCATTTGTACATGTGTTGCAAGTTGACCTGAACAAAGTTGACAGGGTCACTTGAAATCAAAACACCTTCAAATATTCACCCGAGTATGCTGCGGTTTGACACTCATATTGGTCTTTCACCAAAATAATTTTTACAGAAAGGAAAAAGAAGTTTCCTTGAATCTCTTAGGAAGGCTGACCACCACCTCAGAGCATAAACAAGCTTGTATTTGTTCAGCCAAAACATCCTGAATCCTCTGGAGCCTGCAGGCTTCAGCACATGTGTGTTGCTTATCTGTGTGTGTATGGGCCGTCATGCTTTCTGTTTTTGTGGTGTCTTTTCCTGCCGAGCCCGGAGAGGCCCATCTGAAGGTGCAGACCTCCATAAAGGAGTCAAAGATCGAGCCCTGGGAGAGAAGGCGAGAGGTGAAAGAGGTACGGGGAGAGGCTCGGAGAGGAGAACGGAGATTAAATAAACAGAGGTGATGACGGCTGGCTGTCATAACCATGAGTTCAATCTCTCAGCTTTTGAAGGGCAGCAACTGGTGGGCTCCAGAGACACGCAACTGATTGCGAAGACAGCAAGTGAATGAGTTTATAGTGATGGTGTGTGAGCGAAGGGGAGGATTGGGAGGAGAGTTAAGAGGTTTGTGCGTGAGTGGTTGATGAAATTTATCGATGCAAAGCGTAGCTGTTAATGATGTGCAGTTTGACATACTGGCAGCAGAAATGCATGCAGAGTTGGACGTCATCCCGCAAACAGCTTGCACAGATTATTCACACAGCATCAGACGCAGATTACGCGGCATTGCAGACGAGAACTGTGCATACCTTTCCTCACAGGAGCATGACCTGTAAATCTCTGAGGTGAATTTAATTATTCACATGGATAATTCACAAAGACCTCCTGAAAGAATCTGCAAGAAAAAGAAGGAATATTGAGGGAAGATCGTCATGTTTCTTTTACAACCATGAACATTTAGTCAGCCTGTCAACAACACAAGAAAAAATAATTTCTTTGGTTCCTGCTGTTTTATAATCATTGGAATTGAAAGAATAATGTAATTACTTAACTTTCTAGCTCGTTTGATGGCACAGTGACATCTCTCATGTTCTGGTCTGGAGGCCTCGCTGTCCTGCAACAGTGGTTCAGAAAAACCACGATACACAGCTTTTGCATCTAAGATGCCGTGTGACATTGCAGCCAAGTTTGGCTTCATAAAAACTTTCTGAACATCAACATACCAGCTGCTCTAATCGTGCACCCCGACTGATTCAGCAAACCAAGACACAAGATGAGACGTTTTTGTAGGAAGAAAGGATAAGAAAGAGTGAAAAAGAGAGAACAGGAGAATATTTCAGTTTTTTCTTTTTGGCTGGAGAAATCTTACAGTACAGGTAGGATGCAAGATGGATGCAGACTCAGCCGTTGACGCAAGGAGCAGCGACAGCAGCAGTAGTTTTCATCATCTGATATGATGAGACTGATAATTCATTTTTAAAAGGAATCTGCAAGATGTAAAGAGAAAAGATTACCCTGTAACACTAAGTCAGCTGAAAGAGGAGGAATTTTAGGTCTAAAATCTTGATGTCTAACTATGCACTGCTGACTTTTATTTGTTTCAGACTCATTTTGTAACTGATATATAACGGCTATATATTCATCTTGCTGCGTTATACTGGTGACTTGTCCGGGTGTACCCTGCCCCTTGCCCACTGATGTCCGGGATAGGCTCCAGCTTCCCCGTAAACCTTAATTGGACTAAATGGTTAAGAAAATGAATGAACAAATTAACAAATATTCACTTTGGTCATCAACCAGCTGACAACAGGATAAAAACAACTTTTAAAAAAGTAAATTAACTTGGCAGTGATGGCAGCCTTAAGTCTTCTTGAGACCATGAATTAACATTGCTTTACTTTGGTAGTCTTATCTATTCTTCTTGGAAGAGTGAAATAAGCTCCACTATGTTGCAAAGGGAGTGTCAGTGCACAGTCATGGGTTCAAGCGCAGATTCTGGCGAGGTCACGCTGACATCTTGGTGTATGTTTTAGCTCATTGTCTTGCTGAAATGTAAATGTCTGGCCCAGGCTGAGACAGGAGGCACTCTGAAGTAACTGTTTCTTTTCCTTTTGTTTTTATTCCAGTTTTGAGTCCATGCAGACAAATCTCCCAGTGCCTGCATTACCAGCTCAGTCTAGCAGAAAATCTGTAGTTTGTACATTTATCCAACTGTTTAAAGCGTAGTTTCGTCATCGGCCACAGCTGAAAGAATGTGAGATGTTAACATCTTCCCAGACTGTTTTTTTTTTTTTTTTTTTTGCTAAATATAATACATATACCATGTCAGGAATTGCAGCATATGGATACATAAAATTATAGCCATGTAAACCTAATAATTAAAAATAATTGTAATGTTGGTTTTATACCCTTAAGACCCACTCCGTGACTTTTTACCTCAACATTTTGCATTCCTGACTCGTCTGATGGTACAGTGACATTTATTATTTACATTTGGAGCTGTTGTTGTCCAGCAGCATCCCGAGCCTGAGAAAATGTACTTGACAACCTTTTCTTCCAGGATGCAGCGAGACATTGAAGTTCCTCTTTATTCTGTACTGAATAATGAATTAAAAATCTATGAGGTCCAGAGAAATGCATCTGTGAAACACAGCTGTGTGAAAGCACAACTCTGGGAACAAAAACAAAGATTTCTGGGATTTTACAAGGTTGTTTTTTTCCTTGTGTGGAGCAACACGTCCGACTACTGGCAGCTCAGTAATGAGTGTCAGTGGTCACTTTGAATGTGAGTCAGGGCTCCTTTGTGGAAATGGGGATCCAATATTAGTGCAACCAACGGTGCAGAAAAATACTGGACCATACTGACAATATATCTGTTGAGGTGCCCAAATAATTTATCAGACAACAATGAGAATGTTTTACATTTGTTCATGGATGTTAGTTAAATAAAAATAAGAGGACATACTGCAAAGTGGTAAAAATGATCTTTTTCCAACTTTAGAGCCATGTTGTTGTAGCGGCACCAAGAGGTTCTCACTCATGAAGTGTTACGACAACGCCATCCTGGGAATTTTATCCAGGAAATTATTTAACAAAACAAGGCACTCAAGTTCATTTACTAAAAATACCAGAGACTTGTTCCAATTTTAAGAAGTTTTTTGACCATTAAAATATTTTAATAAATTTTTTTAAAACCTGCAGACAAGGCTATGTAGGGAAAAAAAAGCAGGTTAAACCAGGGTTTAAAACACTAGCCACAGTGTTGCCATATTAGTCACGAGTTGGAACAACCAAGGTATATTTGCTGAACACATCTGTCATGACCAGCGCATTTTCCAGTCCATGATAGGTTGGTTTTAGCACAGTGAAGTCAATAGTTAAGATATCATTTGGTCAAGAAGCCAATAGATGACCCATAAAACTGGCTTCCCGTCCGAGTATGCTTAGAAAACTGACACTGCTCACAAGCCCGACACCACTGTGTCACATCTGAAGACATATCTAGCTAGTAACACCGTGACCGCAACAGAGCCATCTGAATGATGGATCTGGTGGCATGTAGCCTGCATTGCATCAGTATCTCCTGAATGCAAAACTTGCTGAAGAGGTCCAGACTAAAAGGAACCAGGAAGCAAAGGTGCTAACAAGTGCTGGTCAGGAGGTTGCTTCTTCCTGACCAGTTGATTGCAAAATTAAAGGCCAGCTATGCAGATCAAAGGCTAGCCATATCACCCAGCTTAGCAGATGACAGATGACTCAAGGAGTTATTATCAGTGTAAACAAAACAATTATAATCAGCTTTGCAGTCAGCCAGTTGCTGCAGAGGAGTCCTGGGTCTGCCTGAAAGAAAGAAAAAAAGTAACACAAAAATCAAAACAACACTGGTTTTTACCTTAGCTTTTAAGACAAGACAAGACAAGATTTATCCCCATAGTAAAATTGAATTTAACTGAATGTTTTTTATAATTATTTTCATTTTATTCATTATTTGTGTTTTAGTCTCATTTTAGTACTTCCTTTTGACATATCTTTTATCCCTCTAATTATATTTGTTATTGTTTTTATAGGTTTATATGATTTTTAATTTTTTTTTAAACATATTTTATGTCCAGTATTTTCCTCATGGGGATCTACCACACATATAAATACCAACACATGCTGCAGTGTTGCTGTTGCTGCAGTTGCCTTGTCTGGATGGCTGTGGAGGTCCTGCAGTGCAGCCTTATGGCTGTGATGAGGACCCTGGCCTGCTGTGATCAGGGTGGTTCCTGTAGTTGTCATGCTGGGTTGGTTACTAGTGTGGCTAATTTGTGTGTGCATGTGAAGACAAATTGCATTTTTTTAATTGCTTGCATTATTTTATATGCATAAACAGATTTTACTATGTAAAGCAAATTTGTGTTGCTTTGTGGCATAAGAAGTGCTTTATGAATATTATTTCATTTACTTTATTCACCTTCTTCTGTAAATAATTATTTCATCATTCTTTCCTTAATGAAGCTCCCTGTACCAGGCATAAGTTTCATTTGTCTTTTTCTTTTGTGGTATATTAACAATAATAGTTGACTTTGGTGTGTGGAAAGGGTTACGAACTTGAAACACCTCCATTAGAGGCAACATGTGAGATTGAACAAGGTGTTCGGGTTTAGTTTTCTGTCTTTGTTCTTTTTGGTCACACAAACAAGAAGCAACGGCAGTCAGTTGTTAAATATACAAAGCCACAGCCACAAGTGTATGTGTGTGTGCGTGTGTGTGTGTGTGTGTGTGCGTGTGTTTGTGCATTGCTGAAGTCAAGAGCAGGAACGTTTTACACGCTTTTGGGTTGTTTGTGCCGGGAAGTCTTTAATTTAAACCAGAGGCCGAAATAGTACACACACGTTTACAGGGACACGCACACTCACAAATAGAAATCTATGAATAAAATTAGAGCAACATGTTCTTGCCAAACGGTATGAAATGCATCAAGAAGTGAGCAACACAAACTTTCATTTATTATTGAGTTCTCTTGTGTCATTCAGAACTCTTTGTTCACACACAGCACCACCATCTGCTGCTGTTCAATAATCATGGGAGCATTGACACCATGAAAAGCTGCTGGAATAAAAAAAAACCCAAATGTTTCATCGCTTCTGATGCCAGTCAGATCTGCTGTCACTGAGTCATTTGCTTGATTGGGCTGAGAAGAGAAGAGCAGAGGAGTGTGCAAAACTTTGGGAGGAGAGATGCCAAAATGATACCAATTCAGTAAATTACAACGAGCATTAAAATGATTACCACTTATATAATTAAGCAGGCTCTTTCCGAACTCTGTCGCTTTTATCACTCATTTCTTATGCAATATTAAAATTCTTTCACAAACTCCTGAATGAATTTATGGCTTAATTAATCACTTTTATATGTTTATGTATGCACAAAAATATTGGGAAAAGAAACCTGACCAAGAATGGGGGGCCGTGTGATTGTAAAGTTATTTCTGGTGGTGTTAGAGCCAAATTTTGGATTGTAGCTGTAGTTTGGCCTTCCATATTCAGTAATGACAAAAAAAAGGTCCCATGGCATGCATTTTTGGTTTCACTGCAGTTTTAAGAGTGTCACTATAAAGATGCATATGCATTCCTGTAGTGTGATCTTCCTTGCTAGTTCAGTTTTGCCAAGCAGCTCCCAGCTCGAACATGCATGTTATCCAACACATTATTGCATGGAACTGCTGACTGCTGCAAGTGGGCCTGAACAGCTTTTTAATCATGTGCCATGTGGAACTGATGAAATGAACATCTAACATAAGTCTAGAAAAGACAGTAGTCATTTAAAAAAAGCTGCTTTTATTCAAATTTTTTCATTCTAAGTTCAAAACTAGGCATGCTAAATGTTGTGCCTTATGTCAGCGTCCTCCTAATGGTTGTTCTTGTGACTACAGATGTAGAGTAAGGCCCATTGATTATCAATTTTTGTACTTAAATAATAACATCAATTTAAAACTTCTCTACCTTCACACTTTCATCGATCCGTTACGTCTCCTAACACAATAACCAAAGGGCAATGTTGACTTCAGAGTTCACGTCTGATCTCCCATATCAGTTTTAGATAGCAGCAAACTGTCCTAGTGGCATGGAGGTGTGGTCCAAATGTAGGCACAGGAGGCAGGAATGCAGAATGAAGATGTTTTTAATACAAAAAACTAAACTGAAGACAATCTAGCACATTAAGCAAAAAACATAAAGCTAACAAAAATACACAGTGTTTCTTGATTCTGGTCCTCAGGTCCCCTGCCTTGTATGTTTTAGACATGATCCCCCTCCAAAGCACCTGAGTCAGATTGTTGAACCTAAGATAAAGATAAGATAAACTTTATTTATATAGCGCTTTTCATAGACACAAGGTCACAAAGTGCTTCACAACAATAAAACATAAAAAACTCCAACGTGTGGAAAATAAATAAATAAATAAAAACTATAAATACACAGCAGTATCACCGGATCTTTTGGAGCTAAAATGCTTGCCTGAACAAATATGTTTTTAAGAGTTTTTTAAAAGCATCTACTGAATCCAGAGAGCGCAGATCCTGGGGAAGCTCATTCCAAAGACGGGGAGCGACAGCTTTCAAAGAACGGTCGGCCCGGATTTTAAAACGGGTTCGTGGGACCATCAACAGGTGCTTCCCGGTCGACCTTAGACTTTGAGCTGGACCTACTCATCAAGTTCTTTGCAGCCTGTTAATGAGCCCTTTATTTCATTCAGTTGTGTTAAAGTAGGGTTTCCTATAAAACCGGAATTGAGAAACACTAAAAAAAAGCACAATGAACCAGGGGTAGGCAACTCCAGTCCGCGAGTCCCACAGTCCTACAAATGTTAGGAGTTTCCCTGCTGCAACAAACCAGATTCAGATCAATTGCTAATTAGCAGACTTGTGCAGAGCTTGATGTCAAGCTCTGCACAAGTCTGCTAATTAGGTCCGATGTGAGTCAGGTGTGTTGCAGCAGGGAAACTCCTAACATTTGCAGGACTGCGGCACACAAGGACCGGAGTTGTCTACCTAGCTAAGACCGTGCAGTACATGGATATTTTTATTCAGATTTCAGTTCCAGCCTCCTGGCCTCACCGTGGCTGATTCAGCAAAGAAATGGACAAAGACATTATCAGAGGAAAAGAAAGAGTGAAAGTAAGAGAGCAGGATGAAAGATTCATGTTGAATTATAGCTTACATTATGAGGAAGCACTTTGTGGAAATCTGCCAAGGTTTAGTCATGCTGCTTTAAGCTGCTCACAGGTACATCTAACTATGTGTGATGGGCACTGTATAAACACAGCACACTACTACTGTGTGCTCTGATAGTCTGCTGAGGTCAATATATCGCTAAGTAACTCAGCTACTTTGGTTATTCTTCTTGCAGAGTACTGAGCGGGCGTCCGTGTTCTGAATAAATGAACCATCCCACTGTGTGCTAATGTTCATCTATCTCCACTAAGTTACCTTCGAATCCTGCTCGACTGAGATTTTCTTAAAGAATAATAAAAATACATGATAATTTATGCAGTAGTTTGGCTTTCAGCATTTACTTTAAATGATTTAATGTGTGTACCTAAGAGGAATATTTTCAGTTGTGTACGTAGGCACATTACAGTGGCATAAATGCAAGGTTTTGACCGACATGAAATGGCCCCTAATGATGCCAACTTTTACAGCATGGAGAAAACCAGCGTGTGCATCTGGGTGTTGAGCCAATGAATATCTGTAACTGGTAAAAGGTAGAAGATAGGGGCAAAAAAATCATAGTGGTCCAGTGGGAAATTTTATATGTTGAGTTATTAAAGACACATTACAGAACTTGTGGCATTTTTCCAGTGATGTGCCCCCTATTGATGACTAATTTGGCATCTGTCTTGCACCCTACCTGCACTGTCAGCTCTCTCCTGCAAGCAAAACACAATCTTACAAAGTTACAATTACTTGTTTTTTCCTTTTCTCTATTATAATTTTCTTGAGCTTCTTTGTTGAATCAGCAACAATCTGTGTTTAAAAAAAAAAAAAAAAAAAAAAAAAAAAAAAGAAAACAGCCAGTGGGTTTATTTCTATTTTGTATCTTTTCAGGCAAAACTCTGCTGCAACGTCAGCGTCCCGGATGAAAAAGTTGGATTGTGCAGTTTCTCAGCTTCAGGCTGCGGAGCAGCAGCAACTCCATAAATGTACATGACAGATGTCACATTGCCATCAAACATGTCCAGAACACGAAGTTTTAATGTCAGCAAGTTACATAATGTGTCTTTAATGTATTTTAGATTCTTCATAACTTGTTTACTCTGAGCAGAGCTCACTATTTCTGTTGTTTTATCTGTTTTTATTGTTTTTTGCTTGTATTCCTTCATTGTTAACGATTATCTTATGGGTATTTTAGTATATATTTTAGTTTTAACTAATCACTTTAAAGTGCACATCCCTCTGTGAAGCAGTTTGGCCAGCTGTTAAATTTGCTATATAAATAAAGTTGACATTGACATTCACATAATAACTTGTGCAAATCATGTGATTCTTTGTAATACCGGTTGCTTCCACCTCATGTAAACCTGTTTACTGTGACTCTAGCTTCTTATTGGACTTTTTTCATTTTACACTCAACTTACAAGAGTGTAGATGCACACTTTTGGATTTGCATGGCAGCTTTTGACTGTATTTTCTTTGAGATGAATGTTATGAAAGAAATGCAGCTGGTTAAAAGATGTTTTAAGCAAGAGCATAAATAGAGTGGAAGCACTGGGCCATCTAGATGGAAGAGTATAAAAAGGAGCAGATAAATAATGTGAAAAGCCAGAAAGCAGAGACAATGTAGGCCTGCTGCCATGTTAACGCAAAAACACCAATCAAGTCTTAAGCCAAGCAAGAGAGGCCAAGCATGTAGCCGGAGACACGAGATGCAGGCCTAATCTAATATCCATCACCTAAACACATGTTGGCAATCTTCACAGAACATTGGGCTGCAGAGAGGGGTGGGTGGTGGCGGGGGTAAAATAAAGGGAGGTTTAGTAGGTTATATTATATTGGCGTAAGATAAAGTAGAAAATGTGAACAAGGGAGCAGAGTGTAATTGAGGGGTCTGGTTTTCATCTAGCAGACATTGTTTTCAATTTAACTGCAGCTTTAAGATGAGCTTTTATTAAAAAAAAAGAGAAGAAAAAAACTTCTTATTTCTGGGCTTTATTGGGTCAGGGTACTTACGTTTTTTATTTCATTGTCCGCTGAGCTTTTCTGTAATGTAAATAACATTACCGCCGTTGTGGAGTTTCATGACATCTTATATAGAGCAGCAGTGAGGGCCTCAGATGGAGCCGGTCTACCAGGCACACCCAGCGCTGCTTGGCTAGCTCGCATGAAAACAACCATGAAGCTGTCACATCAGTGAGCATGCAGCATAGTTTAGCCTTCTTTCATTAGGTGATGTAATGTACAACATGAGAACCTTAAGCTCAAGACCATTAGGCTGCACTTAAAGTATTCAGAATATATAATGTAAAGCTATTCGTCTTCTTGGCTTCGCTTTACGGTTAAAAGCCATAAGCTTACACTACATGGTTAAAGTTTTAAAAAATAAAATGCAATACATGTTCAATTAGGTGCTGATTTGTTTTCTTTAATCAGGATTAAAAAAAGATAGACATGAAAGGCTGGATGACTGGCTTTAAATGTAAACCAACACTGTAAAATGACATGCTTTGGCACGCTTACATGCAGCCAATTTGGTCTTATGTAACATTTTCTAAGCAAATAGGAATTCATTTTGTTGCTAGGTTTAAGGAAAAACGCTCCAGAGCTGCAGACTGATGTTGTAAGAGTCACGTCTCTCACAGGGTTGTAAAAACATGAGGCAAAACCTTGTTCTGGGTTCTGTCTGCGTCACTGTTCCCTGGGAGCTGTGACAACATGCAGATCAAAGCCCAGCGCTCCTGGGAGGAGGATTTGTTGCGTGCCGGGGTTCGGTTGGTCAGTTTCATGTTGGAAAGTCAACCACCAGGTGTGTCAAGGGATGCAGAAAATTTAATATTGTGGCACAAATTCACGATGTCAAGAGTTCACAAGTTCACTTCATGCTCCAAAATCCATTTTTTAGCTGAAACTGCAGGAACATTATGTTAATGAGACAAGAATGAGTTCAAGAACAGGTTATCCTGCTCGGAAATACTTCAGTATTACAAACCATGCAAAGCCTAAAATTTACTTCATGTCATTGAGGTCGTAACAATGCAGTTTATTTGATCTACTTTATTTTAAATTAACTTGATAGGGACAATAAATTAAAACAATGTACAAGAAATACCCAACCGTTGCTATGTATGTAGGACTTGTAGCCATGTGGTCCAAATCTCTTGTTAGGCTTGTACAAATACATAGGAAAAGATGAAAATACACAAAAGAGGGGGGGAAATCAAACACACTTTAAAACTTGAACATTAATCCTAATTTCAGTGATTGAAGGACTGACTTTGTTTTAGCCACTGTTTTACCTGACAGAGAAAAGATTTTCAGTCTCATTATTTTTTTTTGTGTGTGTTATTATTATTGGTCGGCTACTCCTGAACAGTCTCCGAGTCCTGCTCCCCCTTGTTACGACTTATTTGCCTCTGAATCTAAAAATCATTTCATGAAGAAGTTTTATGGCTGTTGGTCTTTAAATACGTATAATTTTTAATTTTAAAGATAAAAACAAGAGGATTATTACAAAGCAGTACCTTTAAAGCAGGTGTGTCCAAAGTTGGTCCTTGAGGGCCGCTGCACTGCAGGTTTTCAATGTATCCCTGCTCCAACACACCTGGCTTACGTTAAATGGATCCAGCAGCCAAACATGTTGTTAACTGATTTAAGTCAGGTTGTTCAATATTTTTCAAATTAACATTGAAATTAGTTGTTGCTTTTATAACTTACGTTTCTGGTTAAATAAATAAATTCTGAACATGTGTTCCACTTTATCAACCTTCACAGTGGGTTGAAGCTCACTGGTGAGCTGTTCTGTCCACAACTTGGTTTTCACTGCTCAGTACCAAACAGATGCACACCAAGGAAATGTCTTGTCCACATTTTCAGGTGGGATGGTGGGAAAGGGAAAGAGTTCACATTCAAATTTTAAATATTAACGCCAAACAATATGTTTTCCATCAAGTTTAAGTAAATTTTTTTTAAAAACAGTATCTGTATATTCAGCTTTGGCTGCGTTTGACTTTCTGTGGTTGCAGGGATTTTATTAAATCTACTGACCTTCATTGCCACACAAAAGGCTTCAAAACCAGCTGAATCTTGCATTATGAGTACATGTGGAAACCAGTGTTGTGGTTTACCACATGGACAGATAGCAGCAGCAATCATCCAGTTTCCTAATCCATCTGTGAACCCCCGTGTAGTCAGGTCTCCCAAGTACAGGCCTATTGGATGAGAGGGTGATCAGTGCTGGTTGGAGAATCGGTAGGAGCGTCCTCGGGGCTCGTGGTTGGGGTCCTCTGCGGGGGTGACCACCTGTGCATATGTCAGAATAAAACAATGGCTGTCCTAAATTATAATGTGATTTTCTTTGTGAACCACAGGAGGAAATTGACTTTAAGGTTCAGTAATATTCTTGCTGGGGGTCTTTGCAGATGTTGCATGCATGTGTGTCTTGTGGCATACCAAGCACTCCCCAGAAAGTCAGTTGATCACTTTCTCCTTTTCTTCTCTTGTTTCCCTTTCACCCTGATGAACACTCAGCAGTCCAGGCAGCAGGGTCACCACCAAAGAACTTACTCCATCCAAGAGGAATGTATCCCCAGGATTCTCGTGCATAAAAGCAAATGCACCAACACAAACATGGATGCGTAAAGGCAAAGCCACGCACACACATTCATGCAGCTGTCTTCGGAGGTAAGATATCTGGCAGCAGCAGGTGGTTTCAAAATACTTACTGGAATCCCAGTTGTTCTCTCACCAAGGCCACATTGCTTCCAAACCTGCGTCATCAAAGTTTGTTGAAATGAATCAGTTCTCAGAAAGGCTCCTGACCTGATTTAACCTGTTCAGCGTAACCTTTAAGGGGGTCTGATGCTGTCCATGCAGGTTGGATGGAAAGACAGCATTATGTGATAGACACACAATGGATTCAGTGTGTTCAGTTTGATAGTGATGCATGTTGCACTAACTACATATGATTAGAGGATGGTTTTCAAGATAAAGCTCAAAGCAGATGCACAACGCAAACACTGACATTGAAGCTCTCTCCAAGGAGCTTTCCAAACAGGTTGGAGGCGAAGTTGCGGTGAAGAACAAAATCAGAGTGGATGTCTGAAAATCCCACGGTGGACCGTTACATGCATCATCAGAAAACAGAGAGAAAATTGCACCAAAACAAACCTGCCTAACGTGGGCTGTCCAGCAAAACTCACAGACCAGACAAAGAGGTTATTTCTCAGAGGGGCAACAGAGAGACTGAAGGCCGGATCTGGAAAGCTCCACCGCAGAGATCGCTTTATCTGTTAACAGGGACGCTAAAAGCTGCATGCTTACATAAAACGTAGACATTTATTTGTGTCCAGTCCACAAGTCCAGTCCACAAGATCCACCACCCTGCATATCTTCCCCAACAAACCTGAGTCATCCAGCTCTGCAGAGACCTGGTAATAAGTCATTCATTTGATTCAGGTGTGCTGGACAAGGGATGCATTGAAAAGTTGCAGGTTGGTAGATCTCGAGGATGGAACTTGGGCACCCCTGCAGTAAACAAATGTGCAGATGAATACATAAATCATTGTGGAAATGGAAATAGATCAATTAATAAATGATCACCAATTGAAAAATATATAATTCATACAAAATGTAGGTGTTATATTTCATTTCTATATTCATTCATTCACTGGTTATGGCATTTTAGGTCCCACTTTTTTTTTCCCTAAACAGTGCTGATGAAGGCTAAATGTTGAAATAAACTGGGCTGCAGTATTACTGTTGATGTCACTGAATCAGACTAAATAACGTTGTATTCAACCTTTAAGTTTTAGCTTTGGTTGGAAGAAACAACTCATCCGCCTTAAGGCCTACCGTCCCGTATACAGTGTTCTAAATATACCACCATCTCAGTTTCCCTCTACATTTTTCCAGCCTCTCCCCTCTTAAAAAATAGATCCCACCAAGTTTGGTGTGTCTGTGGTGAACCACAGTGTAGCAAGCAGCGTTATCCTCTTTCACTCATTGAGCATAAGTAGTGTTACTGAGCGTAGTATCTGCGACTTGTACCTGGCAACACCGACGGAGGAGTCGTTGTCACCATCATTTATAGCAAGCTCATGAGGATCAAAGCATTGGTTGCGTTGCTGAACTGTGGCCCAGTGGTAAGAGGAGAAGGTGTGCATGCCTGGCACACGTAGGTCCGTGCTATCGCTGAGCCGTACCGTCTCTGCTTACTGCTGTCAGGATCAGTCTCCCTGGATGCAGCATCACACAAACATCATCTGGTTTAAAACCAGCTTCTAAACTCTGAGTACTGAGCTGCTGATTTATTGATAACATGTGCAACAACAGTATTTTATGTACTGTATTAGCATTAAACAGTTGGTCTTTTTTTTTTTCTTTTATATGTGATGTTGGGGGAGGAAAGTTAAATAAATCTTACTTCTCTGGTTAGATCTCGGTTACACATTGTTACCATTACACCCCTGACACAGAGGGAGCAGATAAGGGTGTGTTGCATGCTCTTCATTTCACATTTGGATTCCACTCAGTGACGGAAGATTAGTGATTACTGATGAACCACATCTACTAAGGTCACAATGAGGTCTGGTGACTAAAACTCCCTGAGGAGATTGATCCAACACTGACTTGGATTCATGACTAATTGCGTTCCTGAATCCCTCCACATGCAAACGGAGGTAGTTCTGACCGACATGCCGCTGCTATCTCCAACAGCTGAGCTTACTGTACTGGTCAAGCATGAATGCGAGTGTGTGCATGTGCTTACACTTGTCAACGAGCACAGGAAGAAGAGTGAATGTGTGTGTAGGGTCGGATGAATAGGAGCAAGGAAAGCATTGCATTGAAGCTTCATCTAAACCTCATACATCCCAGGAAGCCTTTGAACACCAATTCAGCCTGAAGTTTGTATGAAAAACATCAATTTTGAATAACTAGAGATACCATAATTGTAATGTTAACATTTATGTATCAAACACGGCTGTGAATAAAAAGGGCTTTAAATTAAATTTAATGTGTGGTTTCTCTGATCAAACAATAGAACAGAATAAGAAATACAGGAAAACACATTTCAAAGGTTTTAGGCCTACATGAAATGCCAAAAGTTTACATTTTTGCTCCACATTTCTTCTAAATCTCTTACTGATCACATCTTAATTTAAGAGGTTCATGCAAGTTCCGACCAAGATGGAGGTTAAGTATGAGCAGACGTATGTATATTTAAGGCAAGGTAAGAATAACTAAATAATTATATTTCATGGGCTGTTCTTCAAATTTGTCTCATTTTAAGACCCTCTGAAGACCAGATTACTTTTTATATTTGTCAAGTGTCGTGTGGCACCTGTGTGGAAAGTGTGTTAGATCATGGGTGCACAAGTCCATTCCTCAAGATCTACCATCCTGCAACTTTCCGGTGTAACCCTCATTCAACACACCTGAATCAAAAGCTTGTTACCTCTGCAGAGCTGGACGACATGCAGAAGGGAGAATGAGTTGCAGGATAATAGATTTTGAGGACCAAACTTTGCACCACTGTGTTAGATTGTAAAGAAAATGATCTTTTTCTATTTTACCTAATATGACTTTTACATTAGGACGGTGTGAAGTTTTATAGTTTCATAGGGAGTAGTTTAAAGTTAAATTATTAATCTTTTTAATAGAATGAAAATCTTAATAATTAAATTTTGATATAAACAAATGTTTGACTTTAAATTTTAATTTAAAGATCATCCTTGTTCAGCAGCTTATGTCCAAACCCACATCTGGTTCACTCTCTTCTCCATTACCATTATTCACAAATACACACAAATGACAGGGCATAGGTGGGTTAGAAGAGGCTGTGAAACAAAATGAGCAAAAAGAAAGAAAATAGAACTGAGGTACAGAATTACCTGTAAATTATTCAGAAATTCCAGGCATTTCTACCATCATATTCAGTCAACTTATCAAGACAATAACCTGCTCAAACAAGCATCTGTATTATCTCAATATTAATATCATGAGAAATACTTTGATTTTACTAAAGTCTCAGAAGCTCAATAGTGCAAGTTTTTCTTACCAGAAATTGTTAAAGTCTGTTGTGTCCAGCATTTAGTTGATAATGAATAATCGTCTGCATTTACTGCACATTCTACATGTGACAAGAGTTTCGTATCTGACTAAAACTATTTGAGCTTTCAGCAGAAATGCAAACATGCAGATTCACCTCAGGAAAAACCAGTGTGCCAGGATGAGCCAGGGTTTTCTCACCATTGGGCCACAGCACCACCCAGAGCGGACAGAAATTTCACAGTCAAGTTTGTTTAGCTCAGCTTGTGAAAACACCATGATTTTTTCCCCCACTTTCACAATGACTCTTTCCCTAAACACATACGAGGAAGGCTGTGCAGCAATCCCGGCTGTTGGTCAGAAAAAATCCATCACCGTTGTTGCAAAAGATCTTGGGACATTTGGAAATAGCAGTCCAGTGAATGAGAATGTGCAATTAAACAGCCTACGCTGGAATGTCTCATTTGCGTCTAAGACTTCCGCTTTGCGGTTTTCTGTTTGCTTACCTTTTTTTTTTTCCCCTCATGTGAGTCAAACAAGAAAAACAAACATTTTTCCAAGTTTCCCAACAGAAAAACACAAAATATATCAATTGAATCAAAGCAGCCAACTTAAATGCTTGCTTACAAAATGTTCAGCTGGTGTATGATGACAGGGTGGTGTTCTGCTGATTGTCAGCAGCTCTGAACAGCTGGATGTAGTTCATGCAGCCCTGAAAATGGAGTTTACTTCAACAAGAACTGGGATGAGTTGAAATAATATATTAAGCACTGTAATAATTAAACAAAACTAAGCTCTAATCCATGACTTTCAGGCTCCATTAAAGCAATATATCCCCCACTCTGGTTCCACCAACATGTACAGAATAGTGTGAGATTATTACCAGAACACCTGAACTCCTCCTCCTCCTTGCCATTCAGCTTGTCCCCTTCCCAGGGGGACACCACTGCAATTTACCTGTTTTACACCAGATGCCCTTCCCAATGCAACCTCTGCATTTATCTGAGCTTGGGACCAGAGAACACAGGCTTGTTGCGTCCTCAGGGCTGCATCATGGAGGGGCTCAAGGTGCCAACCTTCAGGCCAGTGGACCACCAGTTCTAACTGCTGAGCCGCTGCCACCCCAGACTGCACCTAAACTACAGATTATATAGTTTCCCCCCCCTGACAAAGCAGGGAGGGAAGGGCTGACAGGGGAATACAACACATGCAAGATACACAGACATGTTTACACAAGCAAGCATAAATACAAATTATGCAACACAAAGTCCAGCAAAACTGTCTTGCCGTGCAAAATGTATGAAGACAAAACACAAAGATTTGCAAATGTTTTTAACCCATATTTTACTCACCATAGAACAAATATATCAAATGGAAAATATGAAATGAAATGAAATGAAAAATACTTTATTAATCCCCAAAGGGAAATTCAATATTGTACGATATAAATATAATATAAATATAATATATAATATAATATGAACTCATTTTAAATTCTATGGTCTCAGATAAGTTGAAACAAGATGATATCTACCATTGTGCAGCATCCCCTCTTCTTTTAACAAGCATCTAAGAACATCTGGGATGTGAAGAGCCAGTTGCTTGAGTTTTAGGAGTAACGTTGTCCCATTCTTGTCTCTTATCAAATCAAATCAAACTTTATTTCTTGAGCACTTTTCATGCCTCAGGCAACACAGAGTGCTTTACAGGATAAAATCAATTCATAAGGATTAAAACAAACAGTGGATAAAAAGGCATTTTAAAAAAAAATAGACACAAGCTCTTTCCACACACTCACACACACACAAAACATCATTCCCTGAATACTGTCTCTTTAACTGAATTCTGGTTAATAAAACAACTAAAAACATTGTCAGCAGCTCTGTTGGAGCTCATTGTCAGCAGCTCCTGCAAAATTCAGTAATCATTCATTCATTTTCCAAATCGCCAAGTACGGGGGAAGTAAGGGTCACGGGGGAAGGTGGAACTGGGACTATCCCAGCAACCATTAGACAAGAGGCAGGGTACATCCTGGACAGGTTGCCAGTCCATTACAGGGCACCTCCAGTAATTTAATTTCATAATGTACCAAATGTTTTCTACTGGTAAAAGGTCAGCTTTGTCTCACACACACAGATTACCTCTGATTCTGAATGCTTTGATTTTATACACTGCAGATGGTGGGATCCCCAAAATCTTTGCAATTTTACTTTGAAGAACATTTTCCCTGAAATTATTCCACATTTTTCAGACAGTTTGTCACAGATTTATGAATATCTTTGTATTATCTTTATATCTAAGAGGCTCTGCCTCTCTTAAATGCTCCTTTTATACTCACTAATAATACTGACCTGATCCCAGTTAATGTAGTTAGTTTTCAAATGCTGCTCCAGTTGCTTTTGATTTGTGTGATTGACTTTTACAGCCTTTTCTTGTCTCTTTTCCAACTTTTAAGGGTGTGATGCAACCATCCAATTCAAAATGAGCTCATATTTTCTATTAAATGTCTCAGTTTTTCAGTATCTGATATGTTTATATTCTGTTAAACATATGTTAGGAATAAAACTGGGATTTCTTGTATTTGCAAATTATTATCTTATATTTTGCTTACATTTTTCAGTCTCTCATATTTGATGTAATCAGGCTTTATACATTGATGATTCTTTGGAACAAGCAAAAAGAAAAAAAGTATAATGTTGGTTGAGTTTAGGCCAAACAAGTAAATGTCGTCCCAGAATGTTGTTAAAGAGGAATGCAGTAAAATGCTACATTAGTTCTGGAAACTTTTCTCAGAAAGGGTCTGGAGTGGCTACTTTTAGCGTAAAATCTGTACTGTACTTTATCCCAACTGACTTTACTTTTCTCTTAATGTTGGTCACATTCTCCCTTTTCAAAGCAAGGTTATAAACAGAACATTTGTCTTCAAGTCCAGATGAAACGTACTTCAAAAAGGTTCCTTGATTATGTTTTTGTGGGCTCTTTGCTAACATTAGCTAGTGTAGCTTGGACAGCAAATGAAATAATAAGTAAACATAAAGTCAGTTTGAAACATCTCAGTTTATACACACATGTCCCATAAAAAAAACTATTAATAACTGATTAAAAGTTATGTAGAGTTTTTAAATCCTTTTTAAAAACTACATTTTTAAAGCCACAATATTCACTAACAACTAAATACACTAGATGACTGTTGTATTTATTGATAGAATTGTGAGTCACAAAAGAAAAAAGCTTATCTCAGCTTAGCTTCACATTTCAGTGAATCAAGACAAGAGAAAACTGACTCACTGATCAATTTCCTTTCAAGTGATGAGCGGAAATCAGAAATTAAGAGATTACTGTCCTGTGTTTCCAGACAGGTTCCCCAGTAAATAGGAAATCCTTCAGTTTCTGGGTTTCAGCAGTTCCCATGGCAATAGGTTACGACCTCATTACCTTTCACCTCTGACATGAATGCTCTTTCACCCATCAGAGTCTGTCAGGAAACGAGGTTTGCTCGAGAGCTTAAGTCTGCCAGACTCAAAACAAAACACACATCAGCAGCACAGAGTATACAATCCTCTACTCACTACAGTCTTCTTGTTTATGAACATGTTGCTTCATTTCCTTTATGTTGTTAATTGATTTAGTCATCAATTTTACTAATATCAGAGAAAATTCAGTACACTCAATATTGTGAATAGAGGAACAAATAATTTCATATTCTACAAAGTGGATAGTTCTTATAATGAGTGAGGTGATTGTATGGGGTACAAATGACCTCCCGTACAGACCCTGATGCAGGGGAGGTAAAGAAAGCTGTAGATACAGCTGTTTAGTCACTAAGTTGAGCAGAAGATGTGCGGTGTCGTCCAACAAATGTGGAACATTTTTTCTAAATAGTCAGCCTCAGGAGCTCCACTGGAGTCTGCAGCACAGTCAGTCTGGTTTAACGGTTTCCTTTAATCAGCCATATGTTTGTGTAGGTGAATAGGATAACTCAACTTGCCCATTTAGTTGGACTGCTTTTTTGTTCACTTACTGATGAATGAAAGGAGAACCAGCTACTGATGTCCCTATGCTTGGTGGTCACATTTCCACTTCCACCTTATCAGTATGAGATACATTAAATAATACACAAGAACCTAGACTTTGTTCTCGCTGTCAAGGTCACAAGAACGACTCTGGTTTGGGAGTTGTTGGAGCTTTTTCTGGACACATCATAGCAGAACTTTGTTTTTGTATTACTGATGGGTCGGACTTTTAAGTTGAAAGAAAAGTGTGAAATTGAAAGTTTTCCCTTCTATTAATGTGAGATTGAATGGATAGTTGAAATGAACAGCTGATTGAGGTGTTGAGAAAGTATAAAATGTTTCCACAAATGTGACATATAAAGACACGGACACTACTGCACACAATCCCGTCCGCCCTGTTGTGAGGGAAAATCTTTATCATTTAACCAAACCTAATTTTTCATTTTCTCGCAGCCTCCAGATGAATATTAAAGTCGTTGCTTCTTGTGGAGTGTGTAACAAGGTTTAGGCTTTCCCTGGTTGATTAATAAAGAAGCGGTACTGAATCCTCAGCATGGTACCCCTTCCCAACAACTACTGCAGCATCCATCTTGTATCTTAGTACTCTGTAAAATTCTGTCAGATGTAGCTTTTCCTTGCTCTGTCGCTTCACTTTCACTCTTTCTTTTCCTGTTTTTCCCCAATAACATCCACTCGGGCTTCTTTGACAAACAATCTTCATTTGCCACGTTTACATGAGCGTTTTAATTCCTGTTTAATTCAGAATAAAAGTTAATTCCACTTTAACCTGATGAAAAACAACCATGTAAACACTTAATTCCTAATGCTAATTTCTATTCTGAATTTAAGTCAATTCCAATGTAAGTGGCTGGTTTATTCGTATTTTAATTCCGAACCATTTAATTCCTCTGTCATGTAAACCTTCATTCCGCTCTAAATTAATTCTGGTTGTTCTGCACATGCTCGTTACCTTGTCCTGTCCCGATGACACTCGTTGTTTTGCCTCCCGTGTTCGGTGATCTATCTTTCTTCTCCTTCTCAGTTGCTGCAAAAAGTAAAGTAGCATGCTCGTGTTGAGCTGCTACTTCAAATTTATTTCCAGTATATGCCATACTTCAATGCACCCTTTGTCCAATCAGAACCATTCCCAACCCACCGCTCTAAAGAGGAATTAAGCAAAGACGTGTTTCATGTAAACCTTCATTCGGAATTATTTTCATGTAAACTCATAGGAGAATACATTAATTACAAATTTAATTCCAAATTCTTAATTCCGAATTAAAAAATCATGTAACCGTGGCTGGTGTGTCTTCATAAAAGCCATTGTGTTTTCCATAAAGTTGTTGCTGTGAGACACAGTGTGTAAAGCTAAACTCAGCTGTAAAGTGACACAACATCCCAGATGCAAAAAGTTGTGAACTGTAATTTCTCAGCCTCTGGGAACTGTAGAGTAATGACAGCAGATACAATGTGCATAACAAATGTCACTGTGCCATCAAAATACATCAGAAACTTATATGTTTGTGGCCAGAAAGTTGTACAGTGCTACTTTAGGAACTGATGAAAAATTTTGCAGGAGGAAAATTATTGTCCTGTGTATGATTGTAGGTTTGTACCTTCCGTTAAAGCTGTGCACTTCCGTGCTTTTCAAAACAGATGTCATCACTTTTGGGAATGTTAGCGTGCACAAAATACCTAAACCTGTTTGGTTCTAGATGAATGCACACATGCAGTGATCATTTGACACATAACCACATTAT
The DNA here is from genome assembly GCF_933228915.1 of Telmatherina bonti. Taxonomy (NCBI): domain Eukaryota; kingdom Metazoa; phylum Chordata; class Actinopteri; order Atheriniformes; family Telmatherinidae; genus Telmatherina; species Telmatherina bonti. The sequence goes on from NC_136626.1 coordinate 29,845,509, forward strand.
ATGCTTTATTTTGTACGGTTTCGGTTGGACTGATGTTTACATGACCGGTACCGACCCAGGTCAACGTTGCTGCAAAATCCCCCCCAGCTCATCTGTTTTATTTATTTGAACACAGGCTTTAAAACAAAGACAAAATTAAAAACTTTAAAAAATCAATAAACTCATTTTCTTACCTGGTCACAAAACATAAACATGAAACTATACCCTGAAGAGTCAAGCAGACGACTTCCTAGAGCACTGCGCTGGCAAACCTCCAGAGCCAGCTTGAGAGAGCACAACAAAGATTCTTTACTGATTTATAATTAAACACAGCTTTTGTTTCACCTCACAATGTTTCTACTGTGCTGTCTCCCCCACACTCATCCTCTGAGCTCTCCTCCAGCCAATGAAAGGTCCAGGCTGCCTATGAAGCCAGAGGTTATTGACTCAATAATGTGTGGATTGTTGCAGCAGTGGAGGGACAAGGCAGGGTCTGTGCCAACGGGAATTAAGTGATCACTCTGACAGGAAGATACAAAAGTATTTTTGTGGGGAATATGAGAGGAGAAGAGCACAGCTGGGGGTCAGAAATATTAGAAAAATATCACATTATATACATGTGATCGTTTTATTGGTTCCTATGCGATTCGGTTTTGTGACTGAACTGCACGTCCCAAAAACGTCAGGTTGCCAAGTGCCAACATCCAAATCTTATTCTGGGTCTGTTTTCTGACTCTGAAATTTGGGATTATCTTTCATATTAACCCAGTGTTTCTCAATCCAGGTCCTCAGGACCCACTGCCATCCATGTTTCCTCCTCCAAAACACCTGAGTCAGATACTGACCTTCCTCATCAAGTTCTTTACAGCCTCTTAACAAGCTCTTTATTTCATTCAGGTGTGTTAAAGTAGGGCTTCCTATAAAACATGCAGGACAGGAAGTTCAAAGGACTTGGACTGAGAACTGCTGAATTAGCCAGACATAAAATCTCTGTCTTTCTGTGGCTGTGTGTTTAACATATACACAATAACAGGCTGACATCAGACCAAGTCCAATGCTTCTTCCTGGAAATTAGGGATGTGAATCTAACAACTCACGATTTAATTCAATTCTGATTTTTGGGGTTCTTGATCCAAACAGATTTTTGGATCATAATCATTACACTTAAGGAACAAAAGGTGCTAAATTCCCAAGTAACTTCATTCTCATAAGCTAGAAAGAACTGAAAAATCATTAGGGCCGATTCGATTTAAATTGCGACATGTATAAAATGTATAAAAACTTTTTTTACATGTATAAAACATTTTTTGCAGGACATTTTCCTCAGTTTTAATTAGGAAAAAAACAACACAGAAGCTGAACCATCATTCTGCTGATATAATACCTAAGAAGACAAGTAAAAAGATTAATAAAAAGAACAAAAAAAATTTTTAAAAATTGAAACGGATTATTTTATTTATTTGGCAAAAAAAAACTTTTTTTTTATTTATTTTATTTTATTTTTTTTTTTTACAAAAATATTGATTTTAAAATTATGAAGCAAAAAAATCACGATTTTCAATTTTTTGGATTCCAGTCCCCACCCCTACTGGACATCACTCATAGAGGGAGGTCAGGATTATTAGTTTGGGATTTAAGTTTGGAAAGCAGCTTTGTAACTGGTTTTCCATATACCCAAAACTATTCTTCTAATTCTTTCTCTGCAACAAACACACTCACACACTCAGCTGATTGATCAAAGTTATTGGAGTGATCATCAAAAATCAAAAGTACAAGAGCCTTTCCTCTGTTTGCATTCCTGCAGAGAGCTGAAGGCTTGTGTGTGAGAGTTGACTTCATTGCTGATATTTTCTTTTACCCCATATAATGACCCTCATTGCAACTTTAACTTGGACTGCAAAGGGGTCCTGGACCTCCAGGTGGAAGCTGCACAGTATAACACACACACATACACACGCACACATCAGACTGCTTAGTACATGAAAACTTCCATCTGACTCCTCTGAAAATATTTAGCCAAGCTGTAACTTTGAGCTGTGGATGCAGAAAGAAAGAAAGAGAGAAAAGGAGAATAGGGGGAACTAGTTGGACTTCCCCTGAATCTCCCTGGAAAACCATGACACCCAGCATCATGGGATTTTTCTACTTCTAGCCATGCTTGAATCACTGCACATACATAGCACATTTTGGCACATCCCATGATGCACATTAACTAATAGCTTTAAATCACATTTCCTAAGGTATGCCTAAGAAGGGATATAACTGCTCCTCTGTGACTCTGTGACCGCAGTGGTCATGAGTTATGATTTTGCATTGCACTCCTCTTTCCAGCACCAGACATCCAGTAAGCTGCTCTCAGAACAGCACAGATATTCTCGTCTAAATTGTTTGGAGTGATTATTAGATGAGTGTTTGGGGAACGCCAACTTAAGCTGTGTCTTCACATGTGCAAGTGTATTCATTTTAGATTCAGTGTCATCGGTCTGTGGAGTTTTTTTGAGGCAATGAATTTGGCAAATTAACACAGCTTTAGTATATACTGGTCAGTACATGGCCCTGACTCAGACCTCAGACATGCAGAGATTGTAGGTTCAAGCCAGTAGTGGTGTTTACACTCGTTACGCTGACAGTATGTCCAAAAAAACTTTCCCTCTCCAGTTTAAGGAACAGGAGGGGACTTGAGGATAAAAACTGGTGAAAATAGAGGGCTAACCAGCTACAAGGCAAAGCTGAAGGTATAAACTCCACTGAGATGGTGAGAAACAACGTGCTAGGTTATTTTTTTCTCTTAAATGTTTTAAACTTGAAAAAAAAACAGAAGTATTTTTGAGTAAAATGAAAAAGGAGGGGAATGAGGAAGAAACTGGCCAAATAAAAGAGAGAAAAGAAATGCTAGGTCGCTCTGTGGGGTCCTTTACTGTACAACCAGTTGTCAGTTTAACAAAATATTATTTCTTCTAGAGCATATTTATGCTTCCTAAAAAGAACAACAATGAAGTGAAGTTTAATTCTAGAAATAAATCACTTTTATTTGTTGACAGATGAAATGTTGGATGAGAAGTTCAGTATCAATAGTATTATTGCCATTTTCTTTTTATGCTAGCTAAATATACAACTGGAGAAAGAGTGGCACCTTAACTGGGAACAGCTAAGGGGTTGTTAGCAGGACTAGCATTACTAGCTAGAGCAGCAAACTGGTAGTAACAGAAACGTCATTATCACACTCACAAAAGTTTTTCTACAATTTGGTTTTGTGATGATCAACAAACACCACAAGAGAATTTGGCATTTTATCTTTCTGGTCGCTGCAGCTCAAACCCTGTTGTTAAACTACATCACTATAACTATCACTCAGTATGAATTTGTTGACATGAAAAGGTCTGATAACTTGTAACAACCCCTGAAAAGGGTTGTGACAAGATATGACAATGTTACAAGGCCTAACAGAAATCAGCATGTTGTTTAACACACCCACCACTGTGAAGCTCTCGTTAGTATCAGGTTGGATTTTTTTTAAAGCCTTCTTTCTCTGTGTCATTGGTTCAACAAAGGGTTGGAAGCATTTCTCAGAAATTTTGCTCCCTATTGACATGATAGCATCACACAGTTGGTCCATATCATGCTGGAAGTAGTCATTAGAAGATGGTACACTGTGGTAATAAAGTTGTGGATATGGTGATGCACTACTGGTATTAAGGGGCCAACGTTTGCCATGACGATATCTCTCCCACCATTACGCCACCAGCAGATTGAACTGTTGATACAAGGCGGGATGGATGCATGCTTTCAGGGTGTTCACACCAAATTCTGCACCTAAAATCTGAATTTGGTGGAAAAAGTCAAGACTCAGCAGACCAGACAGCATTTCTCCAATCCGCTATTACCACATTTTGGTGTTTAAATTCTCGCCTCATTTTCCTGCTCTTAGTTGACGGGGGTGATTTTCTGCTGCTGCAGTCCATCTGCTTCAAGATTGTACACGTGTGTTCGAAGATGCTAAACTACAAAACTTGGTTTGAACCAGTTGTTATTTAGGTGACTGTTGCTTTTATTATCTCCAACCAGTCTGCCCATTCTCTGAAATCAACAAGGTTTTTTGGTTTTTTTTTGTTGCTAACTGGGCATTTTCTCTTCCAAGAATTTTGTCAATGGTCTGAAAAAAATCACTTAAATCCCATTTGTTCCTTATTATGATGCTCAGTTTGAATTTCAGATGCATTGAGTTGCTGCCATGTGATTGGCTAATTGGTTACTTAAGCAACTGAACAAGTTAATCTAATGATGTGACTAAGTATATGTGACAAACACAGAAGGAATAACAGAGTTAAAGAGTTTATAACAGGTTCTCGTTTACATTGTTAAAGCACCAGCATGCAGCCACTGTGTTAAATCAGTGCATGTGTAACAAAAATCTCATTTCAGCTGGTGGTTTGGTTGCTGAAATGCTAATTCAGTGCTTCAGCCAGTCCTCAAACTGAGTAAGAAGGCAATGGCTGTGAGAATAATTATGAGCGTCCAAAGAATTTACCGCTGCAGTCTAAATGCTCTACAGTTTTACTGCACAGGCTCAGGGGCAGCACTGGCCCAGAGACTGCCTGCCTTGAGGTATTTCTTTATGAGTGATACTGTTTTTTATCAGCCCATCCAGCAGACCGAGCTGGATCTGTCTGAAGCTGGAGTGGAAAATACCTGCGACTCCCTCCAAAACAAAAAGTCATTACCCATTTATGGACTGGTTTGAAACTTAGTGTACGCATGGCTTAGTGTGAAGCGAGAGAGGTCCTCACACAAAGACAAGAGACAAATGTATGCACACTTTTAAAAACACAAGTGATGAATTTACCATCTCCCCCTAAGCTCAACTTACAACTCCCTTTTATACACATTTTCCTTGCTTTATTTGTCTGAGTGTATACATGCACATGTGAATATACACTTAAAATAATGGAATAATGTGGCAAACCTTGGCCTACTAAACAATGAATGCTCACACACAAACTTTGGTCCCAGTGGTGCAAAATGCAAAGCCAGAATCCAGTATGACAGAGGAGCGTCTGAGTGCTTTTTGGCAGGGAACATGGCTCCCAGCACAGTCATATAGATGCAGTCATAATATATGAGGCTCTGAGTTCCCCTGGAGACAGCTGGGGGACTGGAAAAGTGAAGAATCTTGGGCCAGAAGAGCGATGATTCAGCAGCAGAAGCTGCAATTCATATTAAGTTTCCCGTCAGAAGATACTGGAGAGTTTCCCCATCCCTTACATGTGTGCCTGCATAATTTCCGTGGATACGTAACAACATGATCAGGGTGTGCAACTACTGACGTACTCTAAACAAAGGATTAGATTGTCAAGCGCGAAAGTATGTGGGGAATTTTATATGAGACAATCTGGTCATCGTCAGCTGATGATAATTTACCCTCACTCAACCTTAGGACCTGGAAAAGTTTAGTTATGTTTGAGTGTTTGTGTAGTTTTTAAGTTCCAGATGAGACTCAGACTGATTGCACAATAAGCAGTGTAGACCTCCAGTCGCTCTGTGGACCAAATGAAGGTCCCCACAGGTCCAGGCTGCTTTCAACTTTAGGAAATAAGGGATAAGGTTATGTATTTATGACTGGGGTTTGGGTAAGGGTAAAATATTAAAATGTGATGGTTCAGCATATGGAAAGGGTCTAAGGAATGCACACCATGATAATTCCCATGGAAATATAGAAACAAACATGTGAGGTACTAAACTTAAAATCAGAGCAAAGTTCAGTCTAATTGCAGTTTTATTTATAGCTCTTTAGACACTGCCTTCCCAGTGTGACACTGTAAAGTCTGCATCACCACCCACTGGCACATGGTGACAGCTCATAATATAACGTAGCATATGATTCGTACCCACTCAAGCCTAAAAAAATACTGACCACGGCTGTTCAGACAGTTCAACATGTCATTTAGTAATGGAGCACCCTCTCAGCTTCTTTCTGCTGTGGTTTGGTTACTCAGTATATTTACATCCCACTCAAAAAGTATGTTATGTTATATGTTGTACTTAGCTTTTCATTACAGGTTAATAAAAGCTGTGTGTAAATGTTTGCAGAATCTCATTAACTGGAAGATATTATGAGAAAAATAAGGAAGGTAAATATTTTTTATGTATGAGAATGGTTCTATTTAGGTGTCTTACATGACTATCGATTCAAAACTTCTTCTATTCCACCACCCTAACACTTCATTTGGAGTTTAACCCCAAGTCTGAAAAGATTTTGATCACGATTTAAATTTGCAGTTCAAGGTGCATCACAGGTGGAGACGATAAACAGTTTCAAGGCTTACTGAGTGAAATTTAAATTGGAATTTAACATCGCATGGAACCCAGAAGCTACAGGACACACTTCACACAAGATAAAGTATATAAGTGGTTCCAATGACTTTATTAACAGCTCAGTGTTAAAGAATGTAGTTTTTATTTATCAGAATTAACTTTTTTAGTGGATCAATAGTAGTAGATAGTAGACTGGATTATTTTTAAAACCTTAAAACTGATATTATTTTTTTAATTCATATCTTACACCTGCTTTGTTTTCAATGCTGCTATACAGGCAATAGTCACATAAATCTAGGCAACTAGATTCATGTCAGTCTCAGTGATGAGCATGAGGCATTTTCTGTCGATCTATCCACAGATCCAGCTGTGTCTCTCAACATACTCTAGTCTTTTAGTTATTACCAAGAAAAAAACCAAAGAGAAACAAAAAACAATAACCTGCGAGCAGACTGAGGAAGGAAACGCAGCAGAAACATGGGAGAGAATGAATGTAGCTGAAAAGAGCCATGAAAGCACTGAACTCCCATTATCTTTTCAAACTGTCCGACAAGCTGACAAATAAAAATACAGTTTAGTCAAAATGAGCAAGAACAGATTATTATAATGTTCGGCATGAACAAACAAAGCCACCACTTGCAGTCTCAATGACATCACGGTCTCCCTGAGTGTGCTTGAAATGTCAAGATATCTTGATTTAGGGGAAATAAATAAATATTTAACTGAAACCAACAAATATATCATTGAAATATTTTTTTTAAATAATGGTAATACACACAAATAATTACAATTCCTGCTGCTTCTGGTATACAGTTGTATGATATGTTGTATGGTAAGTCAAATCCACGTAGGCCACAATTTTAAGCTATGTTGTAGTGGAAGATTTCATGTTTTGCACACTTCTGTACTGCTATCAAAATTTTAAAAACAAACATTAAATTGGTCAACTTGTGTACTGTAAATGTGTCTGACCCTACCCACTGATGTTTTCCATTACAGATATATTCCATACGCCACACACATACATCATTATGTAAATTAAAAAGTGCATATTAATTATTAAGCCAGAAAAAAGTCAGCATAAAATCACAACGGCATGATGAAGGCCAACTACAAATCATGCCATTGTGATTTTCCAAAACCATTTCTGCAAAACCCCATCTTCATCATCAACAATGTCAAGCCTCCAATCCCACCTCCACCACCAACACATGCACTTCACTTACAATGAAAAGTATGAAGAAAAGAGTATTGATAAGCCGAAAAGCAGTCTGGCTTCTTTTCGTCTTTCTGCACACTGCTTTGGACAAGATCAGCTGACCGTTTGACAAAACGGATGCTGCTTTTGTAAAATAAATTGTGCTTAGGGCCCCATTAAGGCCTGGGCTGACCCTGCACATCAAAAGGGACCCTGACACTGAGGTCGAAGTTGGTGCTTGGGTTTTGTTTTCCTCCATTATAATTAGAGGTGTTACTAAAACTTGTACAGAATAAGCAGAAATCAAAAGTTATGCATGCGCAAGTTGTGAATGGGAGACTGTGCCATGTGTTGTTACACTGGCGCTGAGTGGTCTCTGTGATGTGTATGACGGCTGGCGCTGCATGGGCTTTAGCTGCTCTGTGAGTGTGTTGCCCACAGGAAGTTCCCACTGCCCAGGCTATCAGGGCGGAAAATGAGTGTTTGTCACCCACCTCAGTCAGATCTCTCTCTCTCTCTTTCAAACACACATAGACACACTTGTAGGGACACATGCACACACACACCCCATGGATCGCTGCTTCACATCGCATTTTCCCACAGCAGTCGCAGACTAAGAGGGATCTAAGTGTTTAATTGAGCCTGAGGTGTTGGATTTTTCTGTTTCTAGCTTCAGGAAGAGCTCTTTTGTGAGAACCTTTTCATGAGAAAGTTTTTCTTGGTGTCAGTTTGACACCTAAGTGCAGCAACTACAAAGACAGGAATTTGGATCTCTGTACTCTGATCATTAAAGTCGTGTAATCAGGAAAACACGACGATGACTCTCTCGCTGATCTGTCCTGTGATACAGGTGCTTACAGAGAAGAAAAACAAAAGTTATGTAGCGATAAGAAGTGGTGATGATTCTTAATGAAACGTTTCAAAAAGATCAGAGCTGTTAGAAAACTTTACACTGCACATTACGTCGTAACTGCTTCTCATTAACATGTAACACACACACACACACACACACACGTATGCAGGGACTGTTTGTTATCATCTGCAGTTGTCATTAAAGTCAGAAACCAGAAGTTTCTCCAAGTCTGAAACTAACAACATGAGACGACTGTCACAGGGTGTGTCACCATGGCAACTATGACACTAGTGGGAAAACTTGTTGCTATAAAAAGCGGAGTGTGCCATGTAACACACGGATGTCATTGTAAATAGTATAGTTTAAAGCCAAACCACAAAGTTTATCTCAACTGAGTGACTTTGATTTTCTGAAGTTTAATTAATGACCAAACCTGATCAGAAAATGACACAGGTAAATATTAAAGTGAAAACAAAATGTAACAGTCTGGTGTCACATCCCACTCCTGTGATTATGTTGGTCTTCATTCATGACCATCAGTTTTCTCTGTTTCCTGTTTTATTTGGGGAACTAATGTCTGGTCTTATTTCAGGCACCTTCACTCCCTCCCCTCCTGTCATCAGCACCTGCCCCAACCTGTTTAAACCTTCCCTTCCCTTCCCTCTGTTTGTGTGTATTCCTTCCCTGCTATTTCAGGACTCCTTGTGAGTTTATTATCCTTTCATAACCCTGCAAACCTTGTGCTTATCCCTTATACTTTTCTTTGCCTAGTTTTGGCCTCTTTTGATTTGTTCTTAGCTGAGAAACCTGGTTCACCAACCTGCAGTCTCACCTGGTGATTTCATTTCATCACATGCATCATACATACACTATGTCAACACGATGCCAGCAGTTGATACACTGCTTTACAAACTTTACAAGCTTCATTAGGTAGAATGAGATTAAATTCATGGTAAACCAAATCCCTTTAGACACTACACCACGAGGATGTGCATCCTGATATGCTAATGAGACCAGACTGCAAGTTGCATCCAGGTTCAGGAGTAATCAATGATGTTATATTTTTATATGAAACGACTTTCATATAATTAAAATCTCATTGTGTAACTATTTATAACCACTTGTGTCATTTATGAATGAGGGAAGAATGTCTTTGCCATTGTTTTTTTTTGTTTTTTTTTTTTTGTTTTTTTTGCTGATGTTTTATTCATTCTTTTGTCATTCTGTTATTTCATTTCTCTGTTATTTTTTCTCACTTTTCTCTTTGCTGTCTATCCAGACAGCCTGGAAGTAGCCTTGTAAGCCTTGTAAGATGTTTTAGGAATTTACCAATTAAAGAATCCTTTTCATTTACAGAGAGACTGGCATTTATTAATCTTAGAGTAAAGAAATACAGTGTCACAGTCTAACAAAATATTTGTGAATCTAACAGAAGGTTTTTGTCCAAAACTTCCTGAGCACAACTTGAGAACAAATTTATAAAACGATGCTGGTGAGCGCAGCCCAGTGATTCTACGTCTTTTGTGTGATGTTTTGCAGTTTAGTCTTTCTTCGTCAACTCAGTTTTGTGACAGATCTTGTTTTTCTTTCACCACCCCTCCAACCTCCAAATTTGGACTCTGTCGTTTATTAAAACTCCTAACCAAGACAGATTCTGTAAATATGATGGTACATTGTTGGTTACAATGTAAAGCCAAGGAGAAAGTTTTAGTTTGGGCTGAGTTTGAGCAGCTGGAATCAGTGACACCCACTCAAAAGACTCCAATTCCAAACTTTTTTTTTTTTTTTTTTTTTTTTCCCAGAGGTCCAAGTATTAGACCAGGGGAATCACCAGACTGTTGTGGAGCAGCCTCGCCTCCACCAGCAGCCCTCATCAATGAGCCAAATGGCCCCATTTATACCTTCTGCTGCTAATTGGGCCAAACCACCTTCCACCCAACAGAGGTGCTTCCCATACAACCAACTACATTCAAATACATTTTAAAAACAACTCCCTAAATTGATTTTTATAAATGTATAGAGTACCTACCCACAGATAGTATAAATTTACATAACTAAACCTAAAACCATTTCCCAAACCTAAAACCCAAGTACCCTTGACCTAAGCCCCACCCATCTGCTTCATGGCCTCTTCTGGAATCTTTAAAAAGTGTCCAGGCCCTTAGGGAAATGTTTGCCTGATAAACCAAGGAAGAGGACACCAACCAGGTGAGTTAACAGCCATTACCATCTACCACATCTGCATTTAATAATCATTTCTTTTCCTTCACAGCTATCTGCAAAACAAATGACATCCGTAAATATTAAACATTTGCATGATTCCATGAATATTTACTGTAAAAGAAATTGTGAATAAAGTGCTAATGTGCCTAAACCACAAAACCCAAATGTGCCACCATTTACTTTAAATTTTTATTATTTTTCTTTTATTACTTAAAACACTAAGGTAACAGGCAACTGCTTCATTACAATGGCACTGCAGAGTTACATTAGATACCTCTTCATGGTATCAGCAGGTGTTAGGAGCACTTGATTGTTGTACTGTAAATTCAGCAGGTTCAGCATAATTTTGCTTCTGAGAAAAATGCTTTGTGTTGTTCACATCGCTCAAAGAAAAGCAAAAGAGAGACTAATATCCCATTTTACTGGTCAGCTAGAGGTAATATAAATATGGCACAAGCCTTCTGGCTGCAGCAGGTTTCCATGGGTTTGACCTACTTTCAGCAGACAGTCTTGAGGTGAAAGGTGGGCTGGATTGCAGCATTAGATCAAATTAATCAGCAAAATGGTGAGGGAAGAAGCTGAGAGCAACTGGAAACACAAGACAGCTACTCCATGGTTTTAAAAACCTCTTAAATAACCCTTAATGTGGCAAAAGTGAAATACCATACGAGAAGACCTTGCTGACTGCATACAACCAACAGAGAATAAATCTGCTGGAGGAGAAAATAAATGAAATCTTCCACTTGGCTGTGTGCACTTTGCTTAAGACCTACAAGGAGTATAAAATTTCATCCATTAATAACTTAACTTAGCACAAAAAGGGGGGAAACTGGTGTTTGGTGGCTCATTTCTGTGTTGTAACATGTTGGAAATAAATCTTACACCACTGGAAATCTTATTTCTTTCCTTATTCAATGGAACTACATTCATTAGGAAAGAGAGTTTGTGGGATGAGCAGCAGCGTTGAGTATGTGTGCCACACCCATGAAGAAGTGACTGATTATACACTCTTGTTTTCAGTTTTCATGAGTGCAAGCAACATACACATCTCTGCAGGTCATCATGCAAATGTATTTTCCCTACAAATGTGACACTAACGGGAAATTTGTGCCAGGTTTATGTCAGACAAGGCTTGGGGGTTGGTGACTTTGAATTATTCTCAAACAGGTAGCGAAGAACGCTGCAAGAAGAGATTTATGGTGAAAGCCTGCTATGCAAAGGACAAGACTGAGGAAACACAGGGGATAAATACAAGGAAATACAGGTGCAACACATGAGGATAACAAGGAGAACATGATGGCAGTGGAATCCTGGGAAATGTAGTCTGGATCGGTGATCAGTAGAAAGGTGAGGCTGAACGAACTGAAGGAGGAGCAGATGTGACAGTTTAGTCTATCTGTACATCAATACAAATCAACTTAACTTGACATAAACGGCATAATGAACACAAAATAACAAATATGTCATTCTTTTTATAGCAATTTGTTTCATTTTTGTGATATTTTCATTTAAATGACATTACTACAGAAACCAAAAGAAACCAGAAACCAAAGCAATATTTGGTCAGAAACCAAAGCAATATTTTTGCATAACAGATGCAAAAGAAAAGAAAAACCTTTAAATCAAGAGAAAGCAGGACACAAAGACCATCATCACTGCACTTTTTCCGCTTCTGTAAGAAAATATCAGAAGTTTCTAAAGGTCATCATGTAATCCGGGGCTTGCGCTGTTGTGTGACAGCAATATTTTCTGATTTTTAAACTGAGACAGAAAAAAAATTAAGCTTCCCGGCGATGAGGTGGCCCGCAGCAAACCCCCTTTCACCCGGACCCCAGCAGAGGCACTAAATTTGATTTAACCCTGAACATTTACTGAACTGACACATTAGGATTTCATAAACTCAGCTCAGATTTCTTGCTCAACCTCAGGGGCAAAATATGGTCCTAATTCCGTATTCCCTCTAGACTCAACTTCCTTTGTTGACTTAGTTTATTAGCTTTTTCCATTTATAGGAAATTTCTGAAGAGAGAAGGTACGTAATTTCTGTAGATGTAAACTTTGCCTCCTTCAACAAATGAGTGTTTTGAGTAGGTCAGCATAAAGTTCACCTGCACACAAGTCCGCTGTGATTGTGTTATTATCTAACCAGTTTCCAGGAGAGCCACTCGGGCCAGGTTAAATAAGACACGATGGGATTTTTAAAAGTTAGATGTAATCTTATTAGTAGGGGAAGACCCAAATGACAACATCACACATTCCTAAGCGTTTCAGCAATCAGTGGGATGTATGTAGGATTTCATGTGTGTGTATGGACCTCAGATGGACCACCAACACCTGAATACTCGCCCTGCAGTAATAAATGCCACCTTATGATTTGTGCAGACCACAAAAAAGCAGAGAGTGACCTGAGCTGCATTTCTTAATATGGAATGTGAATCCACATGGGGATCGTGATTGGTACACATCAATAACTACAACATATATGCATATTTGTACGCACAGGGTCATAAAGCTGACCGAGAACTGTGACGTCTGACAGAAAGCTGGCTGTAGGTATCCGTAACACTCTGTCCTGTTAACATTAGGCTCAACTTTCTCCATCCTACCAACTGTAGGGGACAAAGGAGTAAAGGTGAAGCCCACCAAGGACAATATGCTTTGCTTAAATGACCCATGCAAAGCAATGTTATTTAATGCAGACAAATGGCAAACAGACCACTGACCTCCTAAAAGAGAAATCATTAACACCATATTCTCCATTATTCATATTAATTGTTAAGAACATGTCTCATAAATTTGTATATTTCCATTAGCAAGTATAACATATTAGTTGCTGAATGGAATCCAGCCTAAAATAACACGTCTTAGGAAACAGTTTCTGTGAATCCATAACTTGCTGGAGTAATGATACTAAATGGTTGGAGGATTGTATTTCTCATTGAGCACATTCCTCTTGTGGTCGCCTCATGATTGACAACATGAGGCAAAAACAAACTGTGTTGTGTTGTAACAATAGACAAAAGCTTAGCCAAAGCAACTATATCTTCATGTTTACCGTGATGTGTTATGAATCTAATGGATAGAAAATCTTTAGATTGTGTGCAGGCATGAAGAAAAATACAGACACTTGTCAAGTTGTTATTGGATTTCTGAGTAAGACCAGACTCTTATGGCTACCAGTGAAAAAGTCTTTAATTGTTACTGGGAGTGCTGTTGAATCTCATCCCTGAGCTAAAGAATATTGTTAAAAACAGTCTTTCGTTTTCCAGTTTTAGAGCTATGAAACTGTTTGGGTGGGGAAGGGGGGCGACTTCAATTACACTGACAGTCAGCTGCTAAACAGCTGCACTGTGATAACACAATGCAATACAGACAACAACCTCCTGTAAAGAAATGGCTCTTGTGTGTCCAGCCAACATGCGCAAACCTTTACTAAGTATGACAACTTACTGGAAAGTGTACAAAGTAAAACTTTGCCTAAATATTTAGTTTTTTTCTGGTCATCCAGATCAGAAAATCGAGTAAACAGAGCTTCAGACACCGAGGAGCTATTAGAAATAATTTTTTTTCCCACATACTGTGTTCAAACTTCTGGCTGAATTTTTTTTTTTTTTTACTGTTTAACAAAAAATGCCAAATATCTTTCTGCTTATCGATGATTAAAGTTCTGAGGTCATGATATACTGACTGTCATTAGTAGCACCTGGAGCCTGCTGGTATGAAGCAGCTTTTGCTATTTGAGAGCAGCGACAGACCACTGAGGAAACTGATATTTTCCAGTTCCTGATAAAGACACTGTGGCCAATCATGTTTCAGATTTCAGATTTCACATCTCATCCATGGTCAAGCAGCATGGGAGTGGTTGAGTGTTTGACTCTACTCATGTATTCACTGAGGTTACAGGGTCACTTAGTATGATTTAAAACATTTAGGTTCAACATCAAAGATTTAGACATAAGATTTAACATTTCAGTTTAATATTCAGATTCAATATTCTACTTGTCCTGTAATGCACGTGGTTTGCAGTTATGTTAACAGTGTTGTTACAAGGTAATTTCCATTTTAGATTTAGCAGAAATTTGTTAGATACAAAGGAAGTGACATACATAATTAAAATGTGTCATTCATCTTGTTCACATGTGCACGTTTACATATGCATGCCACCAAAACTGTTTCCTACAAAATGTTACTGATTTTGTCAGTAAATCTCTCTGCAGGTGTGTTTGATAACTGTTGTGTTTTAGCATATTATTATTACTCTACTTTATGTATCCTGTAGTGCTGTAGTAGTTTATATTGTTTTTGTGAATACTGTGACCTTTGCAGCTTAGACAATTTTTCCTTTCATGGTTTAACTCTGTACCTTTCTCTGTTTGCCTTTCTTTCTTTGGTCTGTTTTTTCTTTTCTTCCTTTCTTTGTTATTTAATATTTATTATTTCGTAGTTGTTGTTGTTCAGAAATTTAAGGGCAGCCATATATTTGACATGTCTCCTTTGGTAGAGCAAACATGTCTGGCAAAAAATGACACACAGCCTGCTGTTCTGTATCTTATGGTGCTGGACAGGAGAGGGTTAGCAAAATTAAATTTAGTTGAAATGTGCTAAATACCCGTGACCCTGAATTGGATTAAGCGTTTTAGAAAATGACTGAATGAATGAATGTGCTAAATACAAACTTAGGCTACGTTCGGACTGCAGGGCTTGCTGCTCACATCGGATGTTTTTGTGAAATCCGAATTTTTTTAACGTTCGTTCACATTTCCGATCAAATGTGACTTGTATGTGATCTCCTGTATGAACCTTATGCGCACCAGAAGCGTCCCGCATGTGTAGAAGACACTGCAACGTGCAGTGAGAGTGCGTGTGACGTCTTTATGTTTGCAGAAGTAAATATGAATGGCAGCAGAGCATTTGCTATTTTAAAAGTTTTGTCCAACCGTAAAAGTAAAAAAAAAAGTTAAAAGTTTTGTCCAACTGTAGCAACAACATTGTGAATGGGTTTGTTTTAAGGAGACGTTTACTGAAGAGGAAAGTAAAAGTTTTGGTCAAGGCCTTTTGTGGAGCTGTGGCAGCAACAACTGTAGAGAGAAACGTTTGGGTACGGAGTCGCAGTCAGGATTGGTGGGAGAGTGATGTGAACACATTTACCGATAAAGAGTTTATAAACAACAAACGCAGAATACTTAAGTTTGTCGTGTGTCAATGACGCGTCGGTCGGATCAATGCGACCTGACCGTTCAGACTGAAGTCGCATGGCAAAAGATCAGATACATATCGGATTTAGGACCACATATCCAAGTGGCCTGGGTCGCATTCTAAAATATCAGATCTGTGTCGTTCAGACTGTTAAGAAAAGATCGGTTACAGGTCGCATAGGGGCAAAAACATCGGATTCAAGTCACTTCAGCCTGTAGTGTGAATGTAGCATAGTGACATAAATAATAAAAATGTGTCATCTTATTTTAAATAGAATAATTACACCTGGTAGATCATATTAACAGGTGAATTCATGTTAAATAAAATCTGTTTAGTTGTATTTTTGGGGAATATTTACAGTTTCAAGTAAATGTATGTTAAAAAAGTTTAAACATTATTATTCTGTCTTCACTCTGATGTGTATTTTTCATGCTTTCACACGACTAAATGATGTGTTACATTGACGTGGACCAGGTCACTCGGCACCCTGCTTGGCTATAACTTATTAATAATATAGGCTTGTAAAGGATCTGTGAGGTAATAAATCAGAACTAACTTAACAAAGCAAACAAAACACACACTGGATCAGCACTGGATCAAAACTGATGCCACTGTAGATCACCTGAAAAGTGCAAAACCATTTTAATGTGGAAAATATATAAAATAAATGTACTTGTGTGCTTCAGTGCTGGGATGCAGCAGGACTGGGGCCTATCCCAGTTTGTCTCAGATGAGGCAAAGAGTACAGCCTTGACAGGTCACCAGCTCATCAGGCCAACACAGGAGAGAGACTGTGAAACAAATACCTGAGTAAAATACTAAAATGTGAATCAGTGATTCATGATTTCCATATCAAACTGCAGCCAACAAACCTGGTAATCTGGCTGAAGGAGAAACAGCTGGTCAGATCCAGAAGTGATAATATCCACTTGCCATCTGCAAAGCAAACTAATTAACACTTTGAATCTTGTTCATTTAAAACATACAAAACTTTTTAGAATTGTGCCGAGTTGCAGCCTGGAGCCTCTGCTGGTTGCCAAGGAAACTCAGGACGATGGCAAGACTCCAGAAAATAATAATCCCATACTCAGAAACCACATATGAAGTGCACATAAAAATGTTTTCTTAACAGCCACAAAATAAAAAAAAAGACCACACTTTTCAAAACATCAAACTATTTATTCATCCATAAAACTGGCAACAGAACGCAAAGACAAATGTTGAAGTATACATGTAACAGCACTTAAAAAGAAACAAAGCAACAATTTCAGCCAATTAATGTGCAGTAAAAGTAAGCAAATGAGAGAGAGAAATGGGATGGTATGTACTCTTGTTAACAGATTTCTGTTCTCAGAAATGTATTGACACAAAGCTGTAACAGATGGAATTTGTTTCATTTCAAACAGGGCTGGGAAAATAACCGGACGATACCCAACACTTTATATGAGAACTACAAGCAACTATAAGTAACAAACCACTGAAGTCAAGCATTTACTGCAACAACTCCACTCTTTGATGACATTTGTCAATAGGTTGAGTCTCACTGTTGCTACAGTTTGAGTCTATAAATTATCACCGCGGTAGGAACAGGGAAATGGCTCCAAAAGACTAAATACATGGACCACATGGGGGGGTGGGGAGCATTTGCTTTCTTTTTGTGTGTATGTTTGTGCATTTGTGTATATATTTGTATATGTGTGTGTGTGTGTGTGTGTGTGAAAGATAATATTTTTTAATTCATCCATCTGTTTTCTGCTGCTTATTCAGGGTCGGGTCACGGGGGCAGCAGCATAAGCAGGGAAGCCCAGACTTCCCTCTCCTCAGCCACATTTGCCAACTCTGCGGGGGGGGGGGGGGGGAATCCCAAGGCGTTCCCAGGCCAGCCGAGAGACGTATTCCTTGCAGCGTGTCCTGGGTCTTCCCCATGGCCTCCTTCCTGTAACATCTCAACATGGAAGCGTCCCTAACCAGATCCCGACCCACCTCAACTGGTTCCTCTCGATGCGGAGGAGCAGCGGCTCTACTCTAAGCCCCTCCCGGATGACCGATCTTCTTACCCTATCTCTAAGAAAGAGCCTGCCCACCCTGTGAAGGAAACTCATCTCAGCTGCCTGTGTGCAAGATCTCCTTCTATCGGTCATTACCCACAGCTCATGACCATAGGTGAGGGTAGGAACGTAGATTGACTGGTAAATTGAGAGCTTTGCGTTCTGGCTCAGCTCCTTCTTCACCTCAAAAGACCAGCGCAGAGTCCGTATTACTGCAGACGCAGCACCGATCCGATTTTTTTTGAATGGCTTGCTGTATTTTGATTTATATAAACTTTTTTATGTGGCCCTGCGATGGAGTGGCGAGCTGTCCAGGATGTACCCTGCCTTTCACCCAAAGCCAGCTGGGATAGGCTCCAGCTTCCCCCGCAACCCTGAATTGGATTAAGCGGTTTAAAAAATGAATGAATGAACTTTTTTTGTAAAGTGCTTTGTGTTGCTTTGGGACATCAAAAGTGCTTTATAAATAAGATTTGATTTGAACGATTTGATTCAATTCGATTCGATTCGAAATAAAGATTTCTTCTTTTCCTCCATCATTTGGGACTGGAAAGGCAAGGATACAAAACACAAAGAAGCTAAAGTAGATAATGCATCAGAATAGTAAAAACAGTAGATAGTAAAATAGTAAAAACACCGAGAAAAAAAAATAAAACTTTCCCAAATAAATACATTTTAAGCCTCGTCTTAAAACTTGACAAGTTGTCCTACACAGAAACTGGCAGCTGGGTCCATAATTGAGGTCCCTGAAAACTACGACTCCACCTTGACAGAAAGAAGTATTCACACAAGCTGCTAAAATGGCATAATAATAATTAAGCCTTGAAGAGATAAAACGTGTATGAACTTTTCTGCATCTCTGTGAGAAAAAATGTTCCTGATATCAGTTATGTTCCCAAATGAAAGAAAGCTGTTCTGGATTTTTGCCTAACAATTGGAAGAAAGGATAAAATAAACCCAAATGTTCCTCTTAGATGCTTGAAGCCAACGTGATGCCCTATAAGAAATGCAGACACAGAGAACCTGTAATACATCAGAGACCAAAAGGGATGACTTCTGGGTTCGAGTTTTAAAGAAGAAAGTTCTGTCACAACAGGAATTAATGTCTGCAGTTTGACTAAATGATTTGTTTCTTTGGGTTTCAGTGAAAGGTAAAGCTGAGTATCGTCGGCATAGCAGGGGACGGTTTCAATCTTGTGCTCATTGGTAACTTTATTGGAACATATCTGTCAAAGAAATGACATCCACATGAAATCTGGATTCAATAAGATTCAAATGATTGTTTGTTCACTGAGGGAGGAAGAAGCAGCTCTCCATCTCATCACTTATTATTGTGTGTGATAAAAATGTATGACTGTGTGCTCATGTGTAATTTATGTGTTTGAGCTTTTGTTTTGGAGGGAGAGGGAAAGAGGAGGGGGTTTAGTAGTTGGCTCAGCAGAGATGCAGCCAAGAACATAAAACAAATACTGGAAAGGCTGAAAGTGTGTTTTGCTGTCAAATAATAAGTTCTCACGAAACAGGCCAGAGGTGCACTCACCCCACACCTCCCCCTTTTCTTCTCCTAAACTCCCTCACTCATATCCACTCTTTATTCAGTGATCAGTGCTGACCTAATTCAACACAGACTGAGCAACATGACACACTTTTGTTTGCTTAGTCTTCATTTATGTGTGTGTGTCTGTGTGTGTGTTGCTGAGACCAAAGGGCTGTTTGTCTGACTTGAGTCTATCATGACTTTGACCCAAAACATGATTTAATACAAAGTAATCAAACACTCATTCCTGGGCACAAATATGGCTTCATTTAAATCTAATTCTCCAGTCCCGAAGGTAATGCCACAGTTAAGTTGAACCCTCAGCAGCACACACACAAACACACGCATGTATGTGTGCAGCAGACTATGCATCAGACTTGCCAGAACTTTTTTCTGCTCGATGTGTAACTGTCACAGTGTATCAGTCGACAGCCTGAGCCTTAATGTCAAACACTGTTGTTGCACAAGTATGGATCAAGGCCTGAAGTGCTGTTCTTGGCCTGTCAGTGTTGGTTCCCTTCTAGCTGTATTGGCAGTCTGATTTCATAGATGTCAAAGTTTGGTATAAGCCTGCCTTTGGCTGCTTGGTTCACTCGTTTCCTTTCTGCTCTCTGCAAGGTATTATTTTCAGAACGAAATTCACAAAAAGAAGAGAAAGAACAAAGCAAACAACTTAAACAGAAAACAAGTGTTAACTAACGTTTGGATGCACGTCCGGAGCCAGATCTGTTCGTTCCTCTCAGGGTCAGATTGTTAAGATCAAGGTTATTCTGTGCAAGCAGCATTACTCCACTCCAGGCTCGGTGGAACCCGAGATGACTGAGATTGGTTTAAAGAAAAAAAAGCAATGCCAGAATGTCTCATTTCCACATTAGAGGAATGATAAGGTGGAGCAGTAAGACCATTTTCCAGATTGTTCTAGTCATGCAAAACTGCAGCAGTAATAACCCCTGCCGATCTGACTGGATGCCTCCCCAGAATCTGGTGGGATTTCAAGGGAATATAATGATCATCCATACACAAAATTGCCTGCTTGTTTTGAGTGCAAGCAGCTGGTAACTCTCTGTTTTCATGGAAAACCATTCATGTTGTCTTCCACACTGTTCCATTTTCATTTAGATTTTCCCAGATGGTTTACATATGATCACAAATGTCTTACATCTGACTTTAGTATGAATACTACCAACTTAAAAAAAAACAACAACCATACACTACAACTACCATTTTTATCAACAACAAAAGATGATTTTGCAGTTTTGAGAAAACTTTAATAAACAACTGAAATAAAGACAGCAAAGAAGAAGGCAACTATTTGTCTGGCAATAAACAATATTTTTAAGAGATAAGAAGGGCATTGACCTTTTTAGTCATTTTGGTTGGTGATGGTATGATGTGTTTCAGGTTATCGCTGATTAATATTAGCAGAGAGCAGCAGGGAATTTAAAGACTATCTTCACTTATGTTGAAAAAGGTGACAGAACCTTTGCAATAATGGCCCCTTCTTTGTTGAACTCACTTCCTAGCAGCCTGAGATCAGCTGAGTCAATGATCTCTTTTAAAAAACTGCTTTAAAAGCATCTTTATTATCTTGCTTTTACTTAGTTTTATTTGATTTTATGTTTTTTCTTAATGTTTTATGTTTTAAAGTTTTTGTGTTTTATTGTAAAGCACTTTGTGATTTTTATCGTGAAAGGTGCTCTATAAATAAACATTTACTTACTTATTTACTTACTTACTTACTTACATAACAACATGTTGGATGCATGTCAGATTTAGGACCATGTAAATAAAGCCAACCAGCTTTAAAAATAAGAATTTAGTTCACAAAAAATCTGCATAACAAGAAAAAATCTTTTAAAAAATTTTTAAAAAGCATGGATTTGAGTCACATCAGTACTGTAATATGAACATAGACTTGTTTATGACTTAAACAAGCTCATTTCATCTTAATACTTCATTCTATGGTATATTTATGTTTTTGGTTCTGCTTATTGCACTTCACATTGCAGCTTTGAAAGTCCTTGTTAAAACTGGAAAGTAATTCTGAAGCTCATCATTTGCAAGCATTTGCAAATTCTATTAAGATGACTGAGTGCAATTAAAGACAAATGGATGGATCAGTTACGTACAAAGTGAAATTTTGACTAAGGCTTTAAGAGAAGTCTTTATCGTTCATCATAAGTGGCCAATATTTGATTCAGATGTCATAATTGTCCATTTGTGAAAGGTTTTTACTAAACTAAACTAGAAAAGCACTCAGAGAGCACAAATCTCTGCCTTTAAGAATTTCCTGAATCCAAATGGTGATCCAGATCACCACCAACATTAAATCAGTTCTTCATTTTCACATGTCCAACAAACCCTGAAAAGTTCATGAAGATCCATCCACAACTTTTTTAGTTATCTTGAACACAAACAGATGAACTGTGGGTAAAACATAACCTCCTTGGCAGAAGTAACTAACTTCTTGCAGCTTTAGTAGAAAAGTCAAGAAATTCTTCCTGTGGGGATTGTAAAAGTTTGCAGAAAATCCCCTAAATATCTTAGTTACTCCCAGTTACTGATATATTTTTTATTGGATCAAAGCTGACCAAAGGATCAAGTTCCGTTTAATGACAAAACAATAAAAATGCAAAATAATGAGGGTGAAAATCTTAGATACAGTCCATTGGTAGGAATGCTGGTCTGTCAGAGGTTTGTCTGCAGCACCACAGTATCCTATAAAAACACTGTTTCGTAAAAATCCTAGGTTTGCCTCAAAACCAAATCTCTTCACCTCCTAGTTACGATGTGCATGCTTGCATGTCCACATGTGTTTTTGAGTCTAAATGTTTGTGTGCATGCAGACTTGAAACAGGAAACCGAGGAAAAAAACAACTTGAGCAGATGCTGTGTGAGGAGACCACAGGCAGACCACGGACCAAAGCCTGCATGGAGACAGCAAAGCTGAAGCTTTTCAGGCCACCAGAAGTCATCCTAGCTGTGACAGAAGTACAGTGGAGCAAACTGGACAGTGTGTGCCATGCATACACAAACATCTTCATCAAAATACATCAGTAAGGGACCCAGAGTCCGTGTTCATCAGGCTGAAATATGCCTTCTTTACACACACAGTCAAGTACAGCTGCCTGTGCAGATACACTCTTCTGCATTCAATTCATTGGGTGCAAAGTCTTTTGTATTATACTTTTCTTTCCTCTTTTCATTAAGTACCACACAGATAAGGACTTATAAGCTACAGGGGCCAATAAGCACCTCTGCTCTCCCAGAGAGCTCCCAATACAGCACAAAGACTAATAAGTTGGGGATTACACAACTTTCTCTGTTCTATTAATCTTAAACAATAAAACATGATGCTTTTGTATGAGTCATTTATGACTTTATCAGCTCCAATCCTCCAGGGTCGGGGTAAGCAAAGATCACATAAAAAATAGGATTGAGAGAATGATCATGAGGCGAGGGATAAGAGGATGGAGGGGGGGGGCAGCAGGATACCCAGGAAATGAAGACACAGGCAATAGAAGCCTGTGAAGAGAGAAAGGCAGATGATAGAGAAAAGGGGATTGAGAATTGGAGGAGGAGGGAGGGCCAAATCAAAACCAGATGCAGGCTGAATCTCCTGTATTGTTCCCAATTCAAACCAGCTGGTTGCTCTTGGCTTATCCATCAAAATAAACATTTTCTCGATGGCCACGAGCTACACAGGCCTGTTTGTTATTAACAGGCCTTTCTTACATTACACCCCGCAGCCTCATACAAGCCCCATCGCAGCATGTGCCAACTAATTTAAAGACACATACATGCAAAACACAGAACTTTTAGACCAGAACTAAGTTGCGTTTTGAATATAATACCATACACAACGTCGTGGAGAGGTTCTGCATGTAGTCAGTGCTGCCGATGTGTTTGTTTCACTTGGATCTTGATTCTTTCATGGCCATCCAACCTGAGTTTACCAGCTCAAAGACAAAACATTCTGAAACAATTACGTCAGGATGCATGCAGATGAATCACACATTTGTTCTGCTCTTTCCTGGCTTTATTGCTGCCATTCAGCATTTCATCAATTTACACTTCAAAGGCTTCTTTGGGCGAAACACGTCCGTGTCAAGGCCCTGCATTGAGTGTGGATGCTTAGCAGCCTGTTGTCAGTGACACCAGAACTTCAAAGCACGATCCATGACCTGCTGGTAGCTTCCTATGGGATTATTCAAGTTTATTCCTATATTTTGTTTTCATTTTTACACCAAAAACCTAAAGCATCCTGCAGCCAAGAAACTTCACTTTGCAGCTTTGCGCTCAAACATCACAAGGTAGCTGCGTGTTTGCTTCACAAAACTGCATCACATGCCAGCAATACACCAGCGGTTTTGGAAACACAACATGGATGAGTCCGCAAAGAAGCCAAGAGGACATTATCAGAGGATAATTTAGAGAGACATTAAAATACAGCAAGAAATAAGATGAGAGTCAATACAGACCAGAGAGCTCAGAGAAGACACACTGTGTGAGATGGACAGCAAATTCAATGGGAGGCATAAAGTTCAGTGGTTGTGTTTTAAGAGCGACTTCTACTTTTCATACTGATTGACAATCCACAGGTTGAAAAATTGTGCTTTTTGTATTGAATGCATGCAGTTTTTACACAGATGAACAGCAGATGCTTTGTTTCATGACTCTGAAGGTGTGTGTTGTTCATGTTAACCTTCAGATCCTGGTTCGGACTCTGCCAGAAACCGGATGGGTAAAAATGTTTCTTCAGCTTAAGGATGAGGAAACTGAGGTCCTTTTCTTTGCCCGTGACAGGTTCCTGCAGAAGATAGTAGATTCTGTTGGCCCACTTGTCTCTGATGTTAAACCCTGATTTCCCTGCAGACCCTCACCGACTCAGCGTTGACTCTGGATGCTGAAGGTAAATCGCTAGTTCTCCTTTTTTTTTCATTTAAAAAACAATCTGAATCCCATTTGTGTCTTGACCTGAGATGGAAACAATCCTTAATCCTTTTATTTCATAACATATAGAGTACCATAATTCACTGTTTACTTGTCTGAGTTAAAACATCCCTGGGTTGTCCTCAAGTTGCTCAGAACGCTGCTGCAAGGCTCCAAACAAAACCTTCAAAGTATTCTCATGTCATCCCATTAACTCAGCTGCAATGGCTCCCCACAGAGTTCATTTAAAATGTTTGGTATCACTTTTAGTTTCATGTCAAGGAACCTCTACAGACATATGTCCCCAGCGGGTTCCTGAAGTCATGTAATCCATGTCTGCTGGTGGTGCAGCAAACCGGTTTAAAAACTAAAGATGACAGAACCTTTGCATACTTGTTCCCACTCTTCCCTCTGAGTCAGAGATCCATGAACCCACTGATCTCTACTAAAGGTAAGGGGAACACTGCTGTAGTAAAGAAGATAAGTCAGTCAGATCAAATGAAAAAGGAGAGAAGTTAAAGGGTGGGAATAAAATATCACTGAATAGGAAGGTTCTACATATTCAGTCAAGGATCGCGGGGAAGCTGGACCCTATCCCAGCTGTCTATTGGGTAAAAGCAGGGTACACCCTGGACTCCTTGCCAGTCCATCGCAGGGCCACACAGAGACAAACAACCACTCACAAGAGCAATTTAGATTAACCAATTAACCTAACATGCAAGTCTTTGGACGGTGGGAGGAAGCTGGAGTACCTGGAGAGAACATGCAAACTCCACACAGACTCCACTGTCCAAACTTCACCCCAGCCAAGGATCAAACCAGCGACCTGCTTGCTGTGAGGCCACAGTGCTAACCACTATTCCACCGTGCAGTCCAGTTGTCCACATTGTTAAAATAAATAAAAGAAAAATAACCAAATAAGATAATAAAAAGATAAGATAAAAGCTAACAGTGCTGTCTTGACTGGACATATCTAGGCTAATAAAATGAAAGCCAAGTGGAACACATAAAGAGAGGAAGGAGGTGCCTCTGTTTGCATCTGTGGAGTTTTTTTGTTTGGGTTTTTTTTTTTTTGGCATAAATTCTTTTACCCCTCTCTATTGTCCGACTGTCCATATGTTTCCTACCATCAGGCATCAAGCAGGTTTTCAGACAGAATTGCACTAACGGGACAAACCCCTACCAACAGAGGAGGGCATGCAGGCCGCACCGTTGGGTGGCCTTGTGCAGTCAATGCACAGCGTCCTTCCTCTTCATATTCAGCCTTCACATTAGCGCAGTGTCCACTTATATTTCAGCAATTCAGACATGAGGATGGATTGAAAAGTGTCCTGTGTGTATTTCTGTATGTCCTGATTTGAAGCCAGGGCCAGTCCTGTTTGGCCACTGAGCTGCTGCAAATCCCCCAGCAGGCTTTGCTGCGTTCAATGCCAAGAATAACAGAACAGGGCTTTAGACCTGGAGAGGCCATATCCTGCTCAAAGGCCTGTTCGTGAGTGCATGTTTGTGTGATGTGTGTGCAACGCCTGTGTGTGCATGAATGCGTGTTTGGAGTACAAGTGGATGGATCTGCATGCAGGAGAACAGCTCTATGCATATTAAGCTTGTGATGAAATACGCTAAAAAAATATACTAAGGGCACAAAAAAGAATAATAATGGAAAATTAATTATTACATAATTCATCAATAGTGCACAGGGTTGTTTTTGTTTGATTTTATGATTGTGTTTTAAAGGTTTTAGTGTGTTTCTGGGTTCAGTTGAGGTCAATGCAACATACTTGCATCATAAAACAAAAGAAGTAGTGAAATCCTCTCATTCGCTCTGTGTTTTAATACATGGATAATATTTAGGAGCAAGCACACCATAAACATCCGGCAGCAAGAAAGTGTTACTTGGGATATGAAAGTCAGCCCTCGTGTAACCCCGAAATGAACACAGCAGCTAGTGTTCAGGCCTGTCCATACAAAGAGCTGCTCATTATGTAACCATCAACAGCAACAGTATTGTGCATGAGAAGCAATACAGTACTAGTGTACAGCAATTATATATTAACATAGTGTGCCAAGTTCATCTTTGTCCTCATATAACTTCATTTTTCTGTCAGTGTGACAGATTTTACAACCTTAACACAGATATTCACATGCATATTTAATTAATGGATTCTTTATCCCCAGTGATGATTAATAGTTGAAACTAGCGTCCAAAATTACAAAGAATACAGCTAAATTGAGTGTATTTAGTCAAAAGAAAATGTGTGCTGATGTAACTATTTGATATGTTACAAGTTGTTTCACAAAAATGATTGAAAACAAACTGAACATAAATGATGTGCAAAACTGTTTCCTGCTTTGGGGTGTGCATATGTGGCATGTCCTTAGCCCTCAGGGGTACTGGGAAGGGAAAGAACAGAGATTCTCCCAAATAACTTTGCACAAACTGCTGACTGAGTTCTCTCTGTGGGGCAAACTCTCTCCCGCTCTTATGTTGTTTTCCTGTTGAAATGAAAGACCTGACAGTCTCTCTGGATGCAAAGTTCACTGGCAGGTCCTTATGCAGATCTCCTTACTCCTTTCATCCTTCCCACTGAAAATCTAGTGAACTTGCAGGTATCTGTGTTTCCAAATCCATCACAGATTCATCAGCTTTCTGCATGTCAGCTAACAGTAGCAGTCGTTCCATTTGTGCAAATGAACTTGGGGGCCTCTGGATCCCGGAGTTGTACCTTTCTGGCAAGCAGTGGGAATGTTTCCTGCTGTACTTCAAAGGCAACTTTGTGGTTAGAAAAATATGTAACAAAAAATTACAGCTGGAGAAGTGAACCTGCATGCCCTGCTCCCTCTGCCCCCCTCTGTGTAGTAAAAACCACAGCAACCTTTATGTACATCTTTATTTATCATCATTTGCTAGACTGGACGCTATAAAGTGATTTTGCAGCTGTCTTATAAATAACAAGCAGATACCTTTAAAGAAATTCTTCATTTTTATTTTCAAGGCTGCAGACATAAACACAGCTTTTTTGTTTTGTTTTGTTTTGTTTGGTTTTTAACCATAAACTTCATAAAGATCCTTTATGAAGTTCAAATTTAGGAAATATTTATACAGATTAAGAAAATTGAATTTGTGGAAAAGTTTTTGGCTTTCTTGCTAAAGTTTAAATAAACATGATGTCACATCATGTTTATTAATTAGCTTAGCTTAGCACAAAGTTTTAAAAGGTATAGGAATCTCATTATCACAGTGACAATGTGACAACCTGTTGATGAAATACAGATGGCACAAAGCCGTACATGTTGACAAGTAACTGCCAGTTGAAAAAGTTAGTGAAATTTTGTTACCGATAATCATTACACCCTGCCTTACTAGACATGCTTATACAAGGACGCCACAAAGAAGTGGACAGACAAGGACAGAGATTTGTTATAATATACAATTACACTCGCAGCATTCAGGTGGGTTTTGCTCTGAACTCTTGATATCTTTAATCTCAGTTCTGCAAGTCCCAGCATCCTCATGCATCACATATTTGGTGGTCTGCACCATTATCCTAATTTTTTGTGCAACTGGAACCTATTTAACATTTACACTGTCATTTGGTGGTGTCAGAAGAGATGTTGTTTTTCCAAATTAAAAGTAAATTTATTACATCATATCTATTAAAATATGTATAAACATATTAATATGTATAATTATAAATAAAAAAAATCTATTTATTGACTCTTCCTAACCCCAAATAGCTGCAAGATATTGCTAAGGCAAGTCAAACTGAACTTCATCTCATAGAAGAAACAGTAAGGGGAAAATGTGTTTTTATCTGAAATGCAAGTTGTTTTTTCCCCCAAAATGACTTATTATTGAATGTCCCTTAAAGTGGTGGGACTACCATCCTCATGATTACAGCTCCATGGAGAGAGCTGTTATTGGTGTTAAAAATAAATAAAACCAAACTTTATCTATAAAGTGCTTTTCATGCCAAAGGGAACACAAACTGCTTTATATGATAACAAAAAAATTGATGCATATTAAAATAAAACTAGCTTTGACAAGTAAAAGGCCAGTACCAGAGGACCTCAGGGTCCATAAGCTTGTAATTTAAAAGCAGGTCAGATAAATAAGAAGGCCTTAGAACATTAGGATATTTATAAACCACTGAAAGAACCTTAAAATCAATCTTGGAAATCACGGAGAGCTGTTGCAGTTGTTTCAAAACTGGTGTGATGTTTTCCCGCTCTCCGGTCATAATCAGAGCTCATGCCGCTGAGTTCTGAAGTAATTGTGAGTTTGAAATAGACTCTTTGGGAAGACCAGAGAGCAGGGCATTACAGTAATCTAGTCCATTGTAAATAAAATAATGCATAAGCATCTTTGTGCCAGCAATAGAGAAGGTTAGTAGACTCTGGCCATGTTTTTTAGATGATAAAATCCTGTTCTTGTTCACATACAGAGTAAAATCCAGCTTAGAGTCCTCATAAACACCCAGGTTTCTCATACTCTAAGAAGAATTAAAATGTTTTAATTTTGATTTTAAAAAAAAAAGCTCTCTCTTGCCCTTGGGACAGATAGTTAAAAGTTCTGGTTTGTCCAGTTAAACTGCAAGATGTTCTCTGCCATCCCTGACTTTATATCAGAAGTTCAGTTCAGAAGAGTTTTACTTGTGCGAAGTCATCAGGAGACACTATGATGTAAAGCTGTGTATTATCAGCTTAGCTGTGGAAATCAGTGTTGTGTCTCCTGATGACAAACCCAAGTGGTAACATGTACAGATTAAACAGTATTGGCCCTAAAATTGAGCTTTGGGGAACCCCACATTTGATTTCATGGATTCTGAGGAGCATGTATCCATACCAGCGAAAAAAAATTGTAACACAGGATGTAGGGGAAAAAAAGAACAGTGTACCTGAGAGACCCATAGACTTCTGAGTTGGTTTATCAGAATATGGTAGGCTACAGCATCAAAGGCAGCGCTAAGATCCAGTGAAACCAGAACAGAAAGTTTCTGCAAGTCTAAGTTTAGTCTCGGTCCAACCATGAAGTAACAAAGGTTTAGTTGGAATGTGTCATGTTATGTCGTGTGTCTACCAGCATTGTTTTGGCATCCATCTTAGTTTTGGTCTTAGGTTAAATTCACGCCAGAATAATCCAGAGGACTTGAATTTAGAGTTTCTAAAAGTTCCACAATTTCACCTTCTTTAGTTTGGTTTGTGTTCATGCTGTACTTAATTCAAGCAAACCAAACCTGATCAACATCTCATAGAAAACTGTTTTGCAAGTAAAAATGACATATTAAATATCACGCAGTCAGATATTATTTAGTCTGGGTGGGTTGTGGAATTCTTTTAGAATTTCACTTCCTCTTTTTTTTCCTTTTTTTGTGAATCTGATGAGTTTTTTTCTTTTAACTGGTGAGGGATGGTGGTATTTGCTTTATTCAGCATTCTTCCAATCAAATTAATAAAGTCCCCAAGTAGCAAAATACCAGACTATACGCAGGTAGTCTAATGGTTCAGTTGGATATTACGCAACTTCAAATTTTAAGATCAACTTCTGCTTAAAATAAGCCTTCAAATATATCTCCTTTGTTGTTGTGTTTTCCTCTTTTTTATTATAAATGACAATAATAAAACAATATTAATTAAAGTTACAACAACATTAGATATGAGAATGAATAAATAAAAGTAATGAAGGGACGGGTGTATTTACAATTACCTGTGTGAACATGCAAGGTTGGGTCAGGTTAGGTCGGGTTTTGGTAGGTCGGGTCCAGATTTCCATGGATGATTTCAGCAGGTCGTGTTTGGTCGTCGTAATACATTCGGCTGGGTTCGGGTCAGTAAAATCAGACCCAATGCTGGATTCTGGTCTTACGATTCTTAAATTTACTGCAGAGTGCAAAACATGTTTTCTGCTGTTAGTTTTGTGTTTCCTCTTACCCAAACACTAACCTGCATCACTTCCTTCTTCTTGCTTCTATCAGGAGCACAATGAATTCTGGGATGAGAGAGGGCACATAGCATGCATCTCTTGTAGCCTTCGTTTTAAGATAATCTGGAGCCAAACGAAGTGCGGATTTGAAGGGTGGACTGGAAGGAGCCTTTGAATTGGGACAGCACTTAGACGCAGTTAGAAGTCATTACATGTTGTAACGACTTCAACTTTGTGAAGATTCGTTCTGGCTTCTGTTTTGTGCCTTTTAAGGCATTACTTATCCCAAACAGTATTACCTGTCAAACAAAGTCAGTACTGCGGTGTTGGAGCTCGGAGGGTTATCAGTTCAGAGTCCATTCAGAGACACTGTAGTAAAAATGGTGACGCAAATATGGCAACTGCCATGCATGTTGACCCAGCAAAAGTAGATATAAATGGTTGATTCAAAGATAATAAACACAAATGTGCTCCTTCATAGATTTGCTGATTTTCTTGTACGGATAATGTTTATCATAACAATAAACATTTATGTTCCTAATAATGATATTCTGACGTTGATGCTTTTTAGCTCCACGCACATGAATCAGGATCAGATCATAGAGCAGTGTTTTTCCATTTCTACTAACATTCCTACAAACTTTTAGAGAAGACCCAGTTCTAAAGTTACAGTCCTCCTTCATAGCCTTTATCAAGAGAGATGATGTGCAGTTTGCCTCGGGCTCAGAGTGATAAAACACATCTGAGTGAGGGAGTCAAGATGATCTCATGTGTTGTTCTGCAGTCTTTTCTGCCTATCTGCAGGTCAGCACACACACACGTCTCTGGGGTTCAGCACTTGTCTCAAATTTGGATTTCTCAGCAGTGAGATCCCAGTGGAGGTGTCAGCCGGTCACAGGTTAGTCCTGGAAGTCATGCGGACGGCTTTGTCTGTGATATAGTTTGCTGAAGTGTGCAAATCTCACAAAAACACTGCCTTGTAATGTAAACACACCTGTGTTTTGTAACGATGGCCGATCCACTCCTCCTTGGTTGAAACTGAACGTCTCCTTTTTCTGCTCCTACTGTCCCCTTTTTTCTCTTTCACAATAATTTTCTCCACCTTTGGTTAAATGTAGCTGTCCGTATCAAACATTTTTCCACCAGAGTCGTGTTTCGCACGCAGAGATGCCGTCTTTATGGATTGGTGACTGTTATAAAACACAGTAGTGTTAAGAGAGGGGGAGATAAACGCTTCCAGATGCAGACAGGATAGTAAATGGTGAAGATGTACCAGTAAATAATGTAAGTCGAGCATGTCATAGCAAATGTCAGTGTGTCTATTCACCTCCTGCTGTCTTGTAAAGTTGATATCTGCTATGCATTTACTTTATGTCTTTTTTCATGCACAATAAACACAAAGATATACACTAAAGACACATGATATATTGCATTTTGTCCTATTTTCAACTTTTTTTTTTGTCCTCCCCAGCAGATTTTGACTGATCACCAACGCCAATACAGACAGATGGTCATAAAGCTCCACTTATTTTTTTCTAACCCTATTGCTGTTTCTGTAACATAATCCTGTAAATATAAACAATATAACACAAGACAAACATGAGATAACCATCGTCTGCACCACGGGAAAGCCTGAAGTCAGGATGAATGAAGATGACATGAATGTCTGGATAATTTGGACCGGACACTGGATCCAGCTGGTGGTCAAAGGTTACTGGGTTATTGTGTCAGCTCAGCTTCATGGGTGTGTTTCTCTCTCAAATGAATATTGTCTGTCATGTTCACACAACATGTGATACTAGTCATTAATAGTTACTACTCATTAATTAATCACAGTAGGCAATCTTATACGTAAAATGTTACATAACTGTCCTGAACCGCAACATTTAAACATGAGATGTTTGCTGTTGTACATAAAATATGTTTAACAACTGTAGATGGTGACTTTCGTAGTGATTTACTCAGTCACTAACGTGAAAAGTACATCAAATAATTATGTCAAAGAAGAATCAGGAATATTTAGCATATTTTGGCATGAAATGGGTGTGACTGTCAACCTGTCCATCTCACACAGTTACAGGAATAGTAGAAGACAACCTGCCTTCGTCCAGCATCAGACAGGTGTAAAAAAACTCTGTTCATAGGTCCTTCAACCTTTGACACACATCTGAAGGAACTAATGGTGCCTGAAGACGTCTCAGACACGTCTGTCTTATGAAGTAAATATAGGTCATGTTTGGCATGCCTGGGAGTGTGTGAACGTGATTAACAAGCAGTTTGTGGGAGTCAGAGCAGAAGGGTTTCTTCACCAGTGAACTCAAGTTAAATTTGTTGTTTTGAAGAATGTTGTTTAAAGGCTGTGCGTACAATACAATTTCTGCAGAATAAATCTCTTGTCACTCCGTTGTAATCACTTATTGTTCTTTAGTTACTCTGACTAAAACACCCAGAAGTGGTTCCGACTACTGGCAGCAAAAAGTGTGTATTTTTTAATGATTTCCTTGACTAAAAATGGTCAATTTTAATACTTATGATGGCTGCTGGATGCAATATTAGACACTCCAAGCCCATTATAAGAATCTGTGACATACCGTCTTACAGCTTCAGCAAAAACATGAATGTGGTGTCTTGTCAGATGCATTACTGATTGAGTTGTACACATATTACACACACATATTATATTTAGATAGTTAGAGAATCATCAATTATTTCCATTTGGAAAAATTTGTTAAATAATTCTAACAAATTTTAGGATTAAACATGAAGAAAAAACGACTCCAACATTACAATTTCCTCTGGGTTCAATAACGCATGAAGTATTTTTCTTTGTTTATTTTAATTCATTAATATTTACTTTGAAGGTATGACTCAGGCAGGACTAACCACCTTTTTCACGTGACTCTTCCACCGCTTCATTTGTCTTAAAGGAGGGGTGTTTTTTATTCCAGTCCACAAAGCCACAGCTAAATAGTAGTTAATAATCCACACGCTTTACATTAATAACTGTAAAAGAGAACAAAAACATAACTTCGGCATAAATTAAACGACATAAGTAAATAAATACGGCTTATTTTCATTGGCCATGAAAGTAATGTTGCAGGCTTGTAATTATCTTTACAGTATCATCTAAATCTCTTAGCAGGCGAAGTTGCTCTTTTACAAAAACTGATTAATTGAAGGGACCAGTGAAACCATTTCTCAAACCCTGCAGAGCAGGGACAAATTATGCCTTGAGAAGTACATGGAGAAAAAAGTGGCCCATCTGTATGTCTAAAACTTAAACTATAGCAGTTGCGTAATCTCAAAAACACAGAACTGTGAAACGGCGATTTACTTCACAGGTCACTCTGCCCAAGAATAATGCACAGATTGGGATTTGTACAGCTTAGACATCCTTCACCTGGTCTTATTTATTAAGAAAAGAAAAGAAGCAAAAAAAATTTCTGGTCCTAAAAATATGCTCAAATTAATGTAAAAAAATCTGTGAATAAATTACAAGCAGTATTTTCTGTTCTGTAGCCATCCTGTGTGACATCATTAATTAGTCCACATCCTTGTGTGATTAAAACTGTAAATACATATAGAAAATTAAACACAAACTGGGCATTTCTCTCGCCTGCAACACAGAAAATTCCTCTCCAACTGTCCAGTCCCCGAGGGGATGTGGGACCTGCACTGTGCTGTAATACAAGTTGTATTTCCATGATCCAGTTCTCCATGCCTCTCAGTGGGAGATGTCTTATCAGCTGATGATAGGAAAGAATAAGTAATAAATACATGCTGAGATTTGGTCAAACTAGTCACATCAATCAAAAGAGAGAGGCCTACCCTGGAGCCTGGAATAATTGCCGTACGATCCCCTGTGCATGCTTCAGTTAAGTGTTGGCCATCCACTCTCAGCATCTGCCTCACGTATGACCTGTGATAACGATCCATCTATGCCTCACCTCTGACCCCCCACAAAACCAAACCAGGTGTTTGCAGAGTGAGCAGTGAAGGGAAGGATGGTGGTGTTTGTGTGCATGGAGGACCCCTGCCCGTGCTGAGTGACAGAGCTGAACTGTTGCTGCTACCACAGGGCTGATGAAGGGGCAGCAAACCGGAGGAGAGGAGGGAAGTCTTCTGCTTTTTTCTTTTCTCTTTTTCTTCCAGTCAATATGACACGTGTCTACTGGTGTCGCTAGAGAGAGCAGGCGTTACTGCACAGGGAAAACAGTACTTAAGCAGCACTGAGGAAATTACAGTAGCAAAGACAGTAGACTGTTTATACTCATGACTGGAAACTGTACATCATCCACTGGGTTCTCATCCTGGTGGCTCTTCAGATGGGACAAACAAAAACCAGGTGGCTTGTGCAAGGTTATCCTTTCCAGGGGTCAGGTGCCTGTTTGGCCACTTTCTGAAACACATGGCACCAAACAACCTGCTGACAGGAAAACCTGTGAAAGACTTTGTAAGCCATGACGTCAGACCACTGACCCGAGAGTCAGCAGTTTCCCCCTTCCATCTATACACTCCATCATGAGCTGTCACAAAGACAGTGGAAGCTAAATCATAGTCATACTGCCCAGTGCAGCTATACTTGGAGTACCCAAAGCACACCCTTGAAATACACCACCAGTCAAAATTTGGACACACTGGCCTAATAGATTTAATGAGAAAGTGTGTCCATACTTTGGACTGGTACTCTAAGTAGAACCACGTTACCATTGCAAATATGATGTCACATATTTGCAATGACAAGTGTGACACTATTTGTTAATTGGCAACAAAAAAAAACTTTTTCATGAACAAAATTTTTGGAAACACTAAAGTTTGACTTAATCAAAGACAAAAAGGGATATTTAAAGTCTCATTAAAGCAAATTCAGAAATTTCCAGATTAAATATGTGTCAGGCAGTCAGAGATACATAAAGGTACAGAGCTGTGTTTGCTGGGTTTTACTGATGCTTGAAGTGGATTGTTAAGCATTTTTTGATTAATTTAATGTTCAGGATTTTAGAGCAGCTTCCGTAATCCATGAGTATATAAGATGAGCGAATGCTTGCCTGCAGTGTAATATCACTGTTGACCTGGCAACACAACATTTAGCTTGCTGTGTTGAGAAGCCAAACTAATCATTTTGTGCTGCACTGTTACAAGACTATGTACATCTATTTAGTGGTAGTAAATGCTGTAGATACATGTTGTAAACAGGAACACATTGTAGGGTTGGGCTCAAGGGCACATTCTGTGGTTACTGGATATAATTTGTGCAGAACTGGTGATCGAGGAATGTCGATCACCACCAGGACCCGCATCTTTTTTAAACTTGTAGTTTTACTAGCTTTAGCCAGACATTTCAACCAACTGCAAACAAAGTAAAAAATGTTTTTTATTCTTGTTATGGAAGCTGTTTTTGTCTCAATATTGATACCAGCTGAGTCTGGAATATCCACCAACAGGTCAGCAGAAGAAACAGCAACTGTCACTGTAACTACTACGTGCACTCTGTTGCTGCTGCAATCCCCCATGCTCTCCCTGAGTTGGGGTTAGCTGATTGTACCATTATCCCCAGATAGTTTACTTAAAAATCCACAACAAATCCAAAGCAAACATTACAGAAATGTGTTTTTTCACACAAAGAAACATTCAGGGCTTCTTCACATGTGTGGAGACGACTTTAGATTCCTTCTATGTCTGCAGCAACCATTCTCCAATAAACACTTCTCCAATGAACCTGGCAGATCCTTCCTACAGGTTTTACCACTGATCTGACAAATCTTCTCAATATTCTGTCTTGTAACAGATGTTACAGCAGTTGCTTTTCAAGCATCCTACTTTCATTGCCATTTTGAGAAGACATGAGTAGAGTCTGTTAGTGATACATTTACATACAGACTTTTTTTTTTGTTAGATTCGGCTGGTTCTCCCTGTAAACAACAGAACAGCTTGGAAAACCTGCCACACATTATAAAAAGCTGAGAAGAAGTTAATGCATGTTTCTGTTGTTAAGTCATTAGTCAGTCTTTTGTTTGCCAGGAAGGATCAAAGCCCAGGGGTCCTGTGTGTTTATAAGAGCTGTGGGGCATGGTAGCTAACTGCTGGTTACATATGTTACTGTATTTACTGCAAATTAAGTATGTTGTGTATCTTTATGTTGAGGTCTAAAAAGATCACCATCCCGAAGATCCAACAAGATGCTGTTTTACTCAAAATGTCTATATTAGTGTGAAAGAAGTGATCTCCTCTGATCCCTTGCCAGGCACGCAAGCAAGCTACGTTCCTGCTTTTGTGTGTGTGTGAGTGTGTGTGTGTCCAATTGTGCATGCAGACTCAAGCTTTTGAAAACTGTTTAGTTTGGACTGATGTGTAAGGCAGCAGATTGCCAGGGAATAAAACTCCTATCTGACCAGTAGAGACATAGTGGGGGTCTCAAGTAAGTGATCTGGGTTCAGTGGGTGGTAGTGAATGGTTTAATCAAGGAGTCAGTTTTCTGGTTGAGTCTCCATTGGGCTTAGAGCGTGAGATTCAGTATTTTAATCACATGCCAAGTGAAGCACAACCTCCAATATGTGTCCTATTGCATTTCTGAACAGATCTTCAAACAACAAATAGAGACAGAATAAACAGACTAAATGTTTTCTCTCTTCATCTGCTTTATCCCTTTTTCTGGCTTCCTTTTAGTTTCCTTCTCACAATCCCCTCTTGCCCTGTCTGTCCCGCCATCTTTACTCTCATTCCTCACCTCTTAGCATGTGGTAATCTCATTTTGTATGCTGTGAGACAGTTGGTTATGAGGCTGCCATTCAGTGCTGTGGTGGACATCCGCGATGAGAGAAGAATCGGATGCCTTCTGGCTTCTGCTCTGCCAACAGAGCTATTTCAGATCTGTGACACCGGAAAAAGCACACACAGGTCTGCAAATAGAGCAGTGGTCTGTGATGCCCTTTAAGAAGCTGAGTGGGAATCTTGGCTTGAGATTGAGTTTCGGGATGAGATCCCAAACGAGATGCTCTGCCGAGTGTGTGGAAATAGCGTGATAAAGAAGTAGATGGAGTGACTGAAAGGACAGTATCTTTGGGAATATTACTTTTCTATGTGTCTATTTATAGTTTATTTTAAAGAAAGACTAAAAGTATAAGTATTTAAATTTGTCAAATCCCATGAATAAAATTGGAAATGAACCTGCAGTTAGTTGTGAATGCTACAACGGTGAACAAATCAGATAAACTGGCAATGGTCAAACGGGTATCATTAGGAGCTGTAATTGGAGACAGCTAAATAATCTCACCTTACATGAACATCCTATGTACATAAAGTAGGTTATTACCAAGCTATGCTATGCACACAAGTATAGTTTAAATGCACAACCCACATACACACACCCACAGAGAGGAGAATCGATGTTTTAATAATCATCATTGTCCTATTCCATGCACACTGGCATGCTATGGGCAGAGCAGTGAAGGGTTTGTTGGTCCCAATGGTCACCTTATCAGCTCTCCTGCTTGGTGCATCCTATTACTCTGGCTCTGAATAGCCACTACAATTTCTTATTGTTTTACCGCTGTGGCAGAGAAAACTTTGGAAGTGTTGGAAGTCTGGATATGACTTATTTATCTGGACAAAAGCCCCTTTCCACTGAAGAGAGAAGCATATGTGCTTCTCTCAGACTTCAAATAAATGCGCTTGTGTTTTTACATCCAGTGTCTTTTGGATCTAAACCAATGAGCAAACCTAGCTGAGGAAAATCTTGCTGCAGATTTTCATCTATTTCACTATGCGCATGTTGCCACAGCGTGATATGGTCACGGTGGCCCAAAAAGAGTATTACATCATGCATGTCTGAATATAATTAGAAGTTCCTAAAAGGTCTCAGGGGGCACTTTGTGTCCCAATGCTGTGCTGTGGTCATGACCAGAGGTCTCTCTGTGCAGAGGTGAGTTTTACAGCATGGGAGGTTCAATATGTTTGAAAGAGTGCACAGTATGTCACTCTGGATAAAGTGTGCGTGGTTACCAGCTGGTCCCCACAATTCTAATCTTGAGTACGTTATGAAACAGAATCCTTTTACTGTATATAGGTGCAAACCAAAGAGGAAGATACCCACCCTTCAGCATCCTCATCTGCATCTTAACAGTTCCTGTTGTTTGGGACCAACTATATAGGGTGTCATTAATGTACAAACAAGCACAAACAAGGCGGCCGAGTCAAGGAGGAGGAAGGGCTGTTGAGAAGCTTTAAACAAAAAGACATTTTTAGAAAGGTCCTCTTGAGTGAGGGAACAAAGGAGGGAAGTGACATGACGTTGCACAGGAGGGAATCTGAGGGTCAACGGTGGTATGACAGACACGCCTATGGAACTGTCTCAAAAAAACAATCTTATTTCACACACACTCACACACACACACACAGTCAAGGTTTTAGCACTGTTCTCAAAATAGCCATTTCCTTATCTCCAAGCTTATTTGCTGATTTTAGTGTCATAAGGATGTTTCTGTACCAAAATCCAGAAGAAATCCACAATGTTTTAACAAGGGATGTTTGGATTATCTGCTCCGGTGCACCTGTCAACCTGCGATAAAAGATGATGCAATACCAAAGCAACATTACATAAATTACATAATCAAATGTAGTTATTAGCTTATTTCCTGACCAGTAATAAATAGAAATTATCTAAGTTTCACATGAGACACAGAGTCATTAGAAAATGTTTCATTTCAAACAGGAAACAGTTGTATTTACTGGGCAGCAAACAAAACACGCTTCCTCTGCAGCTAAAGAAAGCTCCAGACAATGCACAAGCTCTAAAGCACAGCAAAATAAAGCAGAGGATAGATGTGTTTACAGACTATCTTTCTAAATCCCGCTGCAAAACTACCAGCTTGCAGGTCCAAAGACAGAAGACTTTGACAAAATTCTCTTCACATTAATAATTTTCCAACTTAAACAAACCACGCTAGTCAGGAAACAACAATTTGTTTTAACCAACTAAACACACTTTAGCCATGAAATCACAAACACAGGCTGTTTATACATAATATGCCACTAACTTTCCAACTTTGGTCCAATTTATCTATGTTATTAACTATACAGAAAAGGCAACCGACATCTGCTAATGATGAAGTATGAAAGGACATTCTGTTCAGCTATGATCAGCAACAGTAAAACGTTAATCCCAGTTATTCCCTATGGAAATATGTAAAACTAGGAGGTGCACAAAGGAAATTGCAAAGTCATGAAGATAAACTTTATATAAGATATTGGACAGTCAGAAACTTTAGACATCTGTGTGGCTGTGCACAAAATCCTTACACTGCAAAGCAATTCCGGCTATAATGTTTTACATGAAATCCCTCTAACATTTGCATTGTCAACTAACGTTTTAATGTTAATCCAATTCATCATCAATGATCACAAGAATTTCAACCAAAGAATTGACGAAAAATTCTTTATTTTCAAGAATCCATGGCTAACAGCAGCATTAGCTAGCTTGCTGTTAACTGCTCATGAAATAGCATAGTTTGCCTTTTGGATTGGATTATCTAGTGATTAAAATATTCTTTTTATGAAATATCACTGTTTTTCACACACACGTGAAAACTTTGAGTCACAGTTAAGCTACACCATTCAGAGTGACATCAACCTTCCAACATTATTCCTGTTTTTTTTTTGTTGTTGTTGTTTTGTGTCTTGTCCAGCATTTAAGCAAGCAGAATGATGATCTGGATGCAGTGTTCTGCTGGGCAAATTTACTTTGCCAAGGGAAGCTTTAAAGATATAATGATCCTCTCGATTTTCTGAATTCTTATTTTTTTTCTCTATTTATTTTGCATTTTTGTTTGTTGCAGAGTTTGCACTGCTGGACAGGACCAGAGAGGATAGAAGAGAAAGAGAAAGAAGAGAAAACACCTCATAGAGAAAGAGAAAGAGAGAGAAAAAGAAAAACATACATATGCACATACATATACATATATACACATATACACATACATACACATACATACAAGCCAAGCTTATATTCATATTCCCCCTGCTGAGGCTTAAGCTATCAACTGTCGGAAACTAACAAATTAAATATAAATGAGAAACACACAAAGAAAACTAGCTGTTGTTAGTGAATGAACCTGCAGGACGACACAGTGACTGTGTCACATGCAGAACATACAGAGTGGAACGTGTTCAGAGAAGAGTGATCATGCCAATGTGACCCCGCCACCCCCAAGCGCAGACAAGCCCAACCGCCCCACTCCAGAGCCAGCCATGCACTCACCCAGGAGGCAGCAGAGAGGGGAGCCCAGCCCATTCTTCCAACATGTTTTCAAAAGCTATTTTATGTACACTGAAAGTTTTAATAATCAAATATCATTTCTTATAAAAACTTTCTTGATTATGATTTTTAAATGTCCAAACAGAGCCGTGGAGGTTTGGTTGCTCAGGAGCAAGGTTTCAATGGATTTGTATGTGACCATGTAAAAAACAAATAAATGCCAAGAACCAAGATTTCCCAGCAGAGCAATACATTTTAATGATTTCTTTAATCACATAACTCTGTGCTTCTGACATATTTTGATTCACATTTACATTTATTATGCACATTTCTGGAGTCGCCATTTTCCTCCAGCATCCCTGGGCTGATAAAACACACTTCATACTTTGTTCCAGCCGTGACCATCACGTGACAGTTGCAGTTTACACGACGGCACTGCTTCACACAGCCGCAGTTGGATAAAAAAACACTGGCTGTTTTGGATGTGCATCATGTCAGACTAAGCAAAGAAACCAAACAGGAATTAATGGAAGAAAAGGGGGAAAAGAAAAAGTTAGATAGCAAGAGATAGCAAGAGTCAACTGCCTTTTATTTTCTCTCTAATGCTTTCAGACAGAAAGATGATAAAGCAGCTGCCACTGCTGCAAATATAACCAAACCAGCAGCTCAAAATGACCCTATTTTCAGGAACACTATTGTACGTATCCAATTTACAATGCTGTGTTCCAAATGTAATCTCTCAAAAAAAGTCTCGCATTGCCTTATGTTCTAAGAAAAGAAAATGAGCTAATCGACCATTTAAACACTGCAACATAAAGCTTTAGTGCCAGTATCAGGTTTTAGCCATTTGCTAAATATTGGGCTTCTTTCCCATTTTTCTTCCCCAATTCTGCTTACTTTTTTCATTTTCTTTTTTCATTCCGCCCCTACCTGCTAATATTTCACCACACTGATTGCTTGCATCTTCTGTCATCCCATATTACTTCAGACATCATAATGAATGTGATATGTTGAGCATAGACTGGCTGTAAAGCCTCATATGAGCCAAACGTGGTGTGCAGCTGCAGGATCTGTATCCTGATATTGTCTGACTAGAAAGTAACCTTGCCATAAAATGAAGGTGTCACATTATCGTGCATTATGGGATTTATGGAAGCAAAAAGCTTTGAAATGCCGTTTCTTAGCATTGGGGCCCTGCTGGGAAGCAGCAGCTGCAGAAATGTACATAACAAATGTCACTGAGCAATCTAACGAGTCATGAGCACAAAGTTTTATGGTCAAACGTTACATGGTGCGTCTTTCATAACTTCAATGATCAGGAAGGTTGGCTGTTACATCAAAACATGTTTTAAATAACATAAAAACAGGTGGAAAAGTGAAGGAAAAGTGTAAATCCAGGTTTCTCAGTGAGTTTTT
Source organism: Telmatherina bonti (assembly GCF_933228915.1). Lineage (NCBI taxonomy): Eukaryota > Metazoa > Chordata > Actinopteri > Atheriniformes > Telmatherinidae > Telmatherina > Telmatherina bonti. The sequence continues at coordinate 29,887,375 of NC_136626.1, forward strand.
GGGACACCAAAGTCCAGTCTTTGAGATTTACTATCCTGCAGCTTTTGAATGCAAGCCTTCTCTAACACATGCAAATCAAATAAATGGCTTTTTATCAGGCCTATGAAAAACTAAATGACATATGCAGATGAGGGAATTCAGTCATTTGATTCAGATGTGTTGGAGAAATGCTGCAAGATAGTAGATAGTAGATGACCGGACTTGGGCACCCCTAGAGTTTTTATAGCTCCACTGAGAGGATCAGATGTCGATCCTCCACTTGACATTCTCTCATTTAGTGTTTTTATGGTGGTGGTGGTGGTGGTGGTGGAGTGCGCTGTCACCTCAGTCCAAAATCCCCCACAGGTGTTTAACTGGGCTGAGATCCGATGACTGTGAAAGCAATAGCGCGTGATTATTTATTTTCATACTCACCAAACCATTTAGTGGCTTCTAATACTATATGAATGGGGTGAGTTACCTCCTGGAAAAGACCACTCCCATTGGAGTACTGTTTCATCATGGGATAAAGGTGGATACTGGGAGAAACTTTGTATTAATTCTCGGTGACCCTTTCTTTAAGGAGGTCAAACGATCCAAGCCATGACTGCTAATGCTTAGCATCTGCAAGTGGTATCTGTACTCTTATGATGGTTAATTTGGAAATGAGGACAGGATATAAAGTACCACTCGCTCTTTCTCTCACACAAGCACACAAACATTTCAAGCATCTGTTGTAGGTTAGATCTGTTACAGAGTGAACAAATCTCAAAACCAGAGGGGGTAAAGCCATCAATCAAACCGCCTGCTCTGTTTTTTTTTCTTTTCTTTTTTTGACACTGAAGGCAACAAGGGTGAAGTTTGTGTTTTCTGTTACAGTAAAAGTTAAGCCCAGTATTTTTTTTTTTTTTTAGCTTTTTCTGTTTACATTCAAAGTAGAAAGAAGATGGAAACTACAAGCTCCAAATAGGTAGTACACAAGACTCTATAACAAAGTAAGGGAACGTCACCATCAGAAGGGTAACTGGAAGCAATCAAGGTAATCTGGATTCAAGTCTGAGAGGTAAACATGAAGATTCAATAACATGTAATTTGCAAAAGGCATTATTAATGCTCCTGGGAGGCAAAAAGACGACGACTTCTCACACACGTGCGCACATTCTCTCATTGATCCAGATGTACAGTAAAGCCATACTCTTTCTAACTCCATATGTTGGATGGTTCCTGCTTGTAATAGTGGACTCGATCCTGATTGGATAACAAGAGTCCAGAGACAGGGAGGCAGTGTGTAAAATGTTATTAACAGATGAACACTGCAGGAGAGTGGAAGACAAAGATGCACATTTTTGACTGCTTTACATGGAGGAAACTTCTGGTACAAAGAATTTTAGACTTTGGGTCCACGTTTTGCTGACTCTTCAGTATAAGTTGTTGAGGGAAAAATCATTAAAAATACATTAGAGGAGTTGGGAGACCAAGAAGAAACAATTGAATCATCTAATATGTTTGGCAGAACAAGACTGACCCCATCATGACCTGTGCGTACAGTTAATGCAGCACCAGCTGCTTCTGACTGACTCACAGCAGAACTGCCCAGGTAGCCCAGCTGAACCAGGTGCACTCATGTTTGTGTTCTCTGTGTAATCTTCAAAAATATTATTGCAGCTTTATGTGTTTATTTATGCTCTACTGCTGCTTTGCTGAGCTTGGACAACTGGTCAAGGTCCATTTGCACAAACTGGGACAGTTGAAAAAGAGATCACTGCAGTTCGGATGTTTGATCCAGATCCACAAAACTTTCAGCCTGAATATAAAATTTAAGTCTCAGAAGATGAGATCTGATTTAACTGCTCAGCTGATTCAATTATTAGGTCTATAGTGTATTTTAAAAGCCAAGTCTATGTCTGGATACAGTTTGTTCATTCTATCATATTCTCCCATAAGAAAGGGAGAGAAAAGCATGTCTAACTCAGTACTCTGCTGAACCTCCCCTGCAGCCAACGTGCACTCACAGTTAGCACATTGCGCAACCTTTTTATGCACCCAGTGGTTGACTCAGTTGCTCAAATGATCAAAATATTCATAACAGGGAAGTTAAATAATATTTATGATTTAATGATGTAATGTAATGTTTTTAACTGCATTACATGAATTAGTTTACATACAAGTTTATTCCAACATACAGCGGCCCACTGCTCTCTACAAACAATGGATAAAATGCAGAACCCAATATCCTATCTGGGACAAATATGATAAAAATTTGAATTTTTAAAACTATAATCTAATAGTTATAGTTTGAGATTTTGATATTTAAAATGAAGAGAGCAATATTAAATGAAAATATTAACCTAAGTTGCGTCCTGATGTGTCTATCAGGGAAGGAATGTGTGTGTTGATGAAAAGCACTTCCAATAGAAGTGCTGTGCGAGTGTGTGGGTGAATGTGACGACTTGTTGTCTAAAAAGTGCTTTGACTGGTCACCATGTGACTGGTACTGTCATTTATGTTGCCAACATGTTTGAACTGATCTTAAAATATTGCTCTGAAGTGTCACATGATCAATTTTAATCCCAGGTTGTGAAGTTAAAAATAAATAATAAATAAACAAATAATCCTGAGGAAGTTAATACATTTTAAAAGCCAAGGAATTCTCCACTTATAGACTGGAAATGCCTGAACTGAGCTTAACATATTGCTCTGAAGTGTCACATGATCAATTATACACAGTAATTATACACCTGGAAAAGAGTATAGTTTTATACCTCAGTTTGTAACTTCTGCATGTTACAAACAAGGCAAGTTTATTTGTGTAGCACCTTTCATGTACAAGACAATTCAAAGTTCTTTACATGAAACATTAAACGCATTACAGGAAAAAAAAAAAAGCATAAAAGAAATACAAATAGCACTAGACTGCAGTATTTCCATCATCCATAGAGAAGAACAATATGAGGCTAGTACACACATGACAAGACAGGAGGCAAGATGAGATGCTTTTAATAACAATCTGACACCTTGACTTCAGTGCCATCATTATAAACTTGTATATATTAAACAAGATGACATGGTTGAATCATCTGTTTGCTGTAGAACAGAACTGTACTTACTTTTAATGTCATATAATCTTTACATTGATTTGTTACAAATAATTTATTTACCTTTAAATTGGTTAACAGTTTGGAATAAACGTGCCACACACCTTAGAGGACGAGAACCTGCACATCCTGCTTTACAGCTCCTCCAGAAAACCTCCTATCTCCTTCTTTTCATGGATTTAGATGGATGAAGACATCCTTCTAAATATCTGGCTGTGAATGATTTTCAGGTCACAAGCAGAGTAAAACTAGACAAATGGGAACCTGTGCTCTACAAACGACTGAGTAATAAGCACAATGGAGACCAGAGAGCTCTTTAGACGCATCATGGACAAAGTTCAGGAGAAGCGCAGATTAGAGTGGAGCTGGGACTGTTGTACTAACCAAGACTCTATTTAATCCCAGGTTGTGAAGTTAAAAAAAATAAATAAATAAATAATCCTGAGGAAGTGAATACATTTTAAAGACCCAGTATTGCTCCACTTATAGACTGGAAATTCCTGATCTGTCGGACTCCCATTACAAGATGAGTCATCCCTGTTCTTTTATGGCTTTTCAACACTTATTGCTCATATGGATGAGCTAATGCGAACATTTATGATACAAAAGCCCTTTTTGAGAACCTTTTACAAAGCTGGTTAAGTGTTATCTGGTGACATTTTCCTTTTAATAAACAGGATGTGCCGTGTTGAAAATGTCACTGTTCCCATCACAAATCCGCGTTCTTATTCAGACATGGGCCTCTTACATGACTCAGTGAAATGACGTGAAGTGCTCGCCATCTTTCTTTCTTCTACATTCTCATCAGAACAGATAAGACATGGTAAAGACTTAAAATGACAACTGTAAAATAGTTGCTAGCGAACAACTGCATGTTTAGACATGAGCCTTCTTGTGTCTTAAGTTTTTGAGCAACTGTTGATCCACAGTAACTCACTTTATTCTCCCTGATCAGCACCAGTTGCTTTCTTTGTGTCCCAATTAGACGTTTTTTAGATGCAAAGTAGTGCAGCACCACCATGACGTTCTACATTAGACAGAGGTTTAACATGTTTTCTAAGTTAAATACCTTCAGTGTTACTGTGTTTGATGCAAACAAATGCAGACAGATGAACGCTGATGGTTCTGGTGCCAAAGAGTCTGAGCGGGCTTCTAAAGGGAAGGGGGTGGGGGTGTCATCTGAGAAATGCTGAGTCGATTTAGAAATGATGCTGGACACATAGAACTTAAAAAGATAGACTCCTTGCAGAGCGTTAAATAGGTACACAAACAACGGCGGGAGTGACCTTACATCACATTTTGATCAGGATTACAGGGGACAGTCCACAGGTGGTGTTGGTTTTGACTTCCTGCAGTGAAAAGACCCTCAGTCCTCGTTTCAACCTCAGGAGCAGAGCTGGATTTGGGGCTGGAGCCCAGGTCTGACACCCTGATTCTCATCCTGCTGAGAAAGAGCCTGGTTCTGTCTAACATTCAAAATAACGCTGCACCTCTGCTTCTATACCATCTGGTCTTATTTTAGATTTGTGTAATGAAGTGACAGCTTAGACGTTTGGCCTGACTCAAAATGGATTGCATTCATCTTGCTTTGGTCAAGATGTTCAAAGGACCTTATAACTGACAGATGCAGGCGTTTTGGGTTAGAGTTTCATTGAGGATGGATGGGACGTGTATGTTTTGCATCCTCTTGTGTGTGTGCGGCTCATGTGATGAAGGTGTGAGCAGCATTGTGAGCTAAATGGTTGTGATGCCAAAAGTTGGCCTCATGTGGATTTTCATACCCCTCTGGTTGAAGGTATTTGAAGTTGAAGTCAGTCTTTGAGATCTCACATGTGGCTCATATTTGCACCTAAATACCTCCCAGATCTGTTGGCTTCTTTGAGCAGGATGTAAACATGAACTGCTTTCCCATTTATCTTGAGCCATTTGGTTGTTTTGGGGCCTCTGGGGGGGGCATAGAAGGGCATTTAAATCTCTTGGCATGGGGGTACGGAGGGCTGATCATCTCATGGCAGTCTCTGTGTGTGAAGGACAAGATGGTAAAGAGAGATTTCTCAATACTGCTAAATTTGTTGATGTTGGCCTGTTAGATGACATGCTAACTTCGAACAAGGCAGGAAAAACAAGAACAAATGTGGTTTGTAAAGGGCTTTTTGAGTGTCCTTGCTCGCTCTCATTCATGAGCAGAGGCGAAAAATTCCCCAAACTTCATGCTTGCTTGCCATTTACTCAGTTCTGCGGTGTGGCATCCCGCCCTGTTATTGTTAACCGGCTCCATCTTCATTTGAGTGTTATGAATAAAGCACCTTCTCTCCTTCTGCTGATGAACATGTTAGATACTTTCCCAGTCACATTGCTGGGAATCTGCTGAGATCTGAGCAAATCATTATGATCTCATCACTTCAGGAGACCTGATTTAGGAGTAATTCCTGTCTTCAATTAGTTATATCTCTTAAACCTCTGTTTGAGTTTATTTATTCTGTAAATTAAAACCCTGCTACAAGTAATAAAATCTAAATTAGGGGTGTGCTACTGAGAGGTCAGCTGGCATTGTAGGTGACACATGATGTGCACTTGTTTAAGATGTTTCTTTGTCTTGGCATTGACTGCATCAAGGAAATCAGAAATAACCACAGTGTGTCAGAGTGAAATGTTTACATGGTGTGCTGTGAAGACTGAAGATTTCCAGTGACAACTCAAACAACAAAAATAAAGGTGAAAAACGACAAGAATGACTGCTTTCAACTTGCCCATACTCAGTAATGAACTACATTTTTGGGGGGGGGGTTCAGTTGTAAAAAGACTAGCAAACTTATACACAAGGTGGGAAAAGGTTTAAAATGTCCAATCTTCAAAATTGCTGTCAAAGTTATGCATGGAAATATTATAAAACACAATATTTGTCCTGTTTGGATGTTTTATTTATGTTCAGTAAACTTGTACAACATTTTAAATACTTCCAATCACACAAAACTGGCTCACTTTGTGTTTGAACATATTCTAAATCATATACTTGAAAATTAGCTGTGTGGAAATACTTGACATGACTGTTTGGTCCCCCTTAACTCTGCTTATACAAATTCCTTTATGTATATGTTCCATAGAGACAGTCTTAAAACCAAATATTTAGCAGAGAATGTTACACCCAAGTTATATTGCTACAGTGTGGCCAAGGTTTAAAGCAGTTCCCAAGCTAAATAATAAGAGAAACGCTTGCCTATGATTAATATGTTACCTTCCTCTGTACGCATGACTGCCTCTTGGCATTCAGATTTAGCTTTCAGAAAACAACCTAAACTCATTTAATAGACCTGACTTGAGAGGCTTTAGGAGGGGAGTTGAGTTTATGCCCAAGGGCCCTGGAAAGAAGGCAAGGAAAGGGAGAGATGGAAGGATCACAGTGCACAGTAAATAATGTTACAGTATGAATAATGAGCTTGCGCTGTGCCAGGGCCTCAGCTGGACTAATGACAGAGACCTGTTTTAGATTAGATCTGTGACTGACACACACACACACACACACACACACACACACACACACACACACACACACACACACACACACACAAAAAGTAACACTCAGAAGGGAGATCCTGTGAGTTAACATAATGTGCTGTACCTGGCATGCAGAGATCAATGTTCTGCTCAAATTATAAAGGAAACAAAAAAAAAAAAGGCAAACGGCACCAAACACACCTTCATCCATGCATCTTTCCATTGAATTATCAAGCATGTGCCATCAATTTTCCTCTGCTTTTCTTTTCTTATTTTTTTCCTACCTTTCTATGGAGCTACAACTCAATCTTTTGACTTCAGGTCAGTTTTTCCAAAGCAACAAATAAAACAGTCTCTGATGCAGGTCTGCCCCCTGCTGTCGGCTGCAGGACCACTTTAAAGAAACAGTCAATGTGACGATACACAGATTTTGGTTTGGGGTTTTTTTTTTTTTTTTTCCCCCTTTCTTTGAAGGGGTGTATTTGGAGCAAATATTGTATAATTCATTCATGTCAAATATCCTTTATGCTACAAAATCTAGAGCAGGTAGAAAGACAGTGTCAGAAGTTCAAGAGTTTGCGACTATCAGTGCTGCGTGACAAATGTGACAACATATTAACCACAAGTACATTTCAGGCTTTTCCTGCTGAGTGGGACGAATACTTTAATGCCTAAAAGTACCGGAGAAAGAGGGCTACTAGTCTGGGACATTATTACATTATCACACATGATGAGTTTAGTACTTTACTTGTAAGAGTACCTGCCAATCTTCAGTTCCTTTTTGATGAGGACTACATCAGTGTGACTTTATCCAATCAGTTGGTGTAGACTGATGATTAAGCACACCGATTCTATGTTAAAAATGTTTTAATAAAAGGGGGGGAGTTGTGAGTGCACATTGAACTCCTTGGCTGCTAACGTCCAGTCCGTGCCAAACGTTGCAGTGCCAGTTTGTGTGCATTCAGCTGCTTCCTCCATGGTCGTTTTTAGGTGTCAAAGCCGTTCTGTTTGTTATTTCAGTCTTAGTTCACATCCTCCCTGCAGCTCCTGGCTCTGCTGGCAGGGAGAGCAGAAGGCAAGGCAGGGCAGAAAAGTGAGAAGGCACCAGACTTCTTGTTCTGCTTCCTCGTCCTCCTCATCGTTTCTCCAACTTTTTGAATCTTGCTTCTATAAAAAGATATAAAAACAGAGATGATTGTTAAGTCTGTGTATAAATATACCAAATGCTGAATTTGTAGCTTCAGGTTATAATGTAGAAGTAGTTAGAGGAGAGAATATTTGTGGTGTCATAGCGCCATCTATTGCCAAAGGACCTGATATTACCCTATGCTACTCGTACAGTAAGCAGACCATGGGAAGTGGAGGGTAATATCCTCAAGGTGGGACTTTCCTCTCATGTCATTCAAACGTAGCAGTGTTTTCAATTTATATGTAATACTTAATGCCTTTTTTTTTTATTGGTATTATGACATTTTTGGAAAACACATACAATCCATTCTTTCCCACTTCTGTGTATTATCAGTCTTACCCAGTTTCTTGGAGTATGCGTCCAGTTTATAGGCAGCCTGTTCAAGTGCGGATACTTGCTCTTCAATCTTGTTTATCTGGTCCAAATATGGCTGTAAGCTAGCATCTAAAACAGACATGGATTTAACCATACATTGTTTCATTAAACTGAAGAATATTCTGGAAATGCACATAAATATATAAAATTTTCTGACAATATTCTTACATTTGTTGTTGAGATCTTGCAGGTTACGGCTTATGTTGATACTGATATCCTTCATTTCCATGTATTTCAAACTTGTAAGTTTGTTCATGTTCTCCAACAGACGGTAATCTTCACAAGTGGCTGAGAAGAAAACCAGAAAATAGAAATATTAAAAATGTTGCATCCAGTGATTCTCTGTATCATTATTAGATGGAGTGTTTTTTTAATTTTTAATTTATGTATTTCTACAGTGGTTGAGGCTGTAAAAAAAATTTTTTTTTTTTTTTTTTTTTTTTTTAAAAAGTTGCTTTTTAAAGTTTACAGAAACCACAATAACTGTCTTGTCCACCAGTCACATCTTTGTGACAGCATCTTGAAGGAAATCACCGTGGTGGATAGAAGAGAAAATCTATTAAACTAAGGTACATTTACATTGGTGCTGTTCACATTAAACCAGGACTGTAAAGCTCTGATCCTAAAGGACCACAATCTGCACGTTTTCACAGTTTCCCTGCTTCAACACACCTGGCTCACAATTGTGAAGAACTTCAAAAGCTGTTGAATCCATTTAATTTGAATCAGGTGAGCTAAAACACAGAAACATTGAAAACCTGCGGGGCAATGCCCTTAAGAACAGACTCTTGACACCTCTGCTTTAAACAACCCCTGATTTACTTCCACTGATAGTATTTGTTTAGAAAAGGGTGAAAAGCTATTAGCAATCTGGTGAAGACTAAATAAGCAAACTGGTGTAACTGAAAACCGGGGGTCTTGGTTGCGATACATTTGCAGCGTAAACGGAACATCCAGTAACTCGAAGAGAAGAAGTGGATTGCAACGTGTTAAAGCGCAGCATGCCGAGTAGCTCACCGTCTCTTCTGCTACTCATAGTGGAAGAAAGGTTCTTGTGAAAACTCCAGAAACCACAACTGAATGAACCAACTAAAGCAGAAGGATTTGGACTCTGTTAACCAGACAGTTTGATCTGCTTCAGTAAAGTACAGCGTGAAAATAAACCAAAACAAAGGAAGGTTCAAATGTTTTTCAGACTCCCCTGTTCATACAAAGCCAGTCCCTGGACTGTACTGGTGTGAATGCAGTCTGATTGGCATTACGCCTCACCTGAGGTCCCATTAAAGTATCTCAAGAATGGTATTTACACATGAACTTAAGGTCGTTTTAGTCACTGTAATGGTTAAGTCTGAAAGAAGTTACATCAGTGCGAAAGCAGTAAAGAATGCCTCCTAAAATTGTGACACATTAGATCTTACTAAATGTTACATGGTTGAAAACTGTGCCAAAAGCATGAGTAAGACATTGTGCAGTAAGCTGATGGGTTGGGGTAACCAACCTGTTAGTTCTCCTTGCAGAAAGATGGCCATCTTTTCAAACATATCGGTGCACAACTCATCAATATCAGGCTCTGCAGGCTCCACAGCCTCCTCTGCTGTCTCCACGCCACCATCACCTGATTACAAAGGAAAATACCAAACTAAATGAATAGGACAGAAAAATCAATAAAACCCACATATAAACAAACAACGTAAAAGTAAGCTGGCTTGTAGTAATAGTATAAAATGCAATCCAAACAGAAAGCGATCAGTCTTGTTTATTTTCTGCTATATTAGCAATTAGCTAATGGACAGGGAAAACAACACGTACTGTTTGTGCTGGGCTTCTTAGGAGCAGGCACCAGACTTTCAGCCGTTTCCTCCGACCGATCCGCCTCTCCGCTGCTGCTGGCAGCCGCGTTCAGAGCCACCGAGGCAGCCGAAGGCTCCCTGGAAATACTGTCCATAGCTGCGGCTTCGTCGCCAGTCGCAGCCATTTTGTTCCTGTTTTAATTAGTCGCTGTCACGTGAGTTGCGTGTTCACGTGACGCCGACTCGGCCCGCCACCATGACTACCGCCTCATGTGCGCGCACAGCCACACCCTTTTGTGTGTAACACGATACAGTGATGTTTAAAACATTATCTAAATAAATCGTCTTGTTTTCAGAGCTTGATATGTTTTTTTTTTTTTATGAAGGAGTAAAAGTGTCACAATGTATTAATTAAATATATAATAATAATAAAAATTCATATATATATATATATATATATATATATATATATATATATATATATATATATATATATATATATATATATATATATATATATATATATATATATATATAATTATACATTTGTGCATTTAATCCTAATTTTAAATAATTAATGACAGATTTAATGAATTATTTTATGTTCACTGTTTTAATAAATTAATGACACATTTTTTTAAATTAACTAATTATGTATTTAATTAATAAATTGTGGTACTTTTATTCCTCCATATTTTTTTACCCTTTTATCTTCAGATATTACACCACATTTACCATTGTGGTCAACCTGACCTCAGGAATATTTGTCTCCAGAAAATTACTTACAGAACATTGTTGACGGAGGTTTTGTGTCAGGCATTTTCTTTATTTGTTTAAAACAAAAATGATTATTTGATAATAAAACCTTGACCTCTTCTTTTGGCTACTATCAGGGCTAATTGTAATATTAGAAAACTTTTTATCCTGAAATGTTTTTATTTAAACATTTAATAATCACCAGAGTATGACCTCCATCGTTTTTGGTCATGATATGGCCTTTTGTTCAGCACCACCATGAGGGCAAACTTTCAATTTTAGAGTAAGTGTGTCTTCAAAATCTTTCATCCACATCTTTTCTAATTTGGGATGCACAGTCATGACTCTCACAGAATTAACCATATTGATTGATATTTGTGTGCCCTGCGATGGACTGGCGACCTGTCCAGGGTGTACCCTGCCTTTCGCCCAAAGACTGCTGGGAGAGGCTCCAGCTTCCCTGCGACCCTTAATTGGATTAAGCGGTTAGGATAATGAATGAATGAATGATTGATATTTTGTCACCCCTCCCCTTTCCTTTCATACATATTTATTTACTTAGTTTTATCATCTTTTTCTGGTATATTTGGTGTCAGTCACTATAAAGTCTCAGATTACAGTCTACACAAAGTACAGTGAGGAATGGTTTAGTTAGAGGTTTGTATTCAAGCTTTTATATGTTTGCTCCCCCTTTTGTTTGCATGAACTAATGTATTTTGATGAACATGAATAGTCAGCAGTATTAGGGCAACACATACACACAGAGACACACTCATGCCCATGGTGTGGGAAAGTTCTCATGGGAATATCTCATGTATCAACTTAAAAGTATCAACTGTGCACCTGCAGATGTGGGAAACAAGACCAACAAGAACCTCAATAACATGTGAAGAAAAATGCTAAGCTACAACAGGACCCGGTGTAAAACATGTGCCAATTCACTCGTGTGATGATTTGCTGTGGTGACCCCTTCAGAGGGACAAGTCAAAAGGGCAACAACAACAAAGACAACAGGACTGATCTCTATCCACCAATATGACAACACAGAGCGGGATTTATCAGAGACTTCCTCCAGAATTTGGGAAAGGATATGATGGAATAGCCTGCAGGCGTGAATTCCATTAGATTTCCTAGGGCATGCCCTTTAAGCCAGTGGCCAACACAATCACTTTGGTTGACTTGCACTAAATGCTGGTTGAAGAATTTTGATGCTGTCACAAGTGTGTGATCATCTACTATATTAAAGAACACCAAAAAAGTCAACAGGAGAAGAAGCTGTTTGACATTGCCACATAATCTGGCACATTACTTTATGGGTGCAACCCACATGCTATTCTTTGCTGCTCATCCCACAAATTTTTTCCTTAAACTGTCATATTGTTGATGTGATATTTGTTCATAACGTGACATTAAAATTTTGCCAATTCTGTTGTTATAATTGTTGAATATATTATTCAATCACAATTTCCCTTGCTTTTTATTATGAGTTTACTACACAAATGACTGAAACAGTTAGCATAAGGCAGTTGTTTGATAACGTTGCCATTTATAAATAATACTGTGTGTGTATGTATGGGCTATGTGTCTATACATGAATGTTTTGTTTTTTTTTTCTCCAATTAATTACTGATATGGACCGATATGTCTGGAATAAAGAATAAAGTAAATACACTCTACTTTCAAAGTATAACATTGTTAAATAATAATAACCTTTAAAATGAAGAAGAATGCTGCACAAGCTGATGAAGATGTTGGAGGATTCTTCACACCCTCTCCACAAGACAGTGAAGAAACAACAAAGCGTGTTCAATGAGAGGTTTCTTCAGGTCCAATGTAAGACTGAAAGATACAGAAGCTCATTCCTGCCAGCAGGAACAAGACCTCGTCAACTTAATTATTATTATCTATTACAATATTGAATTTCACTTTGGGGGTTGATAAAGTTTTTTGTTTTTTTATTTTATTTTATTTTATTTCATTCAAAATAACTATTACTTTCACTGTGCGCGCTCCCGCCGGAAGTATGCCCTTCCTGGGAGGCATATTTCACCAAAACACCTGTGTCGGCGCTGTTCCTGGAAAAGCAAATCGTGACAGGCGAGTTGCAGCGGTAGACTGTAAACATGGCGGCGTGCACAGCTACAGAGCTGTGCCGAACATCCCGTTACTATTAGTCTGAGAGACTGAGACACCCCAAAAAAATGGAGACCGAAGAGGAGCAGCACATAACGACGCTCCTCTGCATGGGTTTCCCAGATCCCGATGTGATCCGAAAAGCGCTCCGACTGGCAAAAAATGACATCAACGAGGCAGTGGCGCTCCTGACCAACGAAAGCCCCGGGCTCGGATATGGATATGAACCGATGGAGAGCGGGCCTTCTCCCGGCTTGGGCTCCAGTGGAGAGGGGGAAACCAGCGGGCGGACCGGGACGAGTGGTTTTGATCCCCCTCCAGCATACCACGATGTTGTGGACAGCGAGGTGAGGACATTTTAAGCTGAGGAGGCGCGGGAGAGCGTTGCCTGTAGGAACTTGTAACATCGTGGACTCGCCCATTTAACCATCCAAAGTTAGCAGCTTCAATGCTACACGCACCAAACCCTCCACAAACTGTCAAGACTTGCATGTTTATACTCCATAGTCCTCCAGGACATTATGTGTTTCTGATTCACACTGATATGACACACTATTAGCGCGTTTGCTTTATTAAAAAAAAGTATTAAAATCTACTTTAAACCCAACAAACTATCCTAGCTAGCTCGTAGCTGGCTAGCTAGGTTGGGGGAGAGTTAAACGCGCCGGTAATTTTTGGACCAGGAGGACAGAAGCATCACTGGAGGCTTGGAGGTAGATGATGGAAGTGATGGTGGGCCAGTTCGGAGTAATCACCTTTATCAGCCAGCCCTGCGATAGTCAGATGGGAGTCCTTGGAGTGATTTATTTTAGGTTAGCTACTGTTAGCTAAAAGGTTGTCGTGCTCAGCTCCCATTGAGATCACAGTTCACACAAATCTCACACAGTTTCGCAATTTCTTTCATCTACGTGGCTGTTTTTCGTACAATCTTCAGCATATATTATCCAGTTATCACCTCAGTGTCAGTATTTGACTCACGGAGTACTTTTCTTTTTATGTAGATACAGTTGTGCTCATATGTATTCATACCCTTCATTAAAGAAGGAAATAGCTGCCTGTAAAATAAGCTGAAATTGACTAAAGTAGTAATAAATAAAAATTCTATGAAAATCATTACATTATTTTCTTATTCTGGTTCAATTGAAATTTATTTTTTAAAAAGCAAACAAATAAGATAATTTATTACATATTACATCACTCAAACTAATATTTAGTTGAACAATCCTTTAATGTTTCCGCTACAGTCAGGTGTTTTCTGTTCCTCTCAGTCAGACTTCTGCAGCTGTTGACAGGTATTTTGTCCCACTTTTCAACAGCAAAGTGCTCTAATTTGTCCAGGACCAATTTGTTTTGGGGTTTTTTTTTTCTTTCTTTAACTCAATTAAATAAAAAAATAAATAAAAAAATTTTAAAAAGTGTATTTTTTCAAATTTTTAGTTATTGTTCTTTTTTTTTTAGTCTCCAGTTATTTGAGTGACTGTTGTAAATTCAGCCTTTTCTTTAATGAAAGGAAATGAATACATATGAGCACAACTGTACATATATGAGGAATATGGAATTTAAGGCAGTCATCTCTTATTTAGAGTGATTTTACCTGGAAATCCTGTCATTTTGGCCCATCCAGCTGTCATTTATTTGATGTGCCAACAGAAACATGGAATGGCTTTTCATAATAACCTGTCTGCATAACTAATAGTGTAGTTTTTATTGTCTCCTGGAGGTCTTTGTCAGCTACAACCAAAAACCTGTTTCTCTCTCATAACCAAATAAATGAACAAAAGTAAGAACTTTGTCACTAACTGATTAATATGCTACATTATTGATCCAGACTGTTCGATTTATAATCTTTTGAATATGATATAGCTTTCTTCAGTATTGAGCAGTGATGGTTTGTCAAACTCCAGTCCTCGAGGGCTGTTATCCTGTAGGTTTTTGTTGTTCCCCCTTTCCCAAGGCAGCTGATTAGAATCAAATGCATCCAGCAGCTTCTTGTCAACCTGTTTTTAAGTTTTGGTCAGGTGTGTTGGAGCACGGAGACAACAAAAACCTTCAGAATACTGGCCCTCGAGGACTGGAGTTCGATACCTGCTGTTTAAATGAACTAGTGATCTCTTCCCGTTGGACACCTCAGTTGTGTCTTCTAGTCTTATCGCTTCATTTTGAATCAGGGTTATATTAAAAATATTTGGCATAAAGTGTCCCAAAAACAGCATAATGTAATGGCATTTAGCACAACAATCTTTGCCACAAGACGGAAATTAAAAATTACCCCTCTGTACGTGATATGATAAGTATTCAGTGTATGTAATAAGACAGGGGTGGACCTGCTTCATTGCCTCTCTTCTCTTCACATGTTTACTGTATTTGTAATTTAGACACTTGTCATAGATCTCTGGCCGTGTGTTGTGTTCCTAAATATAGCCCTGCAGTCTCCTGGATGCACACAAACACATTGCAGTTTTTGCTGGGGTTCCCAAGAGGGTCACAGATGCACAGTAACAGAGTGGCGCCGAGTTACTCAGTCGCCCAGCCCACGCCCCACACATGCACACTGTTTTCCACACATGCATTTACTCCCCAGAGCCTTTTAAAGACTTGAAACATGGGTAGCTTTGTAGGTTTGATGGCTATGTCTGAAGGTTTTTGTATTCTTTTTATTATTCTTTAAACCTAGTGTTTTCTAATTTTCATATTGGTGAAGTCTTCACTCCCATTCTCCTACTTCTCATCCATCCTGCCATATTTAATTTTCTTAGAAAGGCATGGGATGAAATATGATGCTTCCCTGTTGCTTCCTCCTCCCCTCTCCTCCCGTTTTCTTCCTCTGAAAGACTTTATTTCCATTTTATCACCTGTTATCAGACTAATATCAGCATTCAGCACAGTGAAACATGCTGAACGTGTTGTCCAGTTTGTATGCAAATATGGAGGCATGTCAGACGGTTCAGATAGTAAGGCTTGACCTAACTCTGTCGTTCTGTATTAATATTTATACTTGGTAGTTCCTGCAGGCAAAATGGGCAAATGTCCTGTAATAGTTTGGCTCATTTATAATGTAGTGAGAGCTGAATCTGGAAGCTCGACGGCTACAGGGCAAACTTACTGTAAATTTTTGCTTTCAGGTGTCACATATTTGCCCCAAAGTGCCATCAGACTACTGTGCAGTTTAATCATGAATATACAGAGCACTTTCATGAATATGCAAAGAACTTTATGATATAAATAATTCACCAATCCTTCGTTGGTTGTTGCTTTCACTACACAGATTCTTTAAGCTTTACGGTTTCTTTGTTTTTGCTCTTATTGCAGCTGAGCCTAGACTTGGCTTTTCAAACTGAAAATGTAAAGGGTGTAAAAGTTGATTTTTGCAGAAGTTGAATTTTAACTCTCACTTCACTGCTTGCTCAGTCATGACAGCAGAAAATGGCTTAGCTGGTAGCTCTCTGCTGCTCACCAGACAGTGTCATGTCATGTGGCAGAGTGCTCTTTAACTAACTGTAGCGCTCACGCAAGTACCTGGGAAAAACTCTGTTTATTACGTTCTGAAAGCCTTTTGAGAGGAAACAGAGGTATAAATGTAATACAGAAATTAAGGGTAGATGGCTGAGGAGAGGACACGCTTTCTGAATGACCGCTGTCGTCGTCCTCCCAGAGGGAGAAAAAGAATCAAACAGCATCCTGTCTGACTCTGTCAAGTGCCAGAGGCCATTTGTTTTATCCCAGCATCACACAGAGGACAGATGCAGTGTCATGTATTTAAAACAAGGGGACCAGCTGCGTAGAGTAAAGTCACCTTCTGCATTAAGTTGTAAATTTGTCACGTCTTGTGTTCCAGCGGAGCAATGACGAGAATGGGAACTGCTCAGGAGGCAGCATGGAGTTTCCCACCACCAACCTGTACGAGCTGGAGAGTCGCGTCTTTACTGACCACTGGTCCATACCTTACAAGAGAGAGGAGTCCCTGGGCAAGTGTCTTATTGCCTCCACCTGCCTTGCACGGCACGGTAAGAACACTTGGGATATTCATCTTTGTTGTTAACCATGTAATGGTGTTATTATACGCACTAGGGGTGGAAACTAGAATCAAATCGAAAAAAAATGTATTCAATTTTTTTTTGTTAAAAAATCTTTTTTCATTTTTCAAATAAATAAAAGTAAGCCATTATTTTAAGTAATGGTTGTTTTTATTGATCTTTTTACTTGTTTTCTTGGGTATTGTAGCAACAGAAGGATGGTCTGGTTACTGTGTTGTTTTTTTTCATAAACGAAATTAATAAAAATGACGAGCAAAAATAAGTTTTGTACATTTTTTTTGTTTGTTTTTAGTTGACAAAAATCAGCAATATCGAAGAAATGTGAGAATCACAATTTAGATCAAATTGACACCTAAAAAATGGGAATCAAATCAGGACGAAAGCATATCATCACAGCCCTACTACACACCCTGTTTGGGCTTTTTTTTTTTTTTTTTTTTTTTTTTTTGGACACTTGTGCCACATGGCGAAACATATCGATGTTCTGCGACGGCCGAGGTCCTTTTCCAAGCCGATACATTTTTTGAATCTTCCTCTCCGTCAGGTCTTGCCGATGCTGATGAGAACTGCAAGCGCTTTATGGATCGGTGCATGCCGGAGGCCTTTAAAAAGGTGAGCAAAGAAGAAACGTGGCCTGCGTAATGGACCGGCGTGCTTTATCTGACTCTCTTCCATCTCGTCTTGCCATCACCAGTTGTTGACCAGCAGTGCCGTACACAAGTGGGGCACGGAGATTCACGAGGGAATCTACAACATGCTCATGCTACTGGTGGAGCTGGTTGCTGAGAGGGTGAAGCAGGATCCTGTGCCTGTAAACCTGATGGGAGTCCTGACCATGGTGTGACTTCCTGATACTCATCCTTTTCAGCGTCAGAATGCTTTTTTTCATCAGGAATAATTTGCTGTCAGTTTCATGCATCTGTGTTTCGTTTTCCCTCCTGACCAGGCTCTCAACCCTGACAACGAGTACCATTTTAAGAACCGGATGAAGGCGTGTCAGAGGAACTGGGCTGAGGTTTTCGGAGAGGAGGCCAACATGTTTGCGGTCTCTCCCAACACCTATCAGAAGGTAAGCTCTCTTCTGTTGTCACGTGGCATTTATTAGACATGCTGTTGGAGTATTTTTCAGATTCATTTATAAATATAACTGAATGTGCAAAAGTTGAATTCTTTCCCATTGCTGGTGGTGGGGTGTTTATACTCGCTGCCATGGAAAAGATAAAGAAAAACAAGAGGGGGATGAATTTATTGACGCAGTTTATTACACAATTAAACCCAGAATGTGTCTGGATGCTCACTGTTTGTGTCAAAGTGCATAAAAGGTGGGAAAAGACCAAGTGGAAGGGTCAGCGGGGGAAGTGGAAGTGGGCCTTTGGTTACGGTTATGAATGAAGATCAGGGACAGGCATGTTTTCTATCTTCAGTCTTGGGTAATAGAGCTGCTGGGTTAATGTGTGACTGACAACAACAGCTGTCAGAAAATCGTATGCGCATCTCCCGAGAGTTAGGAGTGGAATTGCTGAGTAATTCTGCTGAAAACATCGTTTAATGTCTGTTTCAGGAGCCTCACGGTTGGCTGGTTGATTTGGTGAATCGAGTGAGTAAAGAACTGACTGCCTGCATCTTAATGTCCACGCACCATATCAGCTTTGCCTTATACGTTTGTTTCTGTTCTTTCTCTCTGTCTTTATGGGGGAAGTTTGGAGAGCTGGGAGGATTCGCCGCCATCCAGACTAAGCTCAACACAGAGGAGATCGAGATCGCCGTAAGAACGACCCTCCTCGTGTGTCACAAGAGTCGAAATAGCTGTTACCGCCCTGATAGATGGAGAGGTGCTGCATAAAGTCTTTGATACAGCCTATGCAGGCAAAAGGTCACCATGTTTACCCCCACTGCTCTCAGCTGCAGGGTGTCCTCCCTCACACACTCTAACACACACCCGCATCCTCCCGCTGTGTGACGGTTGAAATGCTCTGTTGTTTTGTGTGTTCTGAGGCATCCTTGTACTAACGCTTCCTTCAGGGAACCTGGCCGGATCTGCAGCCCGGCATAGCCATTGATTTGTTGCATGCACACACACACACACACTCACACACACAACATCTCTTGAATTGCTTGCATATTAATTAAGCAAAGACTAATGTTGGGCTTCTTGATGAAACTGGAAGCTCAGCTCTGTGTTTGTGTGTGTGTGTGTGTGTGTGTGTGTGTGTGTGTGTGTGTGTGTGTGTCAGCTGTTAGATGCTCAACTGACTTCTGCCAGAATAAAGAGGGAGTGAAAGTGAAAGCAGAATATGTTATGGGTGGAGAGCCTCCCTCTTCTGCTGACTCCCATGGGTGACTCGTTCATTTGTCAGCTTTGAGCTTAAAGTCGAATGAGGCAAAGGGGGTTACGATTTTTTTTTTTTTTTTTAACGAGTGGTGGGAAAATGTGGAGGAGAAGGAGGTGCTTTGCTTAGGCAAAGGAAGGTGGTCTCAGAGGAGAGAAAATAGGGAACACAGGAGCGATTCATCAAGCTCCTGTGATTGAGCTCTGGAATGAAAATTGACTGTTCATGTTGACATTTTACCGCCTTTTATGGAGGGTTTTGGTGAAATCAAGTTTGGCATCCGAGCTAAACAGATTGCCGCTTACAAAAAATGCTGACTTCAGTTTTGTTTTTGTTATTTTTATGATCAGGATACCACAGTTGGTGCTGCTATTTTGCTAATTTCATTTCCTGTTTGGTTTCTGTCTGTCTTTTCCCACCTTGCACAGTGTGTATCGGCTCTGGTGCAGCCTCTCGGAGTTTGTGCCGAGTACTTGAACTCCAGCCTCGTTCAGGTGAGCTCACACATACGTTCTGTGACACACACGTCCTAACCTCCATGTTTGTTTTCTTTCCAACTTTTTCCAGCGATGAAATGATGCGTTGTGTTTATGGTGACATCTGTTCCGCTTTCTGGTTTTGTTCTATTTTTATTTCCTGTATCTTCTTACTGTTTTGCTGTACCGGTTGTCCATTTAGCCCACGGCAGCTATTAACAAAGTCTCATGTTGTCATTCCCTAGCCCATGCTCGATCCAGTCATTCATAAGATGATCACATATGTGCAGAACCTAGAGGAAAAGGACCTTAAAGACAAGGTAGTGTTTTTATTTTCGTCGCCTCCTTTGGTTTTGATGCATGACGTCACAAATGCTGTGGGTTGTTTGTGTCTGACTTAGTTGTGTTCAGCGATATAGAACAGCTGACTTTATTCTGGTTAGTTAATTACATTGTAGTCATTGTGTCACTTTAACCTTAGCGTCTGGTGAGCATCCCAGACCTGCTGTCGGCCATCAAGCTGTTGTGTATGAGGTTCCAGAGGGAGCTGGTCGCCGTAGTGGATGACCTGCGGCTGGACACGCTGCTGCGCATGCTCAAAACTCCCCACTTCTCCACCAAGATGAACTCTCTCAAAGAGGTTTGTTCTCATTGGTCCCGAAGTGTCTAAATAGCTCATCAAGCTTTTGTAATTTTTTTTTTCCTATCATGGATCCTTGTCTTGCAGGTCACCAAGTTAATAGAAGACAGCACGGTGTCAAAAACGGTGAAAAACGCCATCGACACGGACAAACTGCTGGACTGGCTCGTAGAGAACTCAGTCCTGTCAATAGCACTAGAAGGTAGAGACGTAAATCCGGGCAGACTCAGAACCGTTGACTTTGCTCCTTACTTGTGAATCTGAAATCAGCACAAAATGAAATTTTTTCAGGGCTTTCGTTGGAGCTCCTCCGTCCACAAGTGATGCATAAAACATTGTCGTTCCAGGTAACATTGACCAGGCCCAGTACTGTGAGAGGATCAAGGGAATCATTGAGCTGCTGGGGAGTAAGCTGTCGCTAGATGAGCTCTCCAAGATCTGGAGAATACAGGTTAGAGCCAAAACACTAACAATAATATAATACAATATAAATATAAGTAAGCAGGTTTGCATGTTTTTGACTCTTAAAAACTGTAATCTGAACATTAAATCCTAACATGTATACAGATAATTGACAGAAGGCTCAGGTTTCCTGCCACCGAGCTAACGCATTGATTTCTGTGTGGGTGTTTCAGGCCGGCCAATCATCGACTGTAATAGAAAACATTCATACGATAATTGCTGCTGCTGCTGTGAAATTCAGCTTCGATCAGCTCACCCATCTCTTCATCCTCATTCAAAAGGTCGGTGCAGTCTGTGACCTTTTCATTGATTTACCTATTTTCATTTAAAGTGGTCTTTAAGTGTGTTTTTGTGGTATTTGTAGAGCATTTCCATGTTTTTTTAAAAAATTTTTAGAGCTGGGAGGTGGAAAGTGACCGCGTCAGACAGAAGCTGCTCAGTCTGATTGGGAGAATAGGCCGAGAGGCTCGCTCTGAGACTACAACAGGAAAGGTATTTTGGCTTTTTTTTTTTTTTTTTTTTTTAGTCAAGGTGAAGCACAGTATAATTAGCTGAATTGAGTTTCTTTTATAAAGAACTGATTTAAAATTAAAAAAAACAAAAAAAACAACCAGGCTTCACTGAGCAAACACTCCAGGTTTTGGTGTAAGATATCCCCATGAGTCCGAGCCGTGGTGTGTGTTTGTGTCTGCTCAGGTGCTGGAGGTGCTCTGGGAGCTGGCCCACCTCCCCACCCTGCCTACCAGTCTGGTACAGCAGGCACTGGAGGAACATCTTGGGATTTTGAGTGACGCCTATGCTGTCAAGGAGACTGTAAAACGCAGTTACATCATTAAGTGCATTGAGGACATTAAGAAGGTGAGACAGACATGTGACAGAATTGCATTTATTCATTATATTTGATTTTTTTTATGTAGTTTGTCCTGCAGGTAGTTGCTGCAGCTCAGCAGTCAGAAGGAACATGTATGTGTGCCCAAACATTTTGCAACCTGCTGTGACAGTTTTGCTTTAAAGTTAGCATGTCTCAGCTACTTTGTTATTACTATTTCACTTGGGTTTGTTCCTACACAGTCGGGTTATGCAGTCTAGGCCTTTGTCTTTTCAGAGAAGCACCATACTTTATAGGTTAATCTTTATTCTACATGTTATTTTTAGTGTCTAGGAAAGCTCAGGTATCCGACTTTTTCAGCTTTCCCACTTTGGAAAGTTGACTTCATAATTTTTTTCCTTTTATTTTAAACAGGATGAAGTCGCCTTTTTTTAAATTGTTTTATTGTTTAGTTTTTTTCTTCTTGCTGAAGCACCTGAAATTTTTTTTTAGTTATTATACTCCCACATTGTTTACTGAACTAAACACGCTTGGAGAGTATTTCCCCAGAGTATCTCAGAGGTTCCCTGTCTGTTTTACGGGAGAAAAATGACGACAGCTTACCTCCACTTTCATGCAGGCCATTGCAAAGGTATTTTCAGGTTCTCGGGTCTTTAAGACAGTTGCTTGAGAGGAAAGTGGGTCAGACAGTCCAGGAATCCCAACCTGTGCTGGCTGCTTCGAGGGACTGTAGCGTTTTTATGTGTGTGTGAGGCGGCCGCTCAGCTAGTTGAATAAAACCCCTTTCTGAACGCTGGGGATGTGTCATACACAGTGTCTTGTGGTGATTGTAGACAGCAGGCACAACTGCACATCAGTGCATGTTAATAATAAATACAAGTACAGCTGGTGATGGCTGTATGTGAGGTACCGTTGAGGAGTCCTGTGTCAAAGATGCATTAAAGTTGCAACGATTGAACAAAATAGAAAGGATGTTCAAAGCCGACGATGATTGGCTGAAAATCCGTTAATCTCCTGGTGACCTGTCCGAGGTGTGTCCCGCGACTCGCCGGCTAACTCGTGGATAGCCTTCAGTTTCCTTGCAACCCTGAATTTGGAATAAGCGCTGTGTTAAATAGATGGATAGTTGCTATGCAACATTGCAGGTTCTGGAGAGGCTTTATTATCTGGACACCAGCAGATCCAGCTCATTTAGGGGACAGGACAGGACAGGACGCTGCATCTCGTAAAATGCATCCAAGACTAAATGTTTTCATTGCTTTAAGCCAGTTCAATTCAATCAAGTTTTTGAAATAGAACAGCTATTTTTACCATCCTGTATGAAGCGTTTACCAGACACATTATTTCACAACAACAGTGTTAAATGAATTCTTTCTGAACCACTTTGGAACATTCGGCTCTGCACACACACACTTTGCTTTAATCCAATACAAAATGGAGAGTGTTAAGTTTATAGTCATTTCTAGTTGAGCTGGGAGTTAGCCTGTTTGTTGTTTCGGTTTCTGTCTTAAATCAACAATAAAACTTCTGGGATTTCTAGGTTGACTTGACATGAATGCGTAACCAAGGAACCAGTTCATTCATTCATTTAAGGCTTGCGGGGAACCACTCTCTCATTGAATAATGAGTCATCAATGAAAATGAAGAATTATGGCCTTGTAGATGAGCTGCATGGTGGTATACTGGTTAGCACTGTGGCCTCACAGCAAACAGGTCTGATTTGTTGGGTTTGACCAGTGGCCTTTCTGTGTGGAGTCTGCATGTTCTCCCCGTGTTTGTGTGGGTCCATGTTAGGTTGATTGATTACTCTAAATTGTCCCTTGGAATGAATGTGTATGCTTGTTTGTCTCTTTGTGTTGGCTCTGTGATGGACTGGCGACCTGTCCAGGGTGTACCCCGCCTCTCGCCAAGTGATTGCTAGGATGGGCTCCAGCTTCCCCACGAGCCTAAGAGGTTAAGAAAATGGATGGACTTATAGGATAGGAAAGATGTTTATGCCATTTGTGCTCATTCCCTGTTGGAGGCTGATGATTAAATGGACAAAAATCTGACTTTAATGACCAAAACTGCACTTTATTGTTTGGGAGAAAACTTTTTTTGTTTGTTTTTCTTTTTGCATAAAGTTGATTTTTATCCGAGTTACAATATTAGCCATTTGTTAGGCTGATTAAAAAGGAAGAAATTGACCAGATTATTTCCTAGACATGTGGTGTGTTTGATACTAAATCAAAAGAAACGCAGGTCGAATGTCAAGGTTAAAAGGATGGAAGGAATGTATGCTTCGTCATACTTCTACATTTGTGTCAGTCATGCATGTTTAGGTGTGTCTCGATCAGTAAACTGGTATTGTGTGTTCTGGCCCTCCAACATGATTGTTGCACCTCCAGCTGAGCTGTGTTTATAGTTTCACTTGCACTTTTCATGCATTGGCACAATCCAGCTAACAGTGGCTGTTGGACTGAAGAGTATTTCTTGTTTCAGCTTCACAAATCTCCCTTGTTATTGGCTGCATACTCAAATGTGTACAAATGTCCCACTTGAAATTAAATGTATGTCTCCAGACTCACACTCAGGAGGACAATAAAGTCAGCAACACACAAAGCTCTTTTCACATTGGGACTTGGGGCAAGAAGAAATCTAACACTTTGGCTAAAGTAAGAGAATGATCCCATATAATTTGCATTTCCACTCACTGATATCTCTCTAATGTTGCCGCTTCTTGCCTGTCATCCAATCACGGAGGAGGGTTTTTTTTTACTACAAAGGGCTTTTATTGGTCACAGGTTGACAGTTGCACGTGTGATTGCAACACGAGGTAATCTAACAAGGTGCTTGTTAATCTTTGGCTTGCCTCACTAAGAGGGGTTTGGCTCTTACTAATGATTACACGGTGGTGCTGATCTTGTTCTGGGTAACAACTGTCTGGACTTTATGAATGATTTAGCAGCTTGATGAGTGGGCAGCTTTGGTTGGAAGTGCTCGAACGTTTACCCGTAACAAACAATCTAAATCAGAACCATGGATACCCAAAAGAAGCACGTTTTGATATTTGAGTTTTTATTAAAAAGGCTGATTTGAAACTCGGTGCTTTATATCCCTGGCTCTGACTCTTCTCTTTTCTCCTTTTGTTTTCACAAAGTTCTCACTTCAGCGGCAGTGAGCCTGTGATGTGACAGATTTGGTGATTGTTATCGTGTATTTGTGCCGTTTTAACAGGCTTCTCAGCAGAGCTCTCCTCAGGCCGTCTGGGTTGTTCCCGCTCTTCGACAGCTGCACGAGATCACCCGCTCTTTTATCAAGCAGACCTACCAGAAACAAGACAAGGTACCTCAAGCGTGCACGCTAATCTGAGTGAGCTGCTGTGCGAGCGCTGATGCTTTAAAGTCTCGCTGTTCTGTCCTTCCCCAGAGCATCATCCAGGACCTGAAGAAGAACTTTGAGATTGTTAAGCTGATCACAGGATCCCTCGTGTGCTGCCACCGGCTCGCTGCGACGGCTTCAGGTAACAACGGCCTCTCGGGATCGACGCTGGTGGACGGCAGATACACCTACCAGGAGGTTCGTTATGTCATTGAACACTTCTTTTTTTGATTCCAGGTCTTTGTTATTTCATTTTATTTAAATGTCACCTTAGTTGTCAGCTTCACCTGAACTAAAACTGCTGACCTGAGCTGGTAAAACACACACCCTTGTCACTGTGTTCAGTATCTGGACAGCCACCTGCGCTTCCTGGCGTTCTTCCTCCAAGAGGCCAGCCTCTACCTGGTGTGGAACCGAGCAAAGGAGCTGTGGGAGTGCCTGGTGTCGGGGCCGGATGTTTGTGAACTTGACCGTGAGGTATTTAAACATTCATTGCAGGAATATTTCCCTGAAAGACTCCGCCTGAGGAGGCAGCAAACACTCAATTCCCTTTAAAACAGAAACTGGAATTTAGTCCCTTCATGCCTGTTTTTGCTATAAACCCTGTTTTTGTTTTTCTAATTATATTCATTTTATTTTATTTATTATTGTTTATTTACTTTTTTTTTATTGTTATTCCTTTATTTAATATTTCATTGTATATTATTTTATCCCAATATTTTTTTGGTCTTTTCCTTATTTTGCTTGTATGTAAAGCTAAATAAATGTAGCTGTTAAGGGGTTAAATGAACAAAGTGCGGTGTAAGAACATTAATCCTTGAAGTGTTGTCAGTGTACAAACACAACGCTCAAAGGACTGCCAGGAAGATGATGTAAAGTCATACATTGCACTCGTTGGGCTGAAATACAAACATTTGACAACGATGCTGTGTTTTAAACAGACTAATAATGTAGGAGACATTTCAGTGTAAGTTTCACTCCTGTAACGCTCAGACTGCAGATCTGAATGATTGATCATGATTTTTTTTTTTTTGCAAAAATACAAACTTTTTTGTGTGTGGCTCACATTACAATGGTTTAAAACATGGGGAGTGAAACTAAAAACACGGCATGACAAAGAGCGGTGACGGCTGCAGCGTCGCCCTCGTCTCCAATAAGTTTGGTAGTTATGATATTCGAGTCAATTTTGACATTTTTAAAACAGTCGGTGATTCACGAGTCAGAAGATTTTGCTTGAATTAACAGAAATCTTGCCATCAACTCTACAAAACTAGAAGTCAAACTGGTTTAATTTCTTATTGAAAACAAGGAAACAACATGGTGAATATCAGTCTGTGATAGCGGACCTCATGGCTGATCCAGATCAATTCCGGGCTTATTTGATCAGCCACTGAAACCGTCGCTGATTGGTTGTAGTTCCATCCAACCAGGACAAAAACATTTTTCCAACCCGTGTCACGTTGCAAGCCCCCATGTGCACGTCTACATGAAGGAGGGAGAAATTTCACAAGCATGATGGGAAACTAATGGAGAATGAGCGATGTCTCCTCCTCTGTGCCGAGCCCATGAATCGTGTTTGTGGTAAATGTGGACGCTTCGTGCTTCATGTTTGTTGAAGTTTGTGTGCAACAGGAACTGACAGTTATCATATAATCTTATTATTTCCATTGTTTACAGTTGATCTTGCCGTGTCTCTTCTCCTCTGGCACAGATTCTGACACATCTCACATCAGCTGAATGAAATAGAATAAGAATATTTTGACTGAGCAGCTTAAAAAAACATCTTATGTGTCTGATTTAGGATGACGTGTGGAAGTGGGCTGGGTTGGTTTGTGCTGCTCAGACCTTCATACAGAAATCAGATAAGGGTCACATGTGGGTTAATGGTGCAAGGGAACAGGAGTGTTTCTGTGTGTAGAATGGGAAGATGTAATCTCTCTCATAAATCAGAATAGAACTGTTGAAGTGAATAAAGTTGTAGCTAATCAGGAGAATAAAATGATGAAAAAAACATTTTAGGAAAGAATTTAAAGAATCTGAAGCCAACATTTTGTGTGATAAAGCCTAAGCACGGTTATGTTTTTGCATGTGCAGATGTGTTTCGAGTGGTTTACCAAAGGACAGCATGACCTTGAGAGCGACGTCCAGCAGCAGCTCTTCAAGGAGAAGATCCTGAAACTGGAGCCGTATGAGATCACCATGAACGGTGAGAGGCACTAGTGCTCCCCGTTGTCCAGTAATATGTCTGTCACAGCCGTTTTATTTTGTTTTGTTTGTTTATGTCAGGCTTCA
Source organism: Telmatherina bonti (assembly GCF_933228915.1). Classification (NCBI taxonomy): domain Eukaryota; kingdom Metazoa; phylum Chordata; class Actinopteri; order Atheriniformes; family Telmatherinidae; genus Telmatherina; species Telmatherina bonti. Next base: position 29,914,610 of record NC_136626.1, read on the forward strand.
ATCTGTTCAAGACCTTCTTTGAGAACGTGAATCTGTGCGACCATCGTCTGAAACGCCAGGGAACTCAGCTGGTCAGTGCTCACAAGCCTTCTTGCCGTTTTAGTGAAGCTTAGCCCTGGGCGGTGTTTCTGTTAACGTAACATTTGCTTCGTTTACAGTGTGTGGAGCGCCTGGACCTGGCAGGGATGGATTTTATTTGGCGCATCGCCATGGAAACCCCTGATGAAGAAATAGCCAATGAAGCGATCCAGCTTATTATCACATACAGCTACACCAACCTCAACCCTAAGATGAAGAAAGTAGGTGTATGTGTGTGCACACAATGCTGGGATCTGTTTCCATGTCGTTAATATCTTTAAGTTAATAATTATCTCCCTTCTTGATTAGTTTGAAATCTTTTTCTTTTCAGGATTCAGTGTCTTTGCACAAGAAGTTCATTGCTGATTGCTACAAGCGACTGGAGGTGAGCAATCAAACTACTTTCAGGTATAATTGTGCCATTTCACAAAAATCAACACCCAACAGCTCTCTTTTGTGTTTTTTTTTCTTTTTCTTATTCATCTCCATCAGGCTGCAAGTTCGGCACTTGGTGGGCCCACTTTAACTCATGCTGTAACTAAGGCAACCAAGATGCTGACAGCCACTGCCATGCCGACCGTGGCCACATCTGTACAATCACCATCCAGGTACAGAGGGGGGTTTGGGTAAGAACATGGTTATTAAACTTATTAAATCATTTGATGCCTCACAACTATGAACATAAAAAATAACATGAAGGTTTAAATGCTGTTGAAAAGCTTTTATTTATGCTGATTTTCTTCATTTGTATTTGTTTTTGTTTTTTTTAGATCCACAAAGCTGGTGATAATTGAAAGATTGCTGCTATTGGCTGAACGCTACGTCATCACGATAGAGGTCCGCGGTGCAGTCTTTGTCATTTTTTTGTTGGTGTTTCTGCTGCTAACGGATCTCTAAAGCTGTTGTTTAATATGTTTGTGTGTAGGATATGTACTCCGTTCCTCGTACTATTCTACCTCACGGGGCCTCATTCAACGGACACCCCATCACTCTTCATATCACCTACGAGTCAACCAAAGACACCTTCACCCTTGAGGTAACCCTGTTTCCCAGGAACATTTTATACTGAGTTATCATCTGTAGCGGAGATGGTTCCCCTGATTTGTGTGTGTGTGTGTATGTATGTGTATGTGTGTGTGTGTGTGTGTGTGTCCTCCAGACCCACAGTAATGAGACTGTCGGGAGCATCAGGTGGAAGATTTCTGAGCACTTGAGCTGTCCGGTGGATAATGTCCAGATCTTTGCCAATGACAGTGTGGTGAGTGTTAGTTTGATTTGACCTGCCGTGCATCAAACTGCCTCGGTCTCCAACCCGCTTTCTCTGCTGCGCGTTAGCTGACCATGAATCGGGATCAGAAGCTGCTGTCCCAGCTGGGCTTCAGCGACGAGCAGACTCTGACTGTGAAAAGCTCAGGCACCGGCACTCCTTCTGGCAGCTCCGAGTCCTCAGCATCCGCCTCCAGCAGCTCAAGCTCTGCTGTCTTCAACTCTGCCTACGCCTTGGAGCAGGTTGTTATCCGCAACCTGAATCTTACAGTGAAATGTACAAAACCATTGACTCGCTCGTTGTGTCGCACTGTGACCCTGTTCCTCTGTCTGCAGGAGAAGTCCCTGCCTGGGGTGGTGATGGCTTTAGTGTGCAATGTGTTTGAGATGCTTTACCAGTTGGCTAACCTAGATGAGTCTAGGTGAGAGTTTCTGCATGTGCATGTTTGCGTGTGTGTGTGTGTGTTATGTACACAATGTTGTCGGAATAAACTGTTGCAACACCATTTTTATGCCATCTGTCTGCTTATAAACAGTGACACCTTCACACTGTTCCATAAATGTGGATGTTTATCTCACCGTTAAGATACTTTTACATGAATATTGAAAAAGTTGATAAGTCACAGTTATTATGGCAGAACTTTTCATGTGTTTTCTGGTGATTAATAGGATCACTCTCCGTGTGAGGAAGCTGCTGCTGCTGATTCCAACAGATCCCGAAGTGCAAGATGCTCTTGATAACTTTGTTCCCAAAGAATCCAGCGTCTGGAGCCAACAGGTACCTCCCATCATCACGTCTCGCTCTGCTTTAAAAACCCTTTTACAGAACTCTGGAAGCTGGTTGTGTTACGTCTAGAGTTTTTCTCGTTTGCACATCTTTTGTAATTATTTCTCTTGTAACTGTTTTTTGTAGAAGACACTTTTCACCCTCGGCCAAGGGACAGGCTCTCGTTCTCCGTCCATGACCTCCAAGCAGCAGCATCAGCCTAGCGCTGCTTCCATCTTGGAGTCCCTTTTCAGATCCTCTGCCCCCGGCATGTCTACTTTCAGAGTGCTGTACAATCTCGAGGTACGCGTGCCTTTAAGCGCCCACTGCTTTCGACAGGCCCTGTTCTCAAATCCTGCAATGGATTTATGGCTTTACCTCTGGTTTACCTTCACATTTATTGTGTTTCCTTTTGTTTTTCACTTGTTTCTGTGTTTTAGGTGTTGAGTTCAAAGCTCATGCCCACATCGGATGACGAAATGGCCAAAACAAGCAGCAAGTCCTTCTGTGAGAACTTCCTTAAAGCAGGAGGCCTCAGGTAACAGACTGTCAGTGTTTCATTGTTAAAACATTTAGCTTATATGTCAAGTGCAATAAGTTCCAGGACACACACACACACACACACACACACATACTTATACATATACATGCACATGTACATTTTCATATACACAGTAGGGGTGGGTAATTGAATTGAGAGAATCAAATATCAGGATTTTTTGCTTCACAATTTTAACAAATTTTTTTTTCATTAAATAACCAATTTTTTAAATTTTTTTAGATAAAACTAATCACTAATTTTTGTCATTTTTATTGTTTTTATTGTTATATTTATTGTTTTTTCTTATTGAAATGAAGAAAAGTTTTGTCCTTTTTTTTTTTTTTTTTTAACTCACAGTTGAGTTTTTTTTTAGTCAACAAAAATCAGCATTATTTAAGAATCGTGAGAATCGTGATTTAAATCTAATCGGCACCCAGAAAGTTGGAAAGTAATGGAATCGCGACGAAAACATATCAGCCCAGCCCGAATACATACGCATGGCGTCTGCTTTCTAACATGCTCCCTGGTGTATTTCAGAGTTTAGCCTTGACGGCTGCATTTATCTGTGTTTTTTACAGTCTGGTGGTGAATGTTATGCAACGAGATTCCATCCCATCTGAAGTTGACTACGAGACCAGACAAGGAGTCTACTCCATCTGTCTTCAGTTGGCCAGGTGAGAGACGTCCATGCAGAGACGTTTTCACACATACATGACAGCCTGTAGGGCTTATTTTTTGGCTGCATGAGAGAATTAGGTTTGGTATTATTGTGTTATTACTCTTTCGCTTTGGGAACATTGGCAGGACAATACCTGGCACACCTGGTGCTTTTGTGCCGTTTTGGCCAGTTGTTGCTCCTCATGATTTTTTTTAACATGTTGCATGCATGAGCAGGACTCCGTGTGACCCAGCAACATCCAAAAATTATTGCAAAAAAAGTAAAACTGATCATTTGAAAACAGTAGTAGACTGCAGTAAATCCAATACAAAACATCATTCTAGCTATATGAGGAGCTCCATGCACTGTCAGCATGCTGGAAACAAAGCCGACTGTTTACATATGAGACTGCCTCCTTTGTTCTGTACCCACTCTGGAGTATTTCCACTCAGGAAAGCTCATCCCACACAGAATTGACTGATGTGAAGTGCGTGAGTTAAAAGACAGCTGCAGCGTCCTGGTCTAATCCTCCAAACCGCCTCTGTTCCCAGGTTCCTTCTCGTCGGTCAGAGCATGCCTGCAGCTCTGGATGATGATGTCATCAGGGACGGTGACGCGCTGTCTTCCCGGCCTTTCCGTAACGCGGGACGGTCTGGACGGCAGCTGTCTCTATGTGGAACTCCGGAGAAGTCCTCCTACAGGCAGATGTCTCTGTCTGAGCGCTCATCCATACGAGTGGAGGAGATCATACCTGCAGCCAGAGTTGCCATTCAGGTACCAGACGTATTCTCCTCATGCAGGACTGCTTCCATCTTAAATCCATCCTGAAATTTAATGTTTACACTCTTTTATTCAGACAATGGAGGTGGGCGACTTCACTTCCACTGTTGCCTGCTTCATGCGCCTGACGTGGGCGGCCGCTGCAGGCCGATTGGATCTTGTCGGCAGCCCACAGCCAATTAGAGAGACTCACAGCTCACTTCTGCCACAGGGAGTCCACACCAGAGTCAGCAGCACTGGTAAGACAGAAAACTGGAGTAGAACTGGTTCTCTCTCCAAATAAAAACAAAAACCTCGAGAAATAAGACCAAAACACGCTGCTGTGTGTTTTTACAGGAAGCAACTGCAGCTCCAGCAGCGAGGGCGAGACCACGCCGACAGCATTGCATGCTGGGATTTGTGTCCGACAGCAGAGCGTCTCCATCAAAGACGCCATCATCGCTCGCGAGGCTTTGTCGCTGCTGGTTACCTGCCTGCAGTTACGCTGTCAGCAGCTATGTAAGACCCAAATGAGTGCAGACGTGTTTTTTTTAGCCCCTGTTGTATTTTTTTTTTCTGTGTTTTTCACAGAGGGGAGGCTCGAATAATGTGGTGCTTGTATTATATTATTAGAGTTAAATAGGAAAATATATTTCTCATAAAGATATTATTTTGGCCTTCAGATGGTTGGAGCAAGAAAAGGTTTTAATGTAATTCTCCTGGACAAAGAGACTGGAGGGCAAGCGGACGAGCAGGCAGATGGACTGGTAGGCAGACGGACTGGTAGGCAGACAGGCAGACGGACTGGTAGGCAGACGGACTGGTAGGCAGACAGGCAGACAGACTGGTAGGCAGACGGACTGGTAGGCAGACAGGCAGACGGACTGGTAGGCAGACGGACTGGTAGGCAGATGGACTGGTAGGCAGACGGACTGGTAGGCAGATAGGCAGACGGACTGGTAAGCAGACGGACTGGTAGGCAGATAGGCAGACGGACTGGTAGGCAGACGGACTGGAAGGCAGGCAGGCAGACGGACTGGTAGGCAGATAGGCAGACGGACTGGTAGGCAGACGGACTGATAGGCAGACGGACTGGAAGGCAGGCAGGCAGACGGACTGGTAGGCAGACAGGCAGACGGACTGGTAGGCAGATGGACTGGTAGGCAGACGGACTGGTAGGCAGATAGGCAGACGGACTGGTAAGCAGACGGACTGGTAGGCAGATAGGCAGACGGACTGGTAAGCAGACGGACTGGTAAGCAGACGGACTGGAAGGCAGGCAGGCAGACGGACTGGAAGGCAGGCAGGCAGACGGACTGGTAGGCAGATAGGCAGACGGACTGGTAGGCAGACGGACTGGTAGGCAGACGGACTGGTAGGCAGACGGACTGGAAGGCAGGCAGGCAGACGGACTGGTAAGCAGACGGACTGGTAAGCAGACGGACTGGTAGGCAGATAGGCAGATGGACTGGTAGGCAGACAGGCAGACGGACTGGTAGGCAGACGGACTGGTAAGCAGACAGGCAGACGGACTGGTAGGCAGACGGACTGGTAGGCAGACAGGCAGACGGACTGGTAAGCAGACAGGCAGACGGACTGGTAGGCAGACAGACTGGTAGGCAGACAGGCAGACGGACTGGTAGGCAGACGGACTGGTAAGCAGACAGGCAGACGGACTGGTAGGCAGACAGACTGGTAGGCAGACAGGCAGACGGACTGGTAGGCAGACGGACTGGTAAGCAGACGGACTGGTAGGCAGACGGACTGGTAAGCAGACAGGCAGACGGACTGGTAGGCAGACGGACTGGTAAGCAGACAGGCAGACGGACTGGTAGGCAGACGGACTGGTAGGCAGACGGACTGGTAGGCAGATGGACTGGTAAGCAGACAGGCAGACGGACTGGTAGGCAGACGGACTGGTAGGCAGATGGACTGGTAAGCAGACAGGCAGACGGACTGGTAGGCAGACGGACTGGTAGGCAGACGGACTGGTAGGCAGATGGACTGGTAGGCAGACAGGCAGACGGACTGGTAGGCAGACGGACTGGTAGGCAGACAGGCAGACGGACTGGTAGGCAGACAGGCAGACGGACTGGTAGGCAGACAGACTGGTAAGCAGACAGGCAGACGGACTGGTAGGCAGACAGACTGGTAGGCAGACAGGCAGACGGACTGGTAGGCAGACGAACTGGTAAGCAGACAGGCAGACGGACTGGTAGGCAGACGAACTGGTAAGCAGACAGACAGACGGACTGGTAAGCAGACAGGCAGACGGACTGGTAGGCAGACGGACTGGTAGGCAGACGGACTGGTAAGCAGACAGGCAGACGGACTGGTAGGCAGACGGACTGGTAAGCAGACAGGCAGACGGACTGGTAGGCAGACGGACTGGTAAGCAGACAGGCAGACGGACTGGTAAGCAGACAGGCAGACGGACTGGTAAGCAGACAGGCAGACGGACTGGTAGGCAGACAGGCAGACGGACTGGTAAGCAGACAGACTGGTAGACAGACAGGCAGACGGACTGGTAAGCAGACAGGCAGACAGACTGGTAGGCAGACGGACTGGTAAGCAGACAGACTGGTAGGCAGACAGGCAGACGGACTGGTAGGCAGACAGGCAGACAGACTGGTAGGCAGACGGACTGGTAGGCAGACAGGCAGACGGACTGGTAGGCAGATGGACTGGTAGGCAGACGGACTGGTAGGCAGATAGGCAGACGGACTGGTAAGCAGACGGACTGGTAGGCAGACGGACTGGAAGGCAGGCAGGCAGACGGACTGGTAGGCAGATAGGCAGACGGACTGGTAGGCAGACGGACTGATAGGCAGACGGACTGGAAGGCAGGCAGGCAGACGGACTGGTAGGCAGATGGACTGGTAGGCAGACGGACTGGTAGGCAGATAGGCAGACGGACTGGTAAGCAGACGGACTGGTAGGCAGATAGGCAGACGGACTGGTAAGCAGACGGACTGGTAAGCAGACGGACTGGAAGGCAGACAGGCAGACGGACTGGTAGGCAGACGGACTGGTAGGCAGACGGACTGGTAGGCAGATGGACTGATAGGCAGACGGACTGGAAGGCAGGCAGGCAGACGGACTGGTAAGCAGACGGACTGGTAGGCAGATAGGCAGATGGACTGGTAGGCAGATGGACTGGTAGGCAGACGGACTGGTAGGCAGACAGGCAGACGGACTGGTAGGCAGACGGACTGGTAAGCAGACAGGCAGACGGACTGGTAGGCAGACGGACTGGTAGGCAGACAGGCAGACGGACTGGTAAGCAGACAGGCAGACGGACTGGTAGGCAGACAGACTGGTAGGCAGACAGGCAGACGGACTGGTAGGCAGACGGACTGGTAAGCAGACAGGCAGACGGACTGGTAGGCAGACAGACTGGTAGGCAGACAGGCAGACGGACTGGTAGGCAGATGGACTGGTAGGCAGACGGACTGGTAGGCAGACGGACTGGTAAGCAGACGGACTGGTAGGCAGACGGACTGGTAAGCAGACAGGCAGACGGACTGGTAGGCAGACGGACTGGTAAGCAGACAGGCAGACGGACTGGTAAGCAGACGGACTGGTAGGCAGACAGGCAGACGGACTGGTAAGCAGACGGACTGGTAGGCAGACGGACTGGTAGGCAGATGGACTGGTAAGCAGACAGGCAGACGGACTGGTAGGCAGACGGACTGGTAGGCAGATGGACTGGTAGGCAGACAGGCAGACGGACTGGTAGGCAGATGGACTGGTAGGCAGACAGGCAGACGGACTGGTAAGCAGACGGACTGGTAGGCAGACGGACTGGTAGGCAGATGGACTGGTAAGCAGACAGGCAGACGGACTGGTAGGCAGACGGACTGGTAGGCAGACGGACTGGTAGGCAGACGGACTGGTAGGCAGACGGACTGGTAGGCAGACGGACTGGTAGGCAGACAGGCAGACGGACTGGTAGGCAGACAGGCAGACGGACTGGTAGGCAGACAGGCAGACGGACTGGTAGGCAGACAGGCAGACGGACTGGTAGGCAGACAGACTGGTAAGCAGACAGGCAGACGGACTGGTAGGCAGACAGACTAGTAGGCAGACAGGCAGACGGACTGGTAGGCAGACGGACTGGTAGGCAGACGAACTGGTAAGCAGACAGGCAGACGGACTGGTAGGCAGACGAACTGGTAAGCAGACAGACAGACGGACTGGTAAGCAGACAGGCAGACGGACTGGTAGGCAGACGGACTGGTAGGCAGACGGACTGGTAAGCAGACAGGCAGACGGACTGGTAGGCAGACGGACTGGTAAGCAGACAGGCAGACGGACTGGTAGGTAGACGGACTGGTAAGCAGACAGGCAGACGGACTGGTAAGCAGACAGGCAGACGGACTGGTAAGCAGACAGGCAGACGGACTGGTAGGCAGACAGGCAGACGGACTGGTAAGCAGACAGACTGGTAGACAGACAGGATACTCTAAGCAAGACAGAAAAAACAGGTTGGATCTGGTCGAGATCCGGGAGATCAAAACTCTTAGTTGGCTGAGAGCTGTTACCACTTGGTGAACAACAGTCTGGCGAAGACTGGAAGGCTGAGCTGTCCTTAAGTACACCACTGCTCATTGTCCAATGAGGATCAGGTGTAAAATCCGTTGCCATGAGAATAGGCACGCCCACTTCCGCCACACACCGGAGAGAGTACCACAACAGTCCAGGAGGAGGGTCAGATACAGATGGGTGACCTGCAGCGAAGGGTTATGGACAAAAATTCAACTCAACCAGTTGAGCTTTATGCTATAAACATCCTTTTTTTTTTTTTTTTTTAAATTCTTTTTCCCCCTCATCATCTGGACACTTGGGGTAGCCTTTTTCATTACTTGGATAACTTTGGTGTTTCTCTTGGTCTGAGATATCCCAGTTGTTCAGGGAAAGTCACCTGTCCTGCCAGTGCAGCTGATGTTGCGCAGACAGGAGTCAAAATGTTTGATTCTCTTATTTTTCTTGTTCATTCAGCGTAGACACCATCAAAAGTCTTAGATTAGTAAAGAAAGTGAATCGCGCTCTTGTGTGAGCAAATTCCACAATATTCCACCTTTTACCACTGATCCTGTTTGTGTTTTCTGCATCCCTGAAATCCCAGGCTGCCAGAGCTGCAGCACATTCCCATCAGTGTTTGATATTTAACTCCCACAGATTTTATGATTCCTGATGATCTTGTGCTTTGTTTCTCTGCAGCATCTTTTTACAACCTTCCCTCTGTTAGTGATTTCATTATTGATATTCTACTGGGATCTCCCAGTGGAGAGGTAAATAACACTCTTCACAGACTGCACAAAGTGTGTTTGTCTTAGCGCATTGTGTTGAGACACTTCTCCCCATCTTGCTTTTTCAGATCCGCCGTGTGGCTTGTGATCAGCTGTACACTCTGAGCCAGTCTGACACGTCAGCCTTCCCTGAAGTCCAGAAACCCAACTTGTTCCTAATCTCAGTTGTTCTCACTGCTCAGCTGCCACTGTGGAGTCCCACATCGGTCATGAGAGGCGTCAACCAGAGGTAGAAAAGGCTGCATGGGTCGTGTAATATTAAATATGTTTGCAGATGTGTAATGTTAAGTTTCTTCTCAGGTTGCTGTCTCAGTGCACGGAGTATTTTGATCTGAGATGCCAGCTCCTGGACGACCTAACCAGTAAGTCATATTTAGCAGAGCTTATAAATCAGGGGGCATCAAACTCATTTTAATTCAGCGAGCCTTTTTATGTGGGGTTGGCATGTTCTCCTCATGTATGCATATGTTCCTGCCGGGTATCCCAGCTTCCTTCCACCATCCAAAGACACGTTAGGTTAATTAAACACAAAATTCTCTTAGCAGTCAATGTGAGACTACATGGTTATTTGTCCCTGTGATGGACTGGCGACCTGTCCAGGGTGTACTCTGCCTCTCACCTGATGATAGCTGGGTTAGGCTCCAGCGTCCTGCATCCCTGAATTAGATGAAGCAGTAAAGAAAATGAATAAATGGGCGACATTGACATTTACTTTTACTTATTTTTTGTGTGCGTTACAGCTCACAAATCACAGTTGATCTTCAAGTTTTACAAACATTTATTCACAGATGTCTGGAACAGAATAAAACAGCATTTCCTTTTATGATTAGAGAAACTTGTCAACACCTAGATGTTATTCTAAATGTACATACGTGTGTATTTCCATGTGCATAGTAATCCTGGCCACAGGTGGCAATTAAAAGTAAAAGTCCTGCCCAGCAGCTGTTCTGACCAGTCACCAAACCAGCTGAATTTAATGAGCAAGGTTTATTTTCCAGGTAAACGAGCCGGTTAGTGAAAACACCTGTTCTAAATGTACAGGTAGATCCAAAAACATGGCAGGACTTTTACTTCCTGGACCAGGAATTTCCATCTCTGACTGACTCACCTCATCATACAAACTGAAGTCAGATCTATGGAGGTAGAAATATAGAAATGACAGAACAAGTAATCCCGCTGCCTTGTAAATACTTTAGAGAAAAACAATGCAATGGACAAATTAAGAATGACAATTTCTTTTATTAAAAGATTACAGTTAATATCCGCTACATCATTGTCATATTGACCAGATTCATCCCTTTGATCAGACTGAACCCTCTCCCAGGCTGGTTGTAGCTCTCAGGCCATATGTCTGATACTTCTGCTATAAATTGTATTTGATGCGAGATGTAAACTTTCATGTCACACGTTTGCTCTCCTCCCTGCTTCTCTGCACTGTCTGACCTGTCCCAGCATCAGAGATGGAGGTGTTAAAAGTGAGCGCAGCCACCATGCTGGAGGACGAGATCTCTTGGCTCGACAACTTTGAGCCCAGCTGGAGTTCCGAGATGGAGACCAGCGAGGCGGATAACATCCTGCTCGCAGGACATCTCAGACTCATAAAGACGCTACTCTCGCTGTGCGGCAGCGAGAAGGAACATCTCGGTGAGCGCTCTCAGGAGTTCACATGTTCCCATCCATGCTGCATTTTGGATGCGTAGCTGGTAGCTGATGTTGGACTTTCCACAGGTCCGTCTCTCATCCAGCAGCTGTTGGATGACTTCCTGTTCCGAGCCTCGCGCATTATCATCAACAGCTCCAACCCTACACCTTCCCCAGCCCCGAGCCACGACTTCCATCCCAAGTACGCACAGCATTTATCCGTCAAATTCCTCATTTTCTGATCCATTCCAGTATATTCATGTTTTTCTTCTGAAAACCGTGCAGAAACACTTGAAGCACTGCATGTTTCTAGAATAAATGTCAGAGCTTGATCATGTGGATTGTGTGGTCAGGTGCAGCACAGCCAGCAGCAGACTGGCAGCCTACGAAGTGCTGGTGATGTTGGCCGACAGCTCGCTCTCAAACCTTCGCCTCATCACCCGAGAGCTGCTGTCCATGCACCATCAGTCTGATCCTTCCCTCTGCAAGGAGTTTGACGTAAGACGCCGACTGAACGGCATGCATTAGTCTGTATTCTTGTGTATGTAGTTTGGAAATGATGTCAACTCTGTGTCTTGTCAGTATCTACCCCCTGTGGAGAGCAGGTCGGTCTCGGGTTTCGTAGGACTGAAGAACGGTGGAGCCACATGCTACATGAATGCTGTGTTCCAGCAGCTGTACATGCAGCCTGGCCTAGCAGAGGTACGCGTTTCTCCACGATGAGTGCAGAGCTTGTTCAGATGCTGAAGATCACATCAGTGACTGCAATCTTTGTGGTTTAAGGCTTTTCTGTCCATTGAGGATGACACAGACCAGCCAGAGGAGAGCGTCTTCTACCAGGTTCAGTCCTTGTTTGGACACCTGATGGAAAGCAAACTGCAGTACTATGTGCCAGAAAACTTCTGGAAGGTAACAACATCACAGTTTAGTTGTGAGTTTTAAGTCATGACATCATCCCCGCTGGTCTGTTAAAATAACATATTTTGATTATGTTGATGTTCTAGTTTATAAGGAACAGAGTCTGGATGCAGACCTGACTTACATCTGCATGCAAATCTCTTGCAGATCTTCAAGATGTGGAACAAGGAGCTGTATGTCAGAGAACAGCAGGATGCGTACGAGTTCTTCACCAGCCTGGTCGACCAGCTTGATGAGCATCTCAAGGTATCATTTCAGCTGCAGGAACCATTTCCTTTCCTGCATATTGACTGCAGGAATTGGTGTGAAACAAACTTCCAGTGGAGCAGTTTCATCCCCAAAACTGGCTCTGATAGCATGGACACCATTTTGAGTTGCCATGGAAATTTCGAGATGGTCTTCATGCTAAATATGTTTAGCATCGCCTGCATTTTGTGTCTGTCGCAGCTTTATTGTGCACAATAGCTTTTAAAGTCTGTCAACTTCAAGTTGCATTATAGGCAAACATGTTTGTCAACACAACATTCAAAATTTAGGTATTCATGTGGCATCAATCAGCGGATCAGAAACGGCGAGCACTGTGAGCTGCAGCAGCTCCTGATAGAGATCGCTCTGCTTGTGAGAGGAAGCAGTGAAATCAGAGCGATGAAGCGTTAGTTTCTGATTGCTTCAGGGCGATGTTATTTTCTGCACCACTCATCTTAACATGCATGATGCATAAAATGTGTAACATGGAAGTTTTGACTTAAAACAACCAAAGCTGACTTGTGGTTAACTGTCTGTAAGCAGCTCTGCTCCTCTTCCAGGAATGTCATCGAGGCGCAGCACACATCAGTCTTAAATCTTCTCTTAGATGTCGAGTAATAATCCAGAAGCCGCAGGGCTGAAATGATGTTTTCACACAGATAAACACCCTGGGATGTTTACGTTCTGGCTGCACCTTGATGCCTTCACAACTACTTCCTGTGTTTAAGTTTGATGATTCAATCATTGCAAAACTTTTTTCTTCCAGAAAATGGGTCGAGAACAGATCTTCAAAAACACATTTCAGGGAATTTTCTCCGACCAGAAGATTTGTAAAGACTGCCCGCACCGGTGTGTAACCATTATTATTCTATTCTATTCTATTCTATTCTATTCTATTCTATTCTATTCTATTCTATTCTATTCTATTCTATTCTATTCTACAGTCATTTAGCAGACGCTTTTATCCAAAGCAACTTAAATATGAGTGAGAACAACACAAGCACAGCACACAGAGACTAGGTTTGGGCGATATGACCAAAATCTCATATCCAGATATCGCTCATTTTAAATCCCCATAATGATATACATAACATTATAAAATTGTTTCTGTAATGTTGTGTCAGTCATCAGTTATGTGTCAGATGTGCTTGGCAACGGCAGCAGTGATCTCCTTCCATCTATGGGAACTATGGCCGTAGGACATTTCATGGGTAAAAGCCTGTTGCAGCGTTTACGTATGGAGTTTAATATGAGAGCTTTCGCCACCACTTGACGCTGCTTTTGCTTGTTGACTCTATTCTATATTCTGTATTCTTTATCCTGATTCTTGCGCAGGTGCTAAAATGAGTTAGTTGTGTCGGAGTCTGTTGTTGGGACTATGAGCCAGTCTGTTGTCAGTTCCACGTTGGTCTTTTTATTTCCAAACTGCATCCATCCGACAGAAATTTCCCCTCTTGTATAAACAAGCTCATCAGTTTTGGTTGGCTGGTCATCTTTTAGTAAATTATCCTGCTCTGAAACTGCTACAGCCTTTCTCCATGTTTGTTTATATATTGCAGCACGCATGCTGTAAAGCACATCTTGGCGTAAAATAGTGCGGTAAAACACCTTATTGTCGCGTAAATAATAGAGCCTCATATGAAACAATAGACATTTTCTATTGTCCAAACAATATACTATATGTCGTCATGTCGCCCAGCCAGAGAGGACGTCATAGGAAGGTGCTGGTGGACTGTCCAGTTGGATGAAGGTCCTTACATGAAGTGCTAAAGGCCTTTTTTTGTTTTCTTGTTTTGTTTTTTGTTTTTCTCCCTTCCCACCCCAAAATATTACCCATGTTCAAATAGAAAGAATTAATACCATAATATTTGTTGCAAAGAACTGGGCTAAGTTCTCCAACTCCTCTGACAAATATAGACATCACCGAATTGTTCCTCCTCTCATTACATGCAGTATCTGACTATGGAGCTCCTCTTCCACAGATATGAGCGTGAAGAAACCTTCATGGCGCTGAACCTCGGAGTGACGTCTTGCCAGAGTTTAGAGATCTCTTTAGACCAGTTTGTCAGAGGAGAGGTGCTAGAGGGCAGCAATTCTTACTACTGTGAAAAATGCAAGGAGAAGGTTTGTAGACTCCCCTGCACGGTTTTAAGCTGCCATGGCAACACTGCGTGTAGTCAACGGTTCCTATGCTTGTGTGTGATCTGCACAGAGGACCACGGTGAAGAGGACCTGCATCAAATCCCTCCCCAGTGTTCTCTGCATTCACCTCATGCGCTTCGGCTTTGACTGGGAAAGCGGACGCTCCATCAAATATGATGAGCAGATCAGAGTGAGAAGCTTTTTTTTTTTGTTTATTCTTAAATACCTGACTTATAAAACATGATATCTATGAAGTTCTATGATTTTTCACCAACAGTTCCCCTGGGTGTTGAACATGGAGCCCTACACCGTCTCTGGAATGGCTCGCCAGGACTGCAGCGGAGAGGGAGGCGAGGGGAGAGGCGATGGGACCTCAGGGGGATCACCCAGGAAGAAAGTCACCATTTCAGAGAACTATGAACTGGTCGGGGTTGTGGTCCACAGTGGTCAGGCACATGCTGGCCACTACTACTCCTTCATTAAAGACAGACGGTGAGAAGGATAATTCTCTGGTCAGGTCAAGTAACTTTATTTATACCTGTAGATGGGATTGGTTTGCAGCTTGGAGGTGGCTTACTGATGTTCACACACAAAATAAACATACAATCACATAAAATGAACATTTCCAACACATGCAACGTGGTGACCCCTTTTTACCACCGCTGCACACTTTTCTTCTAAGTTAAATTTCCAGTCATTTATAGTCCCACGGTACTTATAGGACTCTACTCACTGGACAACTACTTTGATTTGAGTGACCTGAGGAGTGTGAGGCTTCCTTCTAAAGTCAAAGGTCATGTCCTTTGTCTTAAAGACATCAGATGGGAGTCCTCACACCAGTTCACAAAGTCATCCGTAGAGCCATGTTCCCTCTCGTATCGGAGAAGGCTGACACGAACAGTGTCAGCTGCATACTTCGAGATTTACCTCTGAAGATCAGAAATATTACAGCTTTTATGCTGGAAGGTTTCTACATGCTGCAGAGCTTTTCAGAGGCATTTCCCCTCTCTTGTCTATTGCATAAGAAGTCAAGGAGTGGAGCACATTGACCCACTGCTTTGGTTTTCCAGAATATAAAAGACCTCCTTGGGGCGCCTGAATGCAGCATCAGACTTTGTGTGGGCTGGTTTAGTTGGTAAATGTCTCCAGATGTTTGGCTCCAACAGGCAGGAATGCTCACTGGGGTAGTGGAACATAAAAAGACTGCAAACGCCAGCTTTTAGCACTCTGCTCTCACTTGTTCCTATTCCTGCTTGGGATCATAAACCCATTTCTGTCCAGAAGATGATGCACATTTTACAGCTACTTAGTCAATTAAGTTTACTTTTTTAAATAATGATAAATTGCACTTAAACCACCAAGCTTTCACCATCTCACCTCTCATAAATGAGTAAAATAGAAATCCTTTTCTTTACCTTTGCTCTCTCCTCTTCCTTCATGTGTGTCTTAAAGTGGGAATGCCCGTGGACGCTGGTACAAGTTTAATGACAATGTGGTGGAGGAGTTTGATATGAATGATGAAACCCTGGAGTACGAGTGTTTTGGCGGAGAGTACCGTCCCAAAGTTTATGACCAGTGTGAGTAACTGGCAGTACTGTGTGTATCTGTTTGTTTGTCATGTGACACGGAAACTTCATCTGAGTGTTTGTGCACGCAGCCAACCCGTATCCTGACGTGAGGAGGCGATACTGGAATGCCTACATGTTGTTTTATCAGAAGATCAGTGACCAAAACTCGCCCGTCCTCCCCAAGAAGAGCAGAGTCAGCATCATGAGGCAGGAGGCTGAGGATCTTACGCTGTGAGTCAGGTTTCTGGGATCAGGAAGTCCTGTCCTGTTCTGAGGATTTACACCACATGAATAAAATAAATCTGATCCCAACCGAGTCTCAAAATTTGGTTAAATCATAACAAGACAAGAGAATGGGTGAAGAAGAAAAACTTGTTCATCTAATGCTTCATGATGGGCGACTTGATGACGTTTAGTCGACTTGACAATAACTGAGACTTTTGTTTTTAGACAGATCAGAGTTTGTTTCTTTGATCCGCATCAGGGTTTGGTTTCCCCCAAACAAACCAGGCTTGTCATGTAAACAAACTAAGATTCAAATAAGAAAGCTTGATATAAATTCAGCCTTAATGATATCTAAAGTCAGAAGACTAAATGTGCTGAGAAATTGTTTTATTATGGCTCACATTCGCCTTCCTGAAGACCTGAGAGCAGCAGGAAGCAACTTTTTTAGTCTGGATTTCAACTAAGCTTTTTTTTATGTTTTCTTTATTTTAGTCTTATTTTAATTAACTTTATTTCAATGTTTCACTAAGTATCACATTTTAAACTAGATGGTATTAATGCCCCTTTGTATTTTTTCTTCTGTTTTTCTTGCAAACACAGACTATTTCCCGGTTTTCCAACCATTAAATCTGGTCTAGGATAATGTTATTATCGTACATCAGAGCTGAGGGATTTGTTGGTTTTTTTTATTTTATTTTTTTTATTGATTTTACTGTTAGTTTATTAGGAGTTATTTTGCATTTTGTGTCAGTTTTGTATGAAAAAGCCTGCACTGATAAAATGATTAATAAATGCCTTACATTAATACTAAGGAAGTTCAATATTGGCTTATATACTTATACTTATATACTTATTTTGAACTAATCTTTTCCGATACCGATATCAGCTGGTACCAATATTTTTGAAGCGAGTTGTACCAAACAAACAAAAATATTTGGAAAACTATAAATGATACATCTTATATTCTGTTATTTTGAGATAGAGGAGACTTAGCTGAAGAGTTTGATATACGTTATGTGCTTGTTGTGTAAATGTTGTCATTAAAAAAGTCATTCATTTCCAATATTGCATTTTAATGTTGATATCGGCCAGTATCATCGGTATGCCGATAATACGGACATCTATAATTAATGCATCCATAAACATAAATGACACACAACAGGCTTCAGATATAAAAATGTATAAGTCATATTTAAATGCCAAAAAATGCTTTTTATACAGAAACATTACCACTTAACATCCCAGCTTCCGTTTATTATCTGCAAATTATTTCTGCATTTTCCAGGTCTGCCCCGTCCTCACCTGATGTTTCCCCTCAGTCCTCTCCGCGCCCCCCAAGAGCCAACAACGACCGCCTGACCCTCCTCACCCGCCTGGTCCGAAAGGGGGAGAAAAAGGGCCTGTTTGTAGAGAAGATGCCTGCCAGCATCTACCAGGTAAAGTGTTTTCAAGCTTCCTGTGTGAAACGAGGTCTGTCTTCACACCAGCGTAACATCCAGAGGGTAAGATGACTTCCTCGTTTGTGTCGTGCAGATGGTGAGAGATGAGAACCTAAAGTTCATGAGGAACAGAGACGTCTACAACAGCGACTACTTCAACTTCATTCTCTCCCTGGTTTCAGTCAACGCAGTATGTTGTTTTGTCTGTTTTATATATATTTAAGTACAGCCTAAAGATGCAGACCAGAGATATTGACCCTACTTGTGCCACATTTTCAAAACGAAGACAAAAGGAGAAACACTTTTACTAAAAATTTACTGGAACCTTAAATCTTCTGTGGTTTCTAATAAAATAACTCAAAGTTTTTTTTTGCAGAAATGCAAGTAAAGGTCACATTTTTCCATCTTTGCTTCATTTAAATAATTAGATGACAACAGTTCAAAAAAAGATTGGGGTTTTTTTGTTATCAGGATTAAATGACACATAATTGACCTGTTAGCGCAGTATTTACCATAAATAATGAAAAACATATTAAATCTCTTTACAGACAAAACTGAAGCATCAAGACTATCAGCCTATGGCCAAAGAAAGTCTGCAACTGGCCGTTAACTTTCTCTTCCACACCTACCTGCACACCAAAAAGAAACTGAGGTGATTAAATGCATACACACACACACACACACACACACACATGTGCCCGTTTCAGTATCTTTGTGACGAGGCAGCGTATCTGTAATTTATTTGTGTCCCTGCAGGGTGGACACAGAGGAGTGGATGGCAGCGGTGGAGGTGTTGTTGTCTAAGAGCAGCGAGGCCTGCCAGTGGATGGTGCAGTACCTGGTCGGGCCAGAGGGACGAGAAATCATCAGGTCAGTTCCGAGCAGGATGTATCCACACCGATGCTGCGTGGTGCACTTCCACGTTTAGTCAAGTAGCCAATCAATGAGCAGGGTTTTATTCTTTGTGCTGCTATTTTCCATCTTGGTTACTGGTTGTTTGAGGCATCACCTGCCTCCCAAACTAGCAGCCGTTGTACCTGTGTGACATTTTTAATGTGGTTTGTTCTGCAGTGTGAAAGCAAACCAAACCAAATCAAGGTGTCGACATTTCCTGGAATTCACATCCCAGTCAAACCAGTTCCTTGGACTATCCTGCTCTGAATGCAACCTTACCGTAATAATTCTGAATTTTTTACTTGAGGTTGTATGATCAGGCTTCTAACCAAGGCCTTTCTCAGTGATAAGCACACATCACCTCCTATTTTACCTTCTTTTACGTCAGAATGAACAGGCGTAACTCACCAATCCAGATATGCTGCAGTCACTTTCATTGCGCAACATTTGCAATTTGATGTTGTATATTTATTTCAGTTTTACTCAGATTTTTAACAGTTTTAACTTTCAGTGTTACATTTATTGATGGAGCACTGCTTTCCCCCTCCTGAGCCGCCGGATGGTGGACCAGAATCTCCTCGAAGCCGTCCGGAAGTCTTTCTCCATGGCCTCGCCAAACTCCTCCCATGCCCGAGTTTTTGCCTTGGCAACAGCCGAAGCCGCATGCCGCTTAGCCCGCCGGTACCCATCAGCTGCCTCCAGAGTCCCACAGGCCAAGAAGGCCCGATAGGACTCCTTCTTCAGCTTGACGGCATCCCTCACCGTTGGTGTCCACCAACGAGTCCTGGGATTACCGCCACGATAGGCACCAACGACCTTACAGCCACAGCTCCGGCCGGCCGCCTCAGCAATAGAGGCACGGAACACAGCCCATTCGGACTCAATGTCCCCCGCCTCACATCCGGACATGGTTGAAGCTCTGCTGAAGGTGGGAGTTGAAGTTCGCTCTGACGGGGGACTCAGCCAGACGTTCCCAGCAGACCCTCACTACACGTTTGGGCCTGCCAGATCTGACCGGCTTCCTCCCCCACCATCTGAGCCAACTCACCACCAGGTGGTGATCAGTTGACAGCTCCGCCCCCCTCTTCACCCGAGTGTCCAAGGCATGTGGCCGCAGGTCCGACGATACAACTACAAAATCGATCATCGAACTGCAGCCCAGGGAATCCTGATGCCAGGTGTACATATGGACACTCTTATGTTGGAACATGGTGTTTGTTATGGACAATCCATGACGAGCACAGAAGTCCAATAACAAAACACCATTTGGGTTCAGAGGGGGGGGGACCATGCCTCCCAATCACTCCCCTCCAGGTCTCACTGTCATTGCCCACGTGAGTGTTGAAGTCCCCCAGCAGAACAGTGGAGTCCCCAGAAGGAGCGCCCTTCAGCACTCCCTCCAAGGACCCCGGAAAGGGTGGGTACTCTGAACTGCTGTTGAGCAACTCCATGAGCAACATGAGCAACTCCAGAGTGGAAGAAAGTCCAGCCCCTTACAAGGGTACTGGTTCCAGAGCCCAAGCCATGCGTCGAGGTGAGTCCAACTATATCTAGCCGGAACCGCTCAACCTCGCGCACAAGCTCAGGCTCCTTCCCCACCAGAGAGGTGACGTTCCACGTCCCTAGAGCCAGCTTCTGCAGCCGGGGATCGGACCGCCAGGGTCCCCGCCCCCTGCTGCCGCCCAGCTCACATTGCACCCGACCCCTACGGCTCCTCCCACAGATGGTGAGCCCACGGGAGGTGGGGCCCATGTAACCCTTTCGGGCTGAGCCCGACCGGGCCCCATGGGCGAAGGCCCGGCCACCAGACGCTCGCTCTCAGCGGCTGGGATGAGAATCAGCACCTCCAAATCTGAGACCATGGTCCTCAGCCGGAATAGGGTGGATTGCCCTCTCCGGGTCGGGAGTGAGGTCCTGCCTCAAGTGGAGGAGTTTAAATATCTCGGGGTCTTGTTCACGAGTGAGGGAAGGATGGAGCGCGAGATCGACAGACGGATCGGTGCGGCGTCTGCAGTAATGCGGGCTCTGCGCCGGTCTGTCGTGGTGAAGAAGGAGCTGAGCCAGAAGGCGAAGCTCTCGATTTACCAGTGGATCTACGTTCCTACCCTCACCTATGGTCATGAGCTGTGGGTCATGACCAAAAGAACGAGATCTTGTATACAGGCGGCTGAAAGGAGTTTCCTCCGCAGGGTGGCCGGGTTCTCCCTTAGAGATAGGGTGAGGAGCTCGGTCATCCGGGAGGGGCTCAGAGTAGAGCCGCTGCTCCTCCGCATCGAGAGGAACCAGTTGAGGTGGCTCGGGCATCTGGCCAGGATGCCTCCTGGACCTCCCTGGTGAGGTGTTTCAGGCACGTCCCTCTGGGAGGAGACCCCGGGGAAGACCCAGGACACGCTGGAGGGATTATATCTCTCGGCTGGCCTGGGAACGCCTCGGGATCCCCCCCGCAGTTTTGGCAAATGTGGGGTGCATGTGTATGTAGGTGTATAGGGGGGTGAAGGGTCATGATTATGAAGGGGGTAGGACTTCAGTGAGAGAAGTGGGGAGTTGTGGTGGTTTGTTCAAGGGTAGGTAGAATTAGAAGGGTTGTTTTGTGATGGGCAGGGAGGTGAGTGGGATGTAGGGTTTTGGAGGTGGACTAATCTTTTGGCCGTGTATCTGTTAGAATGGGTGTGTATGTGTATAGATGTATGTGTGGGTCTGTAGGTGTGTGTGTGTGTGTGTAGATGTGTGTATACCAGGCTGATGGTGAGGGGGTGTGAATGTGTTGGTGTGTAAAGGAGAAGGGAATGCAACGTGTCTCTGGGTGGGGGCGTCTCCTAGGGGTGTGGGGGCGGTGGGCCCTTGGTCTGTCTCTCCTTCTCCCGCCCCTCCTCTTCTTTGCCCCCCCCCCCCCCCACACACACACACTTTTGCATGTGGTTCGTTGGTGCCTTCTGGGGCCGGTGGCGGCTCCTTTATTGGGGTTGCTGAGGGCCCTGGTTGTTGGGGCAGCTGCCCTTGGCCTGTCCTGGCCTTCGGGGGCCCCGGGAATGGGGGACGTGCCTCGTGCCGCAGGTGGCTCATCTTCTTGAGGGAGGCGCGCTTCCCTCGGGACGTAAATCCCCGGACCCCCCTCCTTCCCTTCTTCCACCACATACAGGCAGGGCGTTGGGAGGCGGACACGTTGATCTGGATGGTGAGAGAGGCCATCAAGGTGGTCTCGATCGCTGCACCCAGCATCGGTTCACCTCCCAGTTTTAATTACACTTAGTCAAAATAACACAAAAAAACACACACTGACAACACATGGACATATTTTGGGGGGGCGGGCCATGCAGTGTGCGGTGGGCGGGGCTGCCTTGGTGGTCCCGCTCCCAACATGATGTGGTTACTTCTTCCCAATTTTAATTGCAAACAACACACACTTCACAATCATTCATAAGCTGGGAGGGAGGGGGTGACAATGGGGTCCTGCCACGCCCCTATTTCTGGGGCTGTGCCGGAGGAGTTTGGGCGGGGGAGTGGTGCTGTTCAGGGGGCCTGGGTCTGGGCTGGCCTGGCAGGGGAGGGACTGCTGCTAGCCCTGGGTGGTGCTGGATCGGCTGCATGTGTGGAGTGGTGGGGGGGGATTGACAGGGGTGGGAGGTAGTTGTGGGGCCCTGATCGGGGCCCTCCTATCCCCTGCTCCCCCGGGGGTATCTCACAGGGGACACGTTGGGAAAGAAAGGTGAGGGCGTGCATGAGCCAATGGATGAAGTGGTGACTGAATGTTAGGGTAGAGGGGGGGTGGGGGGATCAGGGTGAAAGAATTTAGGAAAGTGGATGGCCGCTGGGATAGGAGGAAGGGGGGGTGTATGCAGATGGGTGGGGGTGCGTATGTGGGGTTATGTTGGTGGTACAGGGAAGTGATGGGGTGGGTGTACAATGAGGACTGTGAATGTGGATAGAGGGGTGTAGGGAGGTATGTGTGTGTGTAGAGTGGGGTATGCGTGTATGGAAGAATGGGTGATTATAGAGGGAGCAGGGATGTGTGTGTGAGGGGGTGTGTGTGTATAAAGAACGGGGGTAGGAGAGTGTGAGTTTGAGCGTGTGTAAGAGAATGGGTGTGTTTAAGGAGGAAGTGTGGATGCGTGTGGGTGGGGGTGTGCGTGTGTGTGTATGTGTGTGTGTGCACACGTGTGTGTGTGTGTGTGTGTGTGTGTGTGTGCACATGTGTGTGCGTGTGTGTTTGTGTGCGTGGAGGGTCTTGGTGCTCGGGGAGCGCTGCTGGGGTGCAGCCTGGCTGCCGCTCGGTGGCGGTCTGGGGATCCCGGCCCTCCGTCGGTGTGGGCTGGGCCCTCTGCCTGCGGGGGTGGGGGGTTGCTTCTGGGCTCTTGGGGCCGTGGGGCCCGCGCTCTGTCTGCCCTGGGTGGCCGGTGCCCGGCGGGGCCGGTCCTCGCTGGTCCGGGCCTGCTGGGGCCTGTTCCCCCTGACTGCGGGGGACTCTGGCTGGGACCCCCCTCTGCCTCCTCCTGGGTCGGTGCATGGCTGGCTCCGGGGTGGGGCGGTTGGGGTCTGCGCCTGGGGATGGCTGCCGATGGCCCTGGTCTCGGGGGTACTCCTGGCATGCCTCTTGCCTTTGTGTGGGAGGGGTCACACTGGCATGATCACCTTTTCCGGAACACGTTCCACTCTGCATGTTCTGCATGTGACACAGTCACCGAGTCGTCACGCAGTTTTATTCACTAATAGCAGCTAGTTTTCTCATTTCTGTTTGTTTCTCATTTATATTTAACTTTTTAGATTCATAGTTTAGTTACTATGATCTAAAGTTGGCTTGTATGTGTATGTATATGTGTTAATACTGGCAAGTGCGTATATGTTTGTACGTATGTATGTGTGTGTATGTGTGTGCATAGAGGTGTGTGTGTATATGTATGTATGTGTATATGTATATGTGTACATATGTATATATATATGTGTATATATATATATTATGTGTGTATACGTGTGTGTATATGTATCTGTATGTATGCGTGTGTATGTGTGTGTATATGTATGTGTGTGCCTGTATGTGTGTATGTATACATCTGTAGGTCGTTTTCTTTCTTTTTGTTTTTGGGTTATTTTTTAGTTGTTTTTTTCTCTCCCTTTTCTCTCCCTTTATCTCTTTCCCTTTTCTTATGAGGTGTTTCTTCTCCTTTCTCTTTCTGTCTTTTGTCTGTCCTCTCTGGTCCAGCAGTACAAACTCTACAATTCAAACAACAATACAAAATAAACATAGAAATAAAATAAAAATTCAGAAAGTCAAGGGGATCATTATATCTATAAAGCTTCCCTTGGCAGAGAAAATTTGCTCAGCAGAACACAGCATCCAGACCATCATTCTGCTTGCCTAAATGCTGGACAAGACAAAAAAAAAAAAAAAAAAAGAGATAGGGTGAGGAGCTCGGTCATCCGGGAGGGGCTCAGAGTAGAGCCGCTGCTCCTCCGCATCGAGAGGAACCAGTTGAGGTGGCTCGGGCATCTGGCCAGGATGCCTCCTGGACCTCCCTGGTGAGGTGTTTCAGGCACGTCCCTCTGGGAGGAGACCCCGGGGAAGACCCAGGACACGCTGGAGGGATTATATCTCTCGGCTGGCCTGGGAACGCCTCAGGATCCCCCCCCGCAGTATTGGCAAATGTGGCTGGGGAGAGGGAAGTCTGGGCTTCCCTGCTTAGGCTGCTGCCCCCGCGACCCGATAAGCGGCAGAAGATGAATGGATGGATGGATGGATGGATGTTACATTTATTCAAATAAATATTGTCTATAAAAGCTCAGCCTTCATGTAATTTAAATCATAAATATTCTGTGGTTTATTCATGCTGCAGGAAAATGCAGGAATCTACCTTAAACTCAGCATCAGATAAGTCAAACTGGACAAGAAACTAAATCTGGATCAGGACGTCATGACCTGATAGAAAATCCTTTATATAAATTTTCACCATCAAAAACCTATTTACACAATGTTGAACACAAATGTGCTTAATTTAAAGTTGCCATAGTAACAATGCAATACTACAGACGAAGCTGCCGTCTCATTGTAGCCGATGCACATTCATCACTCTGTCCACAGTCAAACTATTCATATAAAATAAATTCATATCAAATAAAGCTGCTCTAGATGTTACAGCTTCACTTGCAGTTAAATACACATTTTAATGATTAAGCTTTAATCTAAAGTCCTGAGAGTTTTGGAACGTGTTTTAATCGAACCAGCTGTCCAACTTTCTTCTGTTGTCTGAGTACTCTCGGAGCGTTGGAGTATTAAAAACACCTGTGTGCGTGTTTCTTACTCAGTGAATGCTGATTGGCTGAAATAGCAGGCCCGTCTCTGGAATGTAAACAATCAGAGCCAGAGGATAGTTTCCCCAGATTATGTGCGTTTCAGTGAAGGGTGTTGGCTTACACTACTCCACCATTAATCATGGGGTGATCGTACAATCCTCATACATGATTGGTTGCTGAACATCGGACGTTACGGCAACAGTAAACCCCGGCCTCCTTTACACACCACACACACCCTCTCGCATGGAAACAAGACACGTAATGCCACTCTGCTGTGTGCCAAGGCAAAAGCTGCCAGAACAATCTTACAATTACAGAAAAATAAGAGTTTCACAAGCTTGAGAAGTGCTTTCAAGCACGCTCTTTTAGTTCTGTTATCCCTCCTGCTGAGCATGTTGATAATAATATTTCCACCGTAGGGTTTGTCTGCTGGAGTGCAGTGTACGAGAGGTGAGGATGGTGGTGGCGTCCATCCTTGAAAAAACCCTGGAGAGCGCCCTGCACTTCGGAGATCCGGGACTGGACAGCTTGACTGATGCCCTGTTGTCCCTCCTGGACAAAGATGTTCCAGAAAATGTGAAAAACTGTGCGCAGTACTTCAGCCTCTTCAGTAACTTTGCTCAGAAGGTAAATCAGCGGATCATATAGCAAACGGTTGAATTACCGGCCTGTAAGATAAGTCCCTGAGCGTTGTGTGTGTTTTCTGTTGCCGTGCTCTTAGGGTTGTGGACCTTGCCAGTTGTTGCTGAAACACTCGGCTTATCGTCGGATGCTGATCTTTTTGTTGGGGCCCAACAGGCAGAACAACCAGGTACGACTGCGTTTTAGCATTTTACTTACTTTAAACACAGACGGGAGTCTTGAGAAGTCATTGGAATAAATGCTTTTTCAGAACCGACGGTGGAGTCCGGCTCAGGCTCGGGAGTTTCTTCACCTCCACAGCACTCTGGCGCTCATCACCCTGCACTCCGACCTCGGCCCCCAGCGCACGCAAGGTCAGACCCGTCAGTGTTCAGCACTCACTCCTGCACGCTCTTAGAAAAATCAAGTTCTTGCTTTGATTTAGTTTTCTGTTTTTATTTTTCTCTGCAGCGCCGGGAGGATGTAAGCTGCGTGTGAGTAGCATCCCATCTTCCACCCCTCTCCTCCCTCTCCACTCAGACATCCTTGCATCTCTCTTCACTCCGGAGGGGCAGCCATACCTTCTTGAGGTAACACAAAACCAATGTTTGCTTGCTTGTTTTTTCATTTAAAAAAGCCTCTTTTACCGATGCTTTCTTGTTTGATCTTCCAGGTGATGTTTGCCATGCGTGAGCTGTCAGGACCTTTGTCTCTTCTGATAGAAATGGTGACTTATTGCTCATATTGTAATGAGCCTTTCTCCCTGGGGGTGCTGCAGTTACTCAAGGTCAGAATTATTCAAGAAAAAAACAAACATGCATTTGTATCAATGACAATGTTCTTATTAAGAAAAAAAGAAAGAAAAAAAAAAAACCCAAAACCTTGTGTCTCACAGACCCAGATGGAGACGGCTCCACCTCACGAGCTGAAGAACATTTTTCAGATGCTGCATGAGTTACTTGTGAGTTTACCTTCCCTTCAGTTTAATGTATCTGGTGAGAAATACTTTTATTTAACTTAAATTAAATCATCACAGGTTGTAGAAGACCCTCTACAATCCCAGAGACTGAAGTATGCTTTTGAGTCAGATAAAGGATTGTTTGGTACGTGACAACGTCGTCATCTTTTCATCACTATAATGATTTGAAACAACATGTAAAAGCCTTGTGACTCTTTTCCAATAACAACAAATCACTTCGTCCTCACAGCTTTGATGCAGCAGAGCAACAATGTGGACAGCAGGCGCTGCTACCAGTGTGTAAAGTTTCTGGTCACACTTGCTCAGAAGTGAGTACATCTGAAGTTCAGAGGTCATGAAGGAGGAAACATGCTATTTACCCTGCAGCAGGCGTGTCCTCTTTGTTTTTTACACTAAGTGATTAAAAATGATACCTGTGTCTGTGTCCCCGAAGGTGCCCTCCTGCCAAGGATTACTTTAAAGATTTCTCTGGGAATTGGAGCTGGGCGGTGCAGTGGCTTCAGAAAAAGGCAAGCTTGTAAAACGCTGATTGATCACATGTATCAGGGCGATTGGTTTTAGGGGACTTTTTTGGGGGGATTGTGTTTGCTTTTGTAAGAGTGACCGTAGACAACAAGTGGTTACTGAATGGAGATGAAGCCTCCGGGAGCCTTTAAATAATCCCCAGTAGTTCAGCGATGTATTCTGAACCGTAGGCTCATGTTAGCATATTCAGTTATACGCCTTTCACTTTTATCTAAATTTGTAAAGCAAATTTAATTCTCTCAACCTTAGAATTTTTTTTTTTCTTTTAAAATTAAATCTGCCTATTATGTTTTATATGTGAAAGCTTACTTTTTACATATCTTGGTATTATACATTGTCCTCAATCATTTAAGTCCCTTATAGCTTAAAAAAAAAAAAAAAAAAAAAAAAAAAAAAGGTATTTCTACACACTTAATCACCTCCTTCTACTTTAGATTTGTTAAAGATGTACAATTTTTGTCTTTTTTTGTTTGTTACTTTTACTACTACAAGCTTTTCCAACTCTAGTTAAACTCCCATCTTGATGTATTTATTTTTAGAGAAAAACATTGACTGTATTCAATCGTCTGCCACCTCTGGTCTCATCACGTTCAGCAAACTTGTGTTTTAATCTAGAAGAGAAGTCTGTGTCAAAGCTGCAGAAAGTTTCCTAAACTAAAATGATTCTTTCTTTTAAAATGACGGTATAATTATCTTTATTTACTTTCGGGACTGTTTGGAATAGCAGGACAGAAGACAAAGGAAAGCCTTTATGCATTGTGATAGAGTTGAATTAGCCTGAATGTGCAAAATAATTTTTTTCTTTCTTCCTCAGATGACTGAACATTACTGGACTCCACAGAGCAATGTCTCCAATGAGACATCCACCAATAAAACCTTCCAGCGTACTATCTCTGCACAGGTACACACATTTATAGAATAACTGCATATCAGCATGATAAGACCTTCTCTGTTTTTCATCCACTCTCCCACAAACCCACTTACTTGAACCTGTTACTGATCTCTCCCCGCTGCTCTCAGACTCACTTCTGTGTGAATTTGTGTGTGTGCAGGATACGTTGGCTTATGCCACGGCATTGTTAAATGAAAAGGAGCAGTCTGGCAGCAGTAACGGCTCCGACGGCAGCCCAGCGAATGAAAATGCAGACCGCAGCCTCCGACAGGTAGCTATCATTAACAACCCCGCGAGCTGCTAAGAACAGCGGGGCACCTCATATGACTCATAGCGTTACGGCAGCCTGTGTTTAGCTCACACAGTGAGCAGGAGAAGAATGGAGCAAAAAAATTGCTTCTGCAGATAGCTTTGAAGGCAGTTTTTACCTCCCACGGTTATTATTAGCGATGGATTTGAAGCTTTTGAGTCTTGCTGTGTTTGTCAACATGCCTACATAACACATTGTTGTTTTGTTTTCAGTCCAGACAATGAGTGTGATTTATAGAAA
This sequence comes from Telmatherina bonti, assembly GCF_933228915.1. Lineage (NCBI taxonomy): Eukaryota > Metazoa > Chordata > Actinopteri > Atheriniformes > Telmatherinidae > Telmatherina > Telmatherina bonti. Next base: position 29,942,915 of record NC_136626.1, read on the forward strand.
ATGTAATCCTGCTGGTACTGCATGGCACATGAATATTTTACTATTATTTTTATTTTTTTATAAACAAATATATATAAACAAAAAGACCTAATTTCTCTGTTCTTGCGTTTGAAGAGTTTCCTTCTGCTCTGCTACAGGGGTCAGAGTCTCCCATGATGCTCGGTGATTCAAAGAGCGATCTAGAAGATGTGGACTCCTAACTCCTCCAGCTGGCGGTATCCCTCCAAAGGAGAGGCGGCACAGGTCCGGGCAGCCATTCGAAAGGGCTGCACTTCGCCTCTGATTGGTCAGGACATTTGGGACTCCACAGAAAGCCAATCAGAACACTTTCTCTTGGTCGCTACGGCAACATAAGGAGCTATGAATAAATTATGAATTACTTCCTTTCAGACAAGCCAAGGCGATGTTGGAGATGCATTATCATTAAGGGTACCGGAGTTGATTAGGGTGGGAAGTGCGAATAACCCTCCACAATCACAGACAACTTCAGTTTATCCTTTTTATTCATTCGTTCACTCGGAATGACAGCAAGGTGGAGGATGGGTTTGGGTTGTGTTTTAACAATTTTTTGCTCATATTTGCCAATGTATTTGCATAAACAACTTCATATTGTAATTAAGATTTGTTCCATAAGTGTAATTTCCAGTGTAAAATAGTATTTTAAAGTCTCTTGGTTCGCTTGTCCACAGCCATGCAAACTGAAGGATGTTACGTTAGCTGCTCCAGAGGAACTTAGACACGTGCATTTGTACAGAAACACCTCCAGACACACAAGCACTTGGGAGGGGGGGTGGGGTCAAGTATGCACTTTATAGTCCAGCCCAGGTTATTGTGGTCAGTTCCTCCAGAGCAACTCGGCGCTCACGTACTCTTCTTCTTTTGCTTTTAACAACTGATCTTTGCAGTGCCACTTATGCAGACACATGAACACCCTGATAGCAAGCCGTTCTGCCTGTGACTGAACCTTTGACCCGCGGCGACCATGTTGTAGCCACGGGGACAGCAGTTCGGGGCAGGATCTGTCCCTGAAACGGGGCCGTTTCCGTGGCCCCTCAGCAGTGCCATGGTCAGCACTCTCCCCTCCACCATTTCATCTGCTGACAGGCAGCCTCGTGTGCTGGATTTTATTCTTTCTCTCACCGTGTTTTTAGTTTTATTTTTGGCCACTTGTCTTTGACTCTGGATGGATTTGAGAGAGAGGATCTTTAGGGACTTCAGCCTTATGCAAGAAAAGCTGATCTTGAAGTGCGCGGGTTAGTTGTGGTGGGCCATCAGTGCCGACTGAAGGGGAGCTCAGGAGCACGTTTTACTTTTAGGTGCCAAGGTTCTACACACTCACACGCACAAAGAAGTTTCCAAAACCTGTAAATGTGCGTCACTCATTCACTTTTTCCACACAAGCTACAGGTCCTCACCTCACTGTTACCTCTGCTTTATCGGGTTCATCTTACTTTTTGGTGAACATTTTTTTTTGTTTGTTTTATGCTTTGCCTTTTTTTTTTTTTTTTTGCTTTTTTGCCTTTTATTTAAACACACACAGGGGAGCTAAACCCAAATGTAGCTCTAGTTTTCAACAGAAGGAAACACCAATGTTACCATCATCCTTACCCCAATCATCGGGAGTCTTAAAGTGCCTTAATCTCCCGATCTCCCCACCTCTCCACCGCAAGGCGTGTCCATTTCTGGCACCAAACCAGTGTCTCTTGTGTTCATTTAATCTACCTGTGGGAGAGCAGCAGGCCTTGTTCGTTCCCATTTATCCTTCCAAACTAATACAGGGAATTTCCTCTGTGTGTTGTGACAAAGGATTCAAGGAATGTAAGTGATACTGTGCAGATGTGAGAGGGTGGGGGGGGAGGGTGGTAGTAAGGTGTACCCAGTAAAACAGGGTTTTAGTGATGGTAAAAATGCTGCTTCTTTTCACTCTGCTCTCTGGCAGACAAACTTTGTAGATACTGATTTAGGCTAGATAGTTTGAACACTTTCACTCATGTTTTGAAGACTTGAGCTTAAACTTGCATAGCAGATTAGCTTTCAGCTTTAACAGGTCAATGTTTACAGTGTGGGGACCTACAGTGTAAAACAATCATGCAAGCTGATTTTCTGTTGCGATCAATCAGCTGAGGCTCCTCTGCATCCTCACAGCCCACTGAGAGGAATGACTTTGCTTTAGCCCTTCCATACACACCTCTCACTCTTCCTTTCTAGCTCATTATTGTGAATGTCACGTCGTGCTCTCCGGCACATTTGCATGTGTGGCAGCAAATGGTGGTGAAGTTTGTCTGTCTCTATGTGATGGGAAAAAAAAAGAAGAAAAAAAATCAGCCCCCCGTGTTGTTTGCTGTGCGATTCGGTTTCATTAGCACTTACTGTGACAAACAACGCCCGTGCTAAGTGAGGGAGCTGCATGCAGTCTGTGCCAAGTGATACATAGCCATGGCAACATGAGTTGCATCCAGCCGAGAGTCTCTCATAGGTTTGGCCCTCTTCTACATTACCACAACAACTTAAAGATAAGGGAGGGGAAGGAATAAAAAAAAAAAAAGTAAAACAATCTTTTGTTTTAATGCCGGGATGCAAGGTGGGGGGGGGGGTTTGGTGAGTAAGCGTGGGTTGGGATTGGCATCTATACGGGTTTTTACTGTATTTCAGTTTTGAAAATTCACTTCTGACATCGCAGGAATCTGTAATGCATGTTAAAACTCAGTTTTAATTTGTACATCAGAGTTTGATTATGGGGAAATTTGTTATAAAATAAACTGGAATGCACAACCTTTGCAAATGTTGTTCTTTTTGTTTGTGTTTTACTTGTTTGCACACTGTTCCTGTCACTGATACCTTATATTTAGCAAGTGTTATGAATAAAACACTGGTTACATGTCTGTGTGACACTGTTGTTATCAGCATGAAGTAAACATCATAATTGATAAATAAGAGAAGTACATCTTGAAATTAATCCCATTGACCAACAGTGCACTTCAGTTCATCTCTAGTTAACAATAGTGTCTTGTCTGCCATTACATGACATCAAGGCGATGCATTTCAGCATGTACATTGTCGAGAATACTTGCAGAGAAAGTGAGGAAATTTACATGTCATAGTTGTTGGTTCCAGACAGGCTGATCCTCTGGGATTTTGACACACAAGGTTTGCAGAGAGTGGTTAAAAGAGAACATATCCAGTACGCTGCAGTTTTTTGTATCAATGTTTTTATTTTTATGTCAAAAGCTAATGGACAGACAGGTTGGAGATGGCTGAAAGGCAGGTTGGTTCTATCTTGTTTTGATCATACCATCTGAATGGAGTGTTAAAATCAAGACTAATCAGAGCAGGTGATGTTTTGTCCAGTTCTGGTGAGTCTGTGTGAATTGTAGCCTAAGTTTCCGGTTCTTCGCTGACAGGAGTAGCACGCGGTGTGGTCTTCTGCTGCTGTAGACCATCTGCTTCAAGGTTGCACATGTTGTGTGATCACAGATGATGTTCTGCATGTCTTTGTTGGAATCAGTGCTTATCTGACTTCCTGTTGTCTTTCTGTCATCTTCAACCAGTCTGTCTATTCTTCACTGACTTCTAACATCAACAAGACATTTTGGTCCAGACAACTGATGCTCGCTGGATATTTACTCTTCTTCAGACCTTCTCTGGAAACACTAGAGATGGTTGTTTGTGAAAATCCCAGCAGGTCAGCAGTTTCTAAAATACTCAGGAAACTATACCATGTTCAAAGTTAACTTAAATCCCTGTTTTTCCTCATTTCATGCTCAGACTGAACTTCAGCAAGTTGTTTTTGACCATGTCTACATGAGCAAATGCATGCATTTTCTGGCATGTGATTGGCTGATAAGATGTTTGTGTTAAAGATAATTGAACTGGTCTTCCTGATAAAGTAGCTAGTGGGTGTGCTGCTTTGTGGTCTCTTGAGATTTTTTTTTTACACACCAGCTTAGAAAAAGTTGGGGTTCAGCTTCTGATTCAAGGGAATTTTTGGCGGGTGCTGCTGCATGCTCTCATGCCCAAATCCCCCTCATTTCAAGTGGAAATAATTATTAGAAAATAAAATTCCCCTGAATGCTGTCCATAATAATATTGCTTTTCATGATGCATATTTCTTCTTTTTTCTTCCCATTTGTCTTCTTTACTATTATTACTATTATTCCTTTAAGTATTTAGAATTGACTGAAACAGCATTGCATTCATGCAGAAAATCTTTTTTCCCGGTTTAAAAGAGAAGAAAGTGAAGCATCTGTCATAAACAGATTAAATCAGCTGAGCTGTCACTGACATATGTGCTGTCACAGTGTTTTACAGATACAGATCTGTGGGCATCTGAAGGCATCAATCTGTGCGAGTCAAGATTTATGCCAGTGAAACACACCAAGCTGTCATGAGACAGACATTTTTCTGAGCTGTTGACCTCTACTGATAAATTTCACTCCAACAGTAGTGTTGAATACACTGGACTCTCAGCAGATGCATCACTTGAGGGAGCCTCCAGTTTCCCAGTGAATGCAAAACAAGTAGGTCATTTATAAAGCAGCCTTGAATAAAAAAATTTTTAAAAAAAAAGCAGTTTAGAAAATGAATTAATGAATTGTGTACAGCTGGAAACAGATTCATCACGTGCATAATAACATCTGCATTCCTTGATGTGTTTTTATGTTTTTTTTATCGTTCAACAGAAAGCACTTACTTATTTCATCCACTTAGTTTATTACTTTGTAAAGAGGATACAGTACATCAGCTGAATACATGGTCACTGTTTAAATGTTCATGAAAGCTTTTTATTACACTTGTTTAGTAAAAAGTTACAAAAATATTCAACCAGTCTGTCCATAAAAGAGAACATATATGTAGTCAAACCTGCATAAGCCTGGTGGTTTAAAATAGCTAACAAGATGTCACATTAATACAATATGGAGCGTATGTTGGTCTATCCCTACAATAGTACCACAGACAGCTTTGCAGAAGTTCTGTCTGTGAATACAAAGCAGGTTAAAGTGTCTGGAGAGGAATACATGAGGTCAGAGGAAAGACATGGTTAAAGACTGGATCAGTTAGTTGTTGTTGCAGGCTGCTCAGGTGGTGTGACGCGGCAGCACACAGCGACGCCTGCTGCTCCACCAAACCCTGTGACGCTGCGGACATGGCAACTGTTGCTCTTGGCAACTGGCCCCAAGACAGCAGAGTCCTGAGAGATGGCGCTACAGTCAGTCAAAGTCCACCCAGAGGGACAGGACACCTCAACCTACAAAAAAAAAAGAAAAAAAAGAGGGACATTCAAATGTGATGAGAGGAGTCCGGGACAAAAGTTACATTTTTCTGACGTCCATATTTAAATGACACACCTGATCTTTGTCAGCTGATATGTTTTCTACCAGCTTGCACTCAAGATATGGAGCGTGGCAGCAAACTGCATGTGAAGTGGCTCCTTCTTTTACTTTACAGCGTTTCACGTGTCTGTGGTGTGGACGTGAGTCGGACAAGAGTTCAGCTGTGGACCAAGTTGTGCACCCTGGAGAAACAAAGTCTGCATGCTTACTCTTGTCACAGTTGTCATGGTAACAAGGACGAGTCAGGCAGCAACTTAACCTTCACATGAGGCGTGGGAACGTGGGTCAAACTAGTAAAATAACAGGATAATAACCTATAAACAACAAATATCCATTTTTTTCTCTTTCTTATTGTGCAAAGAAGTACAAATACATTATTATTTATATTCAATTAGCTATCCTTTTAGTAAAACCAATGTGAAAGTTCTTGGTAAAAAAAAATCCCTTTCAACTAATTTCAGCTTCATCATTTAGTTCATCATTTACACGTGCATTAAAACTTATAAACCACGATGCACCTTTAATCACAAGTGTCTGAAACTGAAAAACACAGTATTTCACATGACTATTAGAGTAATCACCAAAAGCTAGAGGTTATTCATGTACCTTTATACATCTGTGTGGTAATCCTGACCACCTGAAGTGACGCCACTTATGATAGAAACTGAAGTGAAGTTCATTACAGCTGGGGTAGGTAATCTTGCCCAAATATTTTTTATTTTTTTTACTCTGGGTGAAGTGGTTCCTCATCCTGATAGTAGTCTATACATGTTCTAATCATGAACAATAAGAAATATAGTTAGACCTCTCAGTTTACTGTAAATCTGTAAAAACTCTGACCAACCCAAACGTCAGACTGAATTAAAGTTGTTCATTTCTTTTATTTTGTAAGCTTCTTCTCCCGGCTCCCCTCCTCCCCCTCCTGCTGTGCATACCTGATCACCACACCCTGCATATAAATAGCGTGTTAGGATGAAAATAGTGAAGAAGAAACTCAGAAGGCAAACGTGGCTGAGGAAAATCCAAGAAGGATTTCCCGACCCGGCTCGGTTTATTTGCCTCCTCCTGCTAAACAGCCGAGAAAGAGAAAATCGTTGGTGAAAAAACGCTGCAAACTAGAAAAGCCTTGGATCACCCAAGGAGCAAAACCAGAGGGGGAGGAGCCAAGACAGGGCGCCACTTTCACATCTTGCTAGGTCCACAACATTACCTACCCCAGCTTTAAGTAAAATAGAAAAGATAAAACAAGTTATCTCCCTGCCTTGTAAATGTTATATATTGCAACCTCATATGGATACATTAGGAATTACAGTTAATGTCTTCTGTGTCATTTTCACATTTACCAAATTCATCCTGTGGGCCAATTTGGAGCCTCTTGTGGCCTGATTTAGGCCCTTGGGCCATATGTTTGACACTCCTGCTTTACACAACAAATATTCACTAAAGCAGTAACCAAAGATTATGCAAAACCTTTCAGTCAAAACTCTTCATATCACACATATAGCTGCCAATAATGAGTGTATTTTTCTCTTAGGGTTTCCATGGTAACATAATTGATCATAATGTTTTAAATGCAGCAGAACAAAAGCTTGTACAGTTTAAATAGACTGAAGAAACGTATCTGAAGATCACGTTAGACTGAGTTGCACACAGCAGCAATAAATGGTTTTATCAGCTGTTTATCTGCTTCTTTTTTCCTAGTAACATTTATCTTCACTTACAATTAAAGGTCAAGGCCGGCTTATAGCAATTCTATGGTTAAAGCTGTAGTATAGTGAAGCTGCAGCAGATCCTATCACAAGCAGATGGCTGTAACTTCATTTATTCTGCATGTTCAAACCTAAAGGAAGGCTTGATCTGGCTGAACGTATGTGAGAGTATCTAAAACAGACTAAATGGTCAGATGTATGCATAATATACCTGTGACCTACCAGTCAGGTGGTGCTGTGGACCAGTGCACTGAGCATCTTGTCCCGACTCAGTACTGGCGTGGGCCTGGCACTGCAGGCCACTGATCACACAGCAACGAGCCACCGCATACACACCATTACCTGCTGGGCCATTAAAGGCAACACACTCCATGTGTTTGTTGCTCACCTGTGAACACAGAGCGTTAATGGATTCTTGTGCTTGCACACCTTGGATCTGAGTTTAACTGGTTAAACCATAGACTATATATAAAGATGGATGGAGCCTCCCTGACGTCACCCATAGGTTTCTGAAGAGCTGAATTAAAGCTCGGAGGGCGGTTCCTACCATCGTCATCTTGACAGGGGCATGCGTGTCGTCTCGCCCGGAAAATACAAATGTGGGCAAAGAGGTGGAGCTGAGAGGGGGGCTGTGAGCGTCATGGTGGATGATTGACATCAAGCAAACTCCGAGCTTTCTGTTGCTAAGAGCTAACCGAGCTAACCCTGAGATAACAGGAGCTAACCAGCTAACCAGCTAACGGAGGTAAGCAGGCTAAAGATAAGTCATGTTAAGCGGCTAAAAACCGCGGTTCTTCTACGTTGTTCCTATTTGAAGCGGGAGATCGGGTACCTGTCAATCAAAAGAACACGCCCCTAAATTTGCAGAACTTCGAGATTAAATTACTTTTAAACGGGCGAGTTAGAAAAAAATTCACTCCCCCCACAGTTGTCATGAAGGTAAACCTGACCTATAAACCGAAAATGGATTTTTGAACCAGGCTGTAAACGTGTTTATTTCTGCTGTGAAGTTGGCCTTTTTAACATGGGAGTCTATGGGGACTTGCGCTGTTTTGCAGCCCCTAGTGGATGAAGGGGGAACTACAGTTTTATGCACTTCCGCATAGGCTTCACTTTTAACCACAGGAGGCTCCGTCCACTTTCAATATACGGTCTATAGGTTAAACTCACGGTGATGATTTCCCCTGCTCGCACGCCATCAGGAGCATAGCTGCTGCAACCCATCATTTCCTCCCCGAGACGACACCGGCTCTCAACCCTGTCGGTGGTTGCGAGTCCTGACCTCCCTGACCACACTGAGCGACACAGAAGCTCCTCATCTGCAAATGGAAACAGAATTCGAGTGTCAACTAAACAAATGTCTTTTCAAGTCCGTAAGATTAAAGGTTATGCGGCACTAACTTGATGTGGGGTTACTCGCAGTGGGCATAGCTGCTACCAGGTTTGGAGTGGTGAGACGATGCGCTTCAGACAGCGACAGGAAGTTGATTGTATTGCTAATGGAATGATGGAGCATCGTCTGCAGAACCTGCACTGGTGATGCCTTCTGATGGGACGACAGGATAACTGCTGCCATACCTACACACAAAGCACTTGCTTTTAGAGTCTGGCTTTGCCTTTGCTTTAAGTGTGATTGCGTGTAGACGTACCAGCAGCATGCGCAGCAGCCTGGGAGGTTCCACTGCGAGAGGTGAAACAGGTGCTGCAGTCACTACTGGCACTAACAATGTCCTCTCCAGGTGCAAACAGATCAATGCAGCGGCCAAAGTTGGTGCCACCTACACCCTGTGACATAAGCTGGTTGGCTGAGTTGACTGCACCAACGGTGATGACCTGCATGCACAAAACAAGCAAAGATACTGTAAAGCTGGTCCAGAAGGTAAAAACTCTTTTGATGGGCTGTTGCATTACCTCAGGCTCTGATGCAGGCGAGTAGAGGCAGGCGTCATCTCTGTAGTTCCCTGCAGCAGCAATGACCACAGCTCCGTTTGCCACCATGTCTCGAGATGCTGTGTTCAACGAGCGGCTGAAGCCACCGATGAAGGGCAACAGAAGCACAACTGCGTCCACTGGACGGGCCAGTAAGCTTGCTCGGATATACTCCAGTCCTAATTATACAGAAAGAAAGCAGAACAAGGCAGAAAACTGCATAAATAGTGACCCTCCCTGACCATCTCTATATCTCACCAAGACTAGAAAGGATCAAACCTGCAACCTGAATCTTTTCTTACAGGTTACATCTAGAAGTCTTACCTGCCAGAGCTCCCGACACGGTTCCTTTACCCTGACAGTTGAGCACACGAACCAGGTTAACACCGGCACCGCGAGCAACACCTGAATCTGATCCAGTTACAACGGCCGCCAAGTGCGTGCCGTGACTGTCGCATTGACTGGCCTGCCGATGAAACGAAGCTGAACATCACACGGAAACAGACCCGCCTAAAGCTTTGTGTCTCACCCGCATTTAACAAACCTGTCTGTGAACTCTGACGCCGTCTTCCTCGGGGACATTATTAAAGTCTGTGATGAGTAGACGTCCTTCAATCTCTCTGTGAGAACTCTGCACACTTCCATCCATCAGATACACCTCCGCCATCCCTCCATCGTCTGCAAATGAGAGAAAGCGTTTCTTTGTCTTTTTTAACACTGTAAGTTTCAAGTGTTACAATCCAGTGTGTTTATATCAGGAATCTTAAACTGTGGCCCTCAAGGGCCACTGTCCTGCAGGTTTCAGGTGCCTCTTTGTTCCAACATAATTGATTGAAACAAAAAAGGATCCAATATGTTGCTGTCAACTTCTCCACAATGAGCAGTTCATTTGAGTCCAGTGTGTTAAAGCAGGGAAGCATCGGAAACCTGCAGGACAGTAAGACTCAAAGACCACAGCTGGAAAACTGCTTCCAGATGCAGTTCGCACCATCTAATAAGCATCTGCATGTGGTCACCTTGCAATCAAAGGTTGCCACAGGGATAATAAATGCAATAACTGGGACTAATTTGTCATTTTTTTGTTGATAAACTCTAGAGTAATTACCAAATGAAAGTTCATATGACCTCAATAATATCATCAGACAGAGCAGAATCCTGTCAATGTATTGCCATAAAACATGTTAATTTCTTCATACAAGTCTCTGCTTTTTTGTCTCAGGTTATATTGAGGTACACGTAATGATAAATTAAATCCACTTCACCCTACATTTTAACAGGCTTTCTGCTTCTCGCTGAGTTGCAAGCTGTGTGGGTCAGAAACAGACTCACTGGGAGGCCTGTATGTTCCATTCTCTGATATGCTGCCATGAGGCTGCAGCAACCTCTGCAGGTTCCAGGGGGCGCTCTGAGCAAAGATGGAAGAGTCCTCCTCTATGTAATGAACATGAGGGAGAGTCACCGCCTGGCAGGGACATAATCAAAGGAAAATGATTGCATGTACGGATAAAATGAATTTATCCACCCACTTATGACTTAATTATACTTCATCTTCTGAATATCTGAAAGTCATATTCAAAGACCCTAAATCTAAAAATAAAAGACAACAAACTTTAGTCGAAGCAAATTATGTCAGAAGTCCTTGGGACATAGTCAGATATCTGAAAAGTTATGTAAGTATCAATGTTGTGAACCTAGGCTGGTGTTTTCTGTCTGTCTTCTGCTTTGAGCTGAAGCTGCTGCAACCTGTCACCACACCCCCCTTTTTGGCTTTTAAATCAAGGCATTTTTCAGTATTATATATTATACTAAAACAGTATATTCACTAACTCTTTCAGTCCATTCAATATTCTTTAACAGATAAATTCACTGGTAACAAAGTTCATATATTTTAATTGGTAAAATCCCACAAAGACACCCCCTAGTTCAGGTGTTACAAACTAAAGTCACCTTTCATTTAGATAGCCAGCATCACATAGTGCTTGGAAGATGGTGATCAACAGAAGATCTAGATCTAAAGCCTTTTGTGTCATTGAACATTTTGTAAGTTTCAGGAGGCAAAATTGCCACAGTTTGCACAAACACAACTTCTTATTACTTTAACCAGTGTTAACCTTTGTCGTCTAAGCAGAGGAGTCCTTAAGTTCATGGTTAGAATTACTGAAAAGTGTGGTTAGGTTGTAAAACTTGTGTGAGAAAGCTGCTAATCGATTACATTTTCTGTCAGCTTTAACCTGGATGTGAAGTTAAAACAACATATTTTAGTCCATTACTTTCCCTGTGAGCAATAACACTGACCATGTGAAGGACATCATGACTCATTTTGACCAGAAACCCCTGCAGAGCTCCAGAGTAGCTCTGCAGGATCTCCACCAGGTAGCCTCTCCTGGCTGCTTTGGCTCGCAGCCTCCTGATGGTCCTCTGGACTTGTGACTCGTGCGTCCCTGGGTGCAGAATGACCAGGTACTGACCGGGCATGCGCCATGCCACCTGGGAGAACAGTGCAGGGAACCCATACAGTTATTTAGGGTACAGGTGACCCCTCATGTCTGCATGCACGTGACAATGCAAGCCTGCTTGCATCAAGTCATGTATCCGCATTCTGTGCGTCATGACGGTTTACATCGTTGTCATAGCATCACTGAACGAACATTTAATTTTCAAACTGTGAGCTTCATATGTGTCCAACAATTTCTTTAGATCATCACAACACTGATTAGATGAATGATGACTTCACACAGAAATTATGTTAATGCCTCTCATCAAATTCATTCCCTTGTTTCTCCCTTTACCTTGTTGCACCTGAGGAACTCCGCGGCGGGCACGGCTCCAGTTTCAGGCTGAGTCCCGTCCTCGCGGATCAGATCCAGGATCATCTCGTCGTCTTCTGGGTAGTCCTGCGCGCACGCGGCCAAAGATGCGCACAAACACAGAGCCCAGCCAACCCAGACTGGGGCGCAACGCATTCTTCACGCCGACCTGTTTCCAGCTGCTAAATTAGACCACTGACAAAATTTTATTATGTTTTGTTTTTTAAAAAAAAAAAATAATATTAATAATTATTATTTCAGTCTGACTTCTCCAGATGTTTCCAAAGTGTCTCCGACAGCCGCGCGTCCTGCGTGTCCAACAGTCCGATATCTGCCTCCAACCATCGATGATTTGAAATAATAAATCAAATCGAACAATTGATTCTTATAATTTAAGGCGGGGACTGGTGACGTATCCGCGGCTCACGCCACCGCTTTTGTATCGAATGATTGTCCTCCGTTAAAAACACCTCTTGCTGTAGAGGAGTCATGTTTCATGCCCCTCCACCCCCACCCCACCTCCCTGAGATTATTTCATGTAAATCTGAGAAAACACTTCGAGGTTGATGCCGTTTGAACACGTGCACCTGGAAGCGCGTGCAGACTCACTTGTTAATTCACGACTGTTTGGTTTCATTTAGCTTTATTTTGTACATTTTAAGTTTCCTTAAGCTGATGTTGAGATTTACTCAGAGCTGCAGAAAGTCTTGATTCTGTTAAAGCTGTCACTGTGTCTCAATATTCAGCTGTCAAACAGCTGGGTTCAGTTCACACTGTCCCAGTCCAAACTGGAGCAGAACAGGGAGTTATTAAGACATCACTGGGCAATTTTTCTCTGCAACATTGTGCACTGTTGACTTTTCAGCCAGGTTTGACTTCTTTCTCTTGCACATTCCGTGAATTCTGTCTTAGACATGATGTTTAAGTCATGCAGTCAGCTCAGATCTTCCTGGTGTCGGACCAAGGCTTGAACCAGCAACCTTCTTGCTGTGAGGCCAGTGCACTACAGCCCGGTGCTGCAGCCCTGTGTCCACATTTAACTGGTTGAGTTGTTTAATTAAGGCTACAGATAATTAAAAAAACAAACAAAAAAAACAATTGAACTTGGAAAATATATAATTATATTTAGCTATAAAAACTCCACCTACATAACAAACCAATTGATCAAACAAAAATTAACTCTCTTGCATAGTTAGGCAAGCGAAGTTAGTCACCACCTAAAAAAAAAACTTTCTGACCTGCATCACTGCGATGTGTTCAAGAAAGCTTCCCAGATCACAGAGGACCCATCATCACATTATCTATCTATCTCTCTATCTATCTATCCATCCATCCATTTTGATCAGTGTTTACAGCATCTGTAACAGCTTTGCTTAAATTTTTAGATTGTATTTTTATCCAAAGCAATCCATTAATTGACTAAAAAGTGAACGTAAGAATGAATCATTATTACTGATATATATATATATATATATATATATATATATATATATATATATATATATATATATATATATATATATATATATATATATATATATATATATATATATATATGCCTTATACATATGTATGTATGTATAAGGCACCCAATTGAAAAGACTGGTTTTGGCAACACAACAGAGGAAGGATATAAAGATATTAACAATGACATTAGACAACATGCTGTTGCTGCCCATCAATCTGTGAAGGTGGGTAGGACAATTTACAAGCTATCCAAAAATATGTCATTCAATCCTGGGAAATAATAATTACAAGTGAAAAACATTAAAAACTATTGCCAATATTCTCAGGTGTGGATACCCCAGCAAGTCTTTTCTCCAGATATCATGCAATGTTTTGAACAAAAACAAAACACACACACACGCAAAAAGGAGAAAAAAGAGCGTAAGTTAGAATATTAATGTTCAATTCGTGAAAACACATTTAGAAAAAAATTGAACAACGGTTAGCATTTTGCAGTAGAAAGCCTCTTTTCTCTAAAAAAAAAAAAAAAAAAAAAAAAAAAAAGAATACGACAGCTTGGATGAAGGTTGGAAAATAGCCTTACTTTCAGTTTTTCAGTTCCAGAAGACATTTGGAACAATGTAGTTTGGACAGATGGGACAAAACTGGACATATTTGGCCATAATTTTCAAAATTAAATACAATATATCAACATAAACACCTCACACCCATTGTAAAGCATGGTGGTGGAGGGTTGATGATTTGAGTTTGTTTAGCAGCTGCAGGAATCATTAACTCTACCATGAAGTTTTCTGTATTCCAGAGCATCTTGCAGTCAGGAAGCTAAACTAGGTGATAATATATCATATAAGAACAAACACATTGGTTAACCTGCGACACAATGGATGTTATAAAACAAAAAGAAGGAAAAGATTAAAATGAAAGTGTTGCAATGACCCGGTCTGACAAAAGACTTCAACCTGATTGACTTTAAAAACATGTGAATCTATGGAGCGCTGTGTACAAACTAATATCCAGAAACCGCAACTGAACTGAAACAAGACTCATAGCATCACACTGACATATACACTGTGAGTATATGACATGTTTATGCATGTCTCAGATTACTTCATCATTGCTAATGTTGGTATTCAAGCTACTGACACGTGAACGTATGAAGCACTTTGGCTTTGACTTTTTTGAAAGATTAATATAACTTTTGTTTACCTAACTTTAAGATGCAGTACAGACAAGATGATCTTTTAATGTATAATGTTTATTTAATGTATATAATCATAACATGATCACTATAATTATGACGACCAGATTTGTAAAGCCATCTAATTGAAAGAGGTTGTGTTTTTCAGTGTGGTATTTATACTTTTACTGTTTAAAAGATGTAAGAAAATGAAGAAAAACTCCACTGAGTTGGTTTATCTGCTCCTCATATCAACCTCTCTCTGTTTTTGCATATGTATTAGTCTGTCATTATATTTCTGCTGTATTTTGTGACATTCATACAGACACACTCTTAATCATATGGTAAATAGCACCCTCTTCTGGGCCAAGATGTCAAACACATTTAGATTTATTAACCTCTTCATTGTGGCACAAGCTGCTTCTGTCAGCTAAAAACATAATGCTCATCCAGACTGCATCATGTCTGACTGATACATCAAAGCATTTCCATGGCTTTCCTGTTTGCAGCCTATTACACTGGTTTGCTTTGATTTTATCAGTTTACTGATAATGTAATCTTTCTCCGTCAGACCAGCTGCAGTGAGGGACAGCTGTGACACTGGCTCTTCGGCACTTCAGGGAAAAGAAAGCCGCCACTCCACTTTTGTCCACAGTAACCTGGCTGAGCCGCCGTGCATCTGAAATGGGGGAGGAGAGAGACAGAAATAGAAGTCCAGTTCCAGTATTGTGTCCCCATTTTCTTACTTTTTTTGCCTCTGAAGACGAGCTTTGCTGACCATGCATGACTTTATCAGAGTGCCGAGCACTCGTGTAATTACAGAAACTAATGCAGAAGCTGCTCAGCACAGCCTCCTCTACAGCTCCAACAAATCACACTCAAGTGCTGCAATCAGGGGAACATTAACGGTTCTCTGCCTTCATATTTCCAGCTAATTTAACCCTTTTTTATCACAACTATCTGGGCCCTTTTTCATTTCCTCCAATTTTCAAAACCACTTTGGAAACCCAGATTTGGAGAAAATAAAAAAAAGGAGTATCTAAAGTGAATTAGTTCCACCCTTCCCCCCCACACAGTGCTGCTGTCATCGTGCTCTGACAAGATGATGGACACGTAGCAAAAAGACCACAGGGAATCAGTGCAGTACTATTTGACTGTGATTATGTGCTGTACCTTTCATCTTTTATTTCAGCTGCAGCAGAATCCAAATCTTCCACACTTTCCTTCTGAATCTCAGCAGTCACAATGACCTAGTAAACACACACCTTCAATACAAACCCTCCCTCCTCTTCATCTGTTTCTCTCTCTCTCACAGACAACTCCGTATGTACCTTAGGATAGCATTGGCAGAGGCTCCACACAGTCCCGATACACACCATGGTGACTCCCAGAACACACATTGTGACATAGATATGGGGCCGCTCCTGCATCATGATGAATAAGCCGACTGCCACCACACACAGACCTGCCACTATCAAGCCGTATCGATAAGGTTTCCCCTCTGCCATCACTGAAACCTGTGCTTGTCTCAATTTAAGACACAGAGGACAGGTTTTGTGTACTTGTGTGTCAGGGCTTGAAGGTGAGGGGCGGAGAAAACCCAGTTAGGGTTCCACTCTGCTGCTTATTACAGCCTGCAGCCAGTCTGCTAAGGTCAGGTATAAAATTGCAGGTGTTTGTGCATGTGTGTGTGTGTTTGATAGGTCACCTTGCTTCTGGCAAAGGAATCTCACAACTCAGCTCCTGAGCATTACTCGATGTGTAGACATCTCCCCTTTCCTACTCTCCAGGGGCTTTCCTTCTTGTACATAAATAATCCAACAACCTTGGGGAGCTTCACGTCGATGTATTAAGTCAAGTTTATAGCAATGTCGCAACAAATGGACACTGAAACGGTGAATCCAAAGCTGAGTGATCGCTAACGCTGTCCTGTTAGCATTCTGCTGTCACTAGTTAATGCTCTTAGTGCGAGAATGAGGTGCAGATACAGAGAGGAACTATGCAGCTGTGGGAAAACTTCTTATTGTGTTTGAAGAGCGCTGTGCAAACAGTTATAGGTCACATGAAGTCAAGTGGGCTTATAAAGGCCTGCAGTCAGTCTGTTGACACATATCCAACTGTACTGTGAAGGTAAAAGGCCAAAGTAGACCGAATCAAACAGATGTGATCATTTTAATCACTCTAACAAACAGTCACTGCATTCACACTGTGTTTGTAGACATTAGAGACACGCTCAGGCTCAAGTATAGACTAATCTTTAGAGTACTTTCACTTCCTTCGGTGTGTTATTGCCTTTTTTGGAACAAGTAGAAGATCTGAAGTCAGACAGCATAAACGCTTTAACAAACGGGAGTCATCCTCTGACATAAAACACACTGAAGAGAGTCAAATTCCTGGTTTGTGGTTTTTTGTAGTAACAACTCTGATCTAAACTAGCTTTGAACCTGTACTAGCCTGGTTTTCAGTTTGTCTTTATTAGCGTATGAAACAAAGCAGGTGGCCGAGCAGGACAGGACATCCAGCTTTCGGAACGTGGTTTTACATGCAAATTCATAAATCACATCACTATAATCAAACATGGGAAGGATGGTCATTTGAGCTGGTATTAACCTTGCAGCAGAAGTGAAACAGAAGAACATCCCGTGGAGCAATGGAAGCTCCATCCTGGTCTGCAAAGGCCAGCGTCTTGCAGGTTTTAGTTTCCCTGCTGGAAAAATACCTGATTCAGACTTGGACTTGTGCAGAGCTTGACATCAAGTCTACATATACATACTGATGTGAGTCTGGTGTGCTGTAGCAGGGAAACATCCTGAACTTAAAAGGAAACCGTCCCTCAAGGATCAGGATTGTGGATCTCTGCTATAGAGTAAGTCTGTTTTTGTTTTATCTTTAACACTGACTGTAATTTATCAACGTGGTTTGAAAGAGGACAGAATGTTGTCGAGCCAGATTCCCAGATTTTTATGCTTAGTTACCTTCTCTAAAGAAGTCCCAAAATGCTTAAAGGTAATTGGGGTGTTTAAGGGCACATATAGCCTACTTTACCAAACCACTTGAGGTGTTAAACCGCTGATCAAATCTAGGCAGGCCATACTGAAGACTGATGAAACTAAGCTGAAGTTGTTTAGAAACTCCATCCAACATAGACATGAATGACTTCACAACAGAGTTTACAATATATTAAATAAAAATGAATATATAAAGGGTGGGACAAAGGATCAAGAAGGGACTGAGAAAGAATAGTGTCAACTTTATACATCACCTACTTTTTTTTTTTTTATAGATGATTTACCAGATGACAACACAGCCAAGCCTCAATAACATCAGTGTGATACACAATATCAAAAGTTTTGGTTAAATCAATAAAAACCTCAGCACAATGCAACCGGGAGTCCAGGACAGAAGTTTTTTTTTTTTAGAACTTTTGGCGTTCCAGCCTTTTGATGATTAAGACCTTAGAAAGCTATAAGATGACAGAGAAGCTTGTGGAGCTACTTGCATAAGCTTTACTTCCTTATTCGGGCAAATGCTTCAACATCCATCCAGCATGTTGGCTGCCAGAGCAACTGAGCCGCCGAGACTTAAGACCCAGTGGGCTGCCTCTAATTAAACAACTTATTCCCAATAACAGCAAAATATTTCGTTTTAGCACACTGAGCTTTTAATGTGGCAAACTTATGATCACGCACCCACAAACCCAAGCTGTGTTGAAATTATTATCATGAGGGACTACCAATAAATAAGGCCTGGGTGTGTGTTACTGGGTTTGGTAAACAGCAAGGCACGAAAACATTCTGCATTGTTTAGCACATTACAGATTATTTATTATCACTTATCGGACACGGTATAAAAGTGAATCCCTTATTTCATCACAGGATAAAGCTGAGCAATATCTGGTCCATAACAGCCCATATCTGTGGCAATTCATGGCTGAATTACAAACGTACACTTACTTAAATAATATCACTTTTTTCCTCTTAGTAGCCTGCATCTGCTTGACTTTTAGATAAACAATGATCAGACCACTTATAAAACAGAGTAAAGCAAAACGTTTTTAATAAAAACATATAATTCAGTGTAATAATCGATCATCCGACATGATAAATGGCAGTCGATCATATGTCAGAGTGGTTATTAGGTCTAGCCCTTGTGTTTACTGTTTCAGCAGTATGTCACACCAAATCAAATAAACTGAAGCAGTTTTTAAACAACAGCTTCATGTGAAATAACAAAACGAAGGAGGGGCCAGCAATTCAACTCTTATTCATGCCATCCATAACAGTTTAAACTTCATTTTTCAAAGAAACGTTCAGTTTTTTTCTGCTTCCTCTGTTTTTCCTTCATGCTCTGGATTACCAAAAAGCGTCAGTCTTAAGGCACAGAGAAACCAGTGACTTCACTGGCAGCACAGGAACAAACATGCAAAGCTCTTGTGAAAAACCAACGACGAAGGCACTGACAAGGGTTTTAGCGGGCAGGACAAGAGATTAAAGCTGCTCGTTGTGCTCCTGGCTATTCATCACTGTGTCGTAGGATGGAGGAGGCTCCATAGTCCAGGGAGGAGGGGTAGACGGCAGGGAAGGCTCGGGCTCTGGCGCCCCGTCGACAGAGTCTGCTGACATCTCCCGACGAATTCGATCCAACCTCCTGAAGACATAATATGAGACAGAATAAGAACATTGGCTGTTTTATTGCTTCAAGCATCGCTCAACATGGTTTTCATCTGCTTCACCTGCTTTCTATCCAGGTTTTTTTAATATTATGAAAAGGCAGCAATGTTGGCCAATATACGCATGACTGTAAGCACCAGATAAGGACAATTATAATGTCATATACAGTATGAATACACGGATAAAAAAAGAACAAAGAGAGAAAAGATGATAAGCATTATATCTTATAGCAGCATAACTAAATTGATGCCTAAAGGTCAATCACTCAGTTCTAACTATAAACTTCATCAAAAGGACACTTTTAACATTAATCATAAAGGTCGCCAGTGTATCTGCTTCCTTAATCCAAACTGGGAGCTGGTTCCATTAGAGACGGGCCTGGTAATTGAGGGTTCTGCCTCCTTTCAGAAGCTCTAACAACCAGGCTGAGAGTAGAGTGCTCTGCTGGGAAAGTCACTGAGATCTTTAAGATACAGTGCAGCTTGGTCACAAAGAGCTTTATATGAGGGGAACAATTTCCGAATTTAGTCTGGATTTAACAGGAAGCCGATGAGGAAACTCTAAAGAATAATAATCTCTCCTGATCATTTTCATCAGAACGCTGCGGCTGTATTTTGGATCACTGTTCCCCGCATCCCCACTCAGGATGGAGGGGCTCGACTGAAGAGAAGATTTGATGTTTTCTGTTGGTTTTCGTAACAAGGGAGTTTTTTTTAAACTAATGAGGATCATGCAATGGATTTGTTTTAATTGGATTAAAATGGACAATGCCCAATATGGCTGTAAAAGTACCTTGCGATGGTGCTGTATAAGTAAATCTGAACTGAATTGAGCTGCATAAAATGCAAGTAATGTCATGTTTTAACCCAGGGATGTCAGCTCCGGTCTTCGAGGGCCACAATCCTGCAGGTTTTCCAGGTATCCCAGCTCCAACACACCTGACTTAAATTAATTCGTCATTGTGCAGAACTTAATAAGTTGTTGGATCCATTTAATGTGAGTCAGGATAGCGGCCCTCAGGGACCAACTTTAGACACCCCTAGACCGGTTCAAAGTGGACGCATGTATTTTAAAACCTAAAAATAAATGCAAGGAGGCGGTAAGAAGCAAACATTGTGGAGAATGAGTATCAAACCTGAAAGCTTTTGCATGAAGACCTGTGACTTTCACCCTCTTACTGCTGAAAAGCACAGCCAACCTAAGCTTTTAAAAAGAAGCAGCTAATTTCAGTGCACCTCACCCCACTCCAGTAGTAACACCTCAGCTGATAGCTGATGTCAAAATGGAACGTTGTCTTCTGTGTGAAAACTTTCGCAGTGTTGCATTTCTGCAGGGCTGCAATCACGTATAATAAGCTTGTACTTCAGCTGACAGAAATGTTCCTTTCCTGACTTCAATGACAGGAAAGTGTGTGTTTCCTTTGCAGCTAAACATTGACAAGTTAACTCTTTTTCCTATATGGGATAAAAATCCTACAGGATAAATATATTTTCAAAAACACAAGAAAAACTCCTGCTAGAGTTCCTTCTGCAGCAGCTGCTTTCATTCCATAGTGTCTCATTCCAACAATGAGACACTAGTTTCCTTTGAAAAACGATGCGTGCAGTTTGCATGTAATGTATCTAGAGTACTTTAACACTTTATCTCTCAAAAAATATTGTTTTATGAGAAGCATTTGCAAGTCGCAACATAAAGTAAAAGGTTTAGAAGTACTGAGTTTTGTCGGTTACTGGGGTAGTAATGATGATCGTAATGATAATGATGAAAGCTTTTGCTCTTGGCATCTCGCTTCCTTAGTGTTGGACAATGAACATAACTATTGTAGATTGCCTTCGGCATTTCCAGGCCGAAGTCTGTCTGCCACGTGTGTGTAGGCTGTTTTCTCCATGACCTACTTCTAAAAATTGTTCCACAATTAGAGAATCAGTTGCTTTTCAGCATCTCAAGTTATCAGGGTTCTGATACGCTTCAGTGCTCTCTGCTACAGACTGAGCGCGCTCAGTAACACGCAATGATCTTTCCCAGTGATTCCTTTCAACAAGACCAGTGGATGATGTGTTCTGGTATTTGTCTGCAAGTGGGCTCTTTTCTTTTTTCTGCACAACAAACAGGATCCCTGAAAAGTAGCAGAGCAAGTTCTTCCAGGGTATTCCTGTGTGACGGTGGGCATGCGGGCTCACCTCTTAGGAACATACTGCAATATCTCAGATACTACTGAGTTAAACTCCAACCGTACTTGAGCAGGCATTTGCAGTTCCTACAGGATAAACACCTGATCTTTCCTCTGTAACGCTACAAGGTGATGTGGTGGCCTTGAGGGAAATTTATTGACAAATGATTGATGGATTGCCATTCAGTGTGACACAAACATGACTCCATCTGGATAAAATTTAATCCCTAAATTGGAATTTTGACAAAAGTATGGACAACTCCAGAAGCCTCAGCTGTACATTGGGTTGAAGGACTAATTAGTGCATTGAATCATCCTTACGCTGTCATTTAAGATGACCAACATGTTCCACATACCTGCTGACGTTTAACATTGTAAGCATGTTAGCATGCTGACTTTAGCACTTAGCACAACCTTCTGGGTTCTCAATTCTCACGCACTGGGCGTGAGACACAATCATTTCAGCCTGTTCACACACTCATACGCCACATGGAGTGTTTTTCACGAAGAGAAATCACAGAACAAAGTGGAAAAGGTCCAGCACAGATGTTGATGGAGTTGGAACCACAGCTACAGAGCAGCCTATCAAGAAAGAATTGTTGTATCTGGATGGGTGTGGGTCATTATGCAAAGACTTGCCAATTTTCTTTTCTTTTGTTACTGTACTTTGTAAACATAGTGTAATCTGATTGGATTTCTGTGGGTTAACTGGTGATTAAAGTTGCACATTTTACTTATAAAGTTAACTGTTTTTGTTCTGGTGCTCCTTACATCCTTACATTATTCTTTTTCAAGCCTTTGCCTCATGATGACTGCAACTGTATGATTCAGTTTGTCAGCTGACCTGCATCATTTCTTTTCCTCCTGAATCTTTAGGGGACTTGGCTTCTATATGAGCTGTGAAGACATAACAATGCAGACCACTTCTGTTTCTTCTGTCATCAAGAAAATGAATGTATATGTCATCTTTATTCAGACTGCTCTTATAGTCAACCCTTCTGGCATGCTATTAATCTCTACCTCAATTGGAGTATTAAGTTAGGATTAAAAAAAAAATTCTTGGCTGTTTTATTGCCAAATTTCATAAACATGGAAGCAAAATTTGCTGAGCAAATACCAATTATGTCAATTTTATTATATTATGCCAAGCATGTGTCGAAAGTCCTTTAAATTTGCACAAATTCAAAAGATGTTAAAACCAGAATGGTGTGTGACGCTGCCTCTAAGCTTGACCTTTAAATTGTTGTCTGTTTTGTATCTGCAATGGAAATACATTTTGAAAAATGTGCCAGCACAATGCATTGTGGGACTTGTAGTAGAACTAGTCGTGCATGAAATAAACTCATGGGACAGTTCACTGGAAGTGACACAGCTTGCCATGCAGAATGATCCACATCCCACCTGGATACAATCGATCCGTCTTGCTTGGAGGTTCGCTAGCTGTGGTTCTGTGCTAGTGTAAGGCACGTTCCAACACCATGGGAAAATTCCCCACTTTAAAACCTTTTTCAGCATTATTTAATGATTTCTTAGCATGTACTGTGTGCAGCATGTGAGCGCATGAACAATGAATGAAAGTTGAGAGCAATGGATAGATAACCTTGGTATGTGATTGCTAAGGTTGTACCAAGTAGGCCAACTCAAGTCAGCATGCAAACATGCTTATAACATCAATAAAAGTTTTAGATTTTTGTTGAATTGTGAGCCCTCAATGTGATTCCCTCATTAGTTTCCATTTAAGAAATCCATCCATCCATCCATTATCCTAACCGTTTAGTCCGATGAAGGGTCGTGGAGCAGTTGGAGCCTATCCCAGTAGTCTTCAAGCGAAAGGCAGGGTACACCCTGGACAGCTCACCAGTCCATTACAGGGCCACACAGACACAAACAACCACTATGGGCAATTTAGAGTAACCAATTAACCTAACATGCATGTCTTTGGAGAACATGCAAGAACATGCAAACACAGGGAGAACATGCAAAACCGCACAGAAAGGTCGCTGTCCAAGCCTCGCCCTAGCCCAGGATCGAACCAGTGAGGCCACAATACTAACCACCATGCCACTGTGCACCCCTCTGCCTCTGGTTGAATATTTTTTATTATCATTATTATTATTTGTTTGTTTGTTTATTTATTATTAATTTTAGTTTTATTGATTTGAGAATACAGATTAGTTTTTTTTGTTAAATAAATGTATTATTAAACGTTATTGAAGTTTCAAACCAGTACAGGCGAATAATGTGTTTTATTTTTACCATTCTCTTGTTGTGTTGTTGAAAAGTTATTTTCTACGTTTTTCCACTAACACATGCTTCAGTAGGAGTGTGTACCTTTGGATGGCCAAGCCCTGCTGGGGGTTGAAACGCGTACCCGTGCGGGGGTGCAACAGAAAGTGTCCTGGAACAGCTGCCTGGAGGTTCCTCATGGCCATGCAGAGTCCAATAAGCAGCAGGCCAATACCCCCCAGGCAGAGAAATATCCCCGGTAAATACGACGGGAATGATAGATGGGTCATTCCCAACCCACAGCTCATGAGCCCCCCGGTAGTAAGCAGCAGCAGTCCCAAACAGAGCAGCGTGCCATGACGGACGGGCATCTCAGGAGCTCCTGCCCTCCGGGGGTTCACTTCTTCCAGCTACAGCTGCGCATCCACCTCGGTCACAGCCAGTCTGGAGGAGGGAAACAACAGATAAAGAGCCAAGAAGTGTGCGGAAGTGAACAGGGTGGAAACAAACAACAGCAGATATGTGCAACATGTAAATCATCTCTGTGAGGGAGTGAGAGCAAATCTCGATCGTCTCCATACCTGACAGGAAACCGCGGGAACGAGCTCTTCAGCTGCTGTCTGAGCTGAAACCGTGATCATTCCTCTTTTTCTTGTCATCAACTTTGATTCTTCCCCTAGTGCCTGCCTGGAGCCTTCCCGATCCCTGGAAAAAAAAATCCGGGGAAACAGTCTATCCGGGTCAGTCCGTATATCCGCAAAGCCGCCGCGCCTCTCTCATGATGTGCCTCTCTGCCACTTTGCTTTCTTTCCCCGAACAGCGCCCATATCCGCTTTTTGGAGATGGGAAACTGTGGCAGACCCGTTAGATAAGAGTTGATGTTGCTTGTGGGCAGGTTTCCGTGTGGATTTCATGTGGCCACGGCGGCAGCAGCACAGTTGCGCTGTGAGGAAGTGTTTTTTTCTCTTAATGAGGACGCGTTTGCTGACGAGGACAGGAGGGCAGGGCATTCACACGGGCTCTGTTGTCTCTTTGCCTCATTTTTTGGGAAGATGCTCACACCAAAAGAGTTAATGTCACATTTAAACATAAACTACGACTTTATATGATCGTATTACAACTAAACTGACTTTACAAATGTGACATTGTGATCCAACATTGTTTTGCTTACTATCTCTAATCTGTCTTTTATTTGTTGCCAGCCTGAAGCCTCAATCTCTCAAGGTCTGAATGTACACTCTGTTCTTAAGAAACTAGAACATAAACAACACATCAGATGTTGAAACTTAGATATTTATCTATTTACTAAAAAATATTATCTCGTTTTTTATTTGAGTGCAGCAACACATCTAGAAAAAGTTGGAACATATGTCTGGAAAAAGTATTTGTCACAAATAAAATCTAGGAACATTTGAGAGGTAATTAGGTAAACTGGCAACAGGTCAGTAACAAGACCTCCAAAAGAGAGCATCTTAGATGTAAAAATGGGTAACAAACTGTAAAAAGTGTGGAAAAAAAAGTTCCTTAATGTTTGAAGATCTAATCGCCACAAGATTTAGAGAATAAGGAGAAATCTCTGTGAAAAGGACAAAGATCAAAACTGAATGCGGCGGCACGAGGTCCTCAGGGAGCACTGTAATGAAAACAGTATGAAAAAGTTTGAGAAATGAAAACAGTTCATAAAATCCACTAATGTAGGTTGAAACTACATCATAAAAAATGTTAAAAGAAAAGAAAAGTGAAGATAATGCCAACATCTTCTCTTGGCCAAAACTCATTAAAGTTGTTCAGACAAACATTTTTTGCCAAATTATCAAAATTTGAAATTAATTTTCAAAACTGTTGATGATCCTGAACTCTAAAAAGGACACAGATTATCTAGCTTGTTATGAGCAAACAGTTCAAAAGCCCCAATCTTTGATAATATGTGGTTGTATTCATGTCAGTGGGCAGCTTGTACATCTGTGAAGGCTCTGTCGTAGTTTTAAACCAAATCTCCCATCCAGGCATCTTTTTTGGAGGTCTTACCTATTTCAGCAAGACTGTTAGAGAAAAACATCATTATACAGTCGTTGTTTTTTCTCTTACCGATGTAAGCATATTATGTCTTCATATTCTGTGTTGTGAACATCATGTTCTTTTTCTCACGGGGAAGCTGAACGTGACCTTGGTAAAAAAAAAATGCAGTTTTAACAATCTTTGCTAGCACCTGTTCTTCAGTTTGCTCTGAGTTCACATTCAGTTCAATTCATCTTGTCTTCTGTGTTTGTGCTGACACTAAACTCCTTGCAAGATAAAATTACTCTACTAAGATTCTGTTTGTCTGTTGTTTCTATTTTAAAGATTGAATTTTTTTTTTTTTTATCCAACAGACAGTGCTAAACCACATACTGCATCCATCACAACAGCATGGTTTCACAGGAGGAGAGTCCTGGTGCTGAACTGGCCTGCTGCAGTCCAGATCTTTTACAGGAAGAAAACATTTGGCACATCATGAAGGGAAAAATCCAGCAGCTACAATCCTGCATCAGACCAGAATGGGACAATGTTCCTCCTCTAAAACTCCAGCAATTGGTCTCCTTACTTCTCAGATTTAACAGATGGGTGTTAACAGGAAACTGGATGCTATACACGATGATAAATATCAGTCTGTTACAGTTTTTGCAAACAAATTCAAAATATCCTGTTTTGTTTTGTTTTTTAACAAAACTGCGAAATTTAGAAACACATTTGACTCCAGTTATGCAATTTATGTTATACTGGGAATATAATACATGTTTATGAGATTATTACATTCTGTTTTTATACATCTTATATCCCAACTCTTGGAGTTTTAGTTGTACATCTCAGAAAAACATGGTATTAATATAAAATTAAATACAAGAGACATTCATGAGTTAACATACATAGAAAAACAGTTTAAAGGTCATAACTAAGATATTATAAGATATTATACACTGCCATGAAAACCAAATATATATATGTATTTACATGTGCAAACATGAGGCAAAAACAGTTTTCACAGGTTTGAAGTAAGTTTGAAAGTCAACAGACTGAGTCTTTTGTCTTCAGTAGTTCTCCAGGCTTCTTCCCAAAGCTCATGTTTGGATGTTTCTGCCTCTTGTTCTGTTCTCTGTCAAGATGATCCTGCACTGTTTAAATAATGTTTCATGCTGGAAGGAGGAATTATGTCTCGATTGGATCTGTTCCCACTGACTTTCAGTTCTTGTGTCATTTTAAATACTTCAACTTTTTTTCCCTTGTTACCTTACTTTAATGGCTTCGTGACAACAACATGAACACCGTTTCTGATGAGGCTTCATTGATCAGTAGATGGATCAACTGAAGGTTCGGACACATCTTTCAGGTCATTGGTCAGGCCTAACACATCTTCTGTCAACCAGTTGTTCAGTTTCCTCGACTGTTCTAAAAAATGCTGTGACTCATGCCAAAACATGCCAAATGTCAAATAATAGTTCTTTGGAAATATTTTTTATTGTTGTTAAATAACTTTTCCATATTTGCCAGACTGTGTTATTTCAGGTTGCTACTAACAAAGTGCTTATTTAAAATATTACTTTTTTGCTATGTTGTTGGAAGGCAAAGTCTGAGATACTTCGCCCTGCAATATACTGGCCACCTGTCCAGGGTGTACCCTGCCTCTCGCCCAATGGTTGCTGGGATTGGCTCCATCTTCTGACTGACTGAGATTACTTTCTGCCCAGTTATCGTTAAATGATTGATGTGAAGTACCTTTATTTAAAAATATAAACACATACACACACACAAAATGAACACACACCTCTATAAATTAAAGAAATACTTGAAAAAACACACCAGGTCCTCCAAACCTGAAGAACTATTGCTATAAATGCATTAATAGATTATAAAAATGCTACGTAAAAGCAAAAAGTAGCAAAATGTGTGGCTTTAACAGGAAATGGCAACACAAATACAAAAACCCCATCCTATTCAACTTTAATGGGATACACAACACAAAAAGACATGTGTGGAATGGCTTTGACAAGGTGTAATGATACCAAAAGACATCCAAATTAATAAACCGAGACATACAGTGACTATGAAGACAAAATAACTCGCATAAAGAACACAATGTGACAAAACTGAACAAAAACAAAGATGCAGAACTGCAATAATGAGGCACAAAATGGTCAAAAGGAAATTGAATTTTCTTTCAGACACCAAATGAACTAAATGCGTACCAAATTAGACAATAAGCAACCCAAAGAAGATGCTAATTTAGCCAGAAAATATTTTAACATTTTAACAATGGTGAAATGAATCATGCTGCAAATCTCTGTAAGACACATTCCTTACAGAAAACAATCACAAACTGTGTGTCATGTGGTTGTCCGTCCCCTTAGCCGGGTTGTCTCAGTCGTTTTAAGAAGAGGCTTTTCCACTTCATGACCCACTGATTCATAATCAGGTCATGATCCTACATGATTTGAGTATTTGTCAAATTGAAATATTTAGTACAAAACTTGTTACGTTTTTTTCCAGTTTTTACGATATAATCTGATATAAAATACTGATAATAATCCCTGTTTTTTTTTTTTTTTTTTTAGTTTAATATACTCTCACAGAAACTGGCAGAACGTTCTCCTTTCTAACATCTTTGTTCTGTTAAATGTGCATACATCTGCAGAGAGGCAATGCAAAACAAGTTGTTGGATCATCTGTAATACTTTGACTGATACCAGCAAGAATTAATTTTGCTTTTGTTGTAAAAGACCAGAAGAGTGCAGAACAGCACCCCCCTCACCCCAAATAGTGAGTTCTACATAAGTGTGATGGCAATTAGACGCACAATTAATCATCCATGTGAAGGCTACAGACATACTTCAGCAAACCATGATTACTCCATCAGTTTATTATTAAACCATCTGCGACAGAGAATCTCCCTTCTTTTCTTTTCCATTTAAGTAAACAAAATAACAACAAGTTACACAAAGAAAGCATTTGGTTTGATCTCTCCCTGAATTCTGACAGCTTTAGATTCCAAGCTGCACCTGAAGGCCTCCTGCTTAAAGAGAAGCAAGTTTAAGGCCTCTGGAAGTTGATTATCATGTAGCTTTTTAACTAAGAGATCTTAAAAGAAGGTAAAGACAAACTTAGTAAAATGTGTGAAAATCAAAAACAGTAAAGGGGTTTTTGAAACACATTTTGTGGTTACAATTGGTCAAGTGATAATACCAAAGGCTCAAGCGGTGTTGCTAGTATAAGCTGTGGTGATCAACAGTATGGAGCAGCGGAAAAAACTTGTATGGCCAGATGAGTCATTGTTCCCTTGCTTTCAGTTGAGGAGTACATGTGCACCACACAAACTGGAAAAACAAGCAAGTGTCTGTTCAGGATTTCAAGTTTGTAATTCCAAGTGAAAACTGCACTTTTCAGCAGGCGGCAAAAACGAGAATCCCAGGATATCCCAGACAGCAGAGAGTATCTGTCCAACCTCCCCATGAAATGAAGAAAATTGTAGCTTCCAAATCCTGTTTGTTTTTTTTGTTTGTTTGTTTATTTTTTTATGTTATGTTCTTTAAATGAAGCTCCAAATAAATGTCACAAGCCTAGCTTTTAAAGACACACTACAGAACCTTGGCTATATTTCCCATCACACACAACTAATTCAGCATCCATCTTGCATCCTACCCGTTCTGTCAGCTCTCTCCAGCCAGCAAAAGACAAATTTCCAATGAATCATGTTTATTTTCTTTCTCTCTTATAATCTTCTTGTGTTTCTTTGCTGAATCAATGATGCTGCATGTTCGAAACAGTCAGTTTTTAGGGTGAAGTGAAACTCCACTGCAATGTCACGTCATGTTCCAGATCAAAAAGTTGTGTGGTGCAAAGTACATTGAGGCAAACATAACATAGTTAGAAACTTTAGCATATTTAGCAAGTGTTGTAAAAAGGAAAAAAAATTGTTACAAAATGTGGACTATGTGGGACCATGGTATAAGCGGATTAAACAACTTGGATCTATGCATCAGATCGTGGAGTCCAGAACGCCACAGCGCGTAGCGTCTAATCCACGGCTCCTCGTCATTTAATCCTTACATATATCACATCTATGTGTCAAATTAGGTGGATTTTACAGACCAAAAAAAGTAAACTCCTCCCTTAATAACCATTTCTTCATCATCCTGATTAAAGACTAACCTTAATTTCAAAAGATGTCTTAACACAGTAAAATTGTTGGAGGCCACATATTTAAAAGTTCAATAATACCTGGCCTGAAATTTCTCGAAATATTGGGTATACATGCTGGAACCAAGACAGAAGCATGCTTCATAATGAAAGATAACATAAAGTTGATAGCTACTATCTTGTACCCATTGACGTATAGACAAGGCACGATGTCATCATCATCCAGAATCACACCTCAAAGCTTATCTCTCTTGACTGTCCAAACAAGGGCTCTGATGCAAGGTGTGTGTCAGAGTATGCACGCCTCAAGTGTGTAGAGCTGCATGTGGTCTTGATGGCAACCTCATAGGGAGGTGGGGGATCCAGCCAGGGTGGAGGGTGAGGCGTTGGACTAAAACCACCACATTCCATAGGTGGATAGTCAAAATCTTCCCCACGAGTACCATGCCTATGACGGTCCACCGTCCTACACTCAAAAAACAGTGGAAAACAACAGGAGAACTGTCATGTCAAGACCTTTATGAATATGTACAGTACAGTGCTGAGGCATTGGATCCAGACACTATAAGGCAAATTAAATCATACTGTGTCAGGGATCCCACTTCCTGTTAATTATGAATATAAAAGTTTATACATAGCGACATTCTAACCGAGTTGAAATGTATAAAGGTTTTACTTATATATAGTCATGAGTTATGTATACCTGTTTCAGTAGTCTTTTCTCTTTTTCGTGTTTTGTTTTTTGTATTTGATGACTTTTCATACTGGACTGTTACCAACAAGCAATCATCTGTAGTTCACTTAAAGTCCTGATTTAAAGTGAACCACTGTATTAACATAACAATTTCCCCATACAGCGTTTTTAGCGTTTCCATGAAGAAATACAAAAGAACTAGTTTCGAAATTTATGCAACAGAAATCCATTTCCTTGCAGAAAACTGCTAGAACTGAGATTTTTTTTCATTTGAGTTTTAGCACACAGACATAAGAATTATGTCACGTCTGTACTAACGTGTAGCTTAGCTTAGCTTACCATAGCTTCACTTAGCTTTATGTTTTTTTGTTTAGTTTACCTCAGCATAGCATAGCATAGCATAGCATAGCTTAGTTTAGCTTAGCTTAGCTTAGCTTAGTTTAGCTCAGCATTACTTTGCTAAACTTAGTTCAACTTCGCTTTACCTTGCTCAGCTTAGTTTATAGATGGATAATCTGACTAGAACCTGCTAATGTCACACAATATGACAATTAACACTTCAAGGTACAGCATATAAGAATCCAAAGGTTAAGATGGCAATAGAAATGACTTCAAATACCAAGCATATTTGTAAACAGACAGGCCCTTGATGCTAAAATTCTAGCAGACATAAACATCCTTTGTTTGCGTATGGATCCAATGGGCTTAGATGTTGGAACCCTTTCCTTATCAGATATGGTGCTCAAGTATTTATTAAACAAAGCAGCTCTCAAAAAGTTGTTTGTCCATTCAGAGACACCACAGTAAAAATGGCAGCACAACTTGGCTGCCACACTTGTGCCACAGTTTCTATGGACTAACAGTGAGAAGATATAAATGTCTCATTCTACAAGAAAAAAAATTATTGCATTTGTTTTAACAAACAGTTTTTAATTACCTTCGCTAATGTTTTCTGTGCCTTTGGTTTGTCTGTCTGTTCGCAAAATAATTCAAACGGTACAGACAGATTTTAATAAAGATTTGCAGGTGTATCATAAATGGAATAAGAAACATGTGATTAGATTTTGGGGTGATCTGGATTACTACCTAGGTCTAGGATTTTTTAAAATAGATTCTTATGGTTACAAGCTGCACATTTAAACATGCTTAATACATTTACATAAAATAAATCAGAGGGTGAGCAACTTCGGTTGTTGAGGACGGCAGTCCTGAAAGAGTTACAAGTTTCCCTGCTGCAACACACCTGACTCAAATCAACAGGTAATTAACAGACTTGTGCAAAGTTTGATGTTAAGCTCTACACAGGTCTGCAGGTGTGTTGCAGCAAGGAAACTCCTAACACTTGCAGGACTGTGGCCTTCGAGGACCGGAGTTGCCCACCCCTGGCTTAAATGGATCTAGTTTGTCTCACAGCTTTTCCTCAAGTGTTTGTTATAGAGCATTTCATGTTTCAAAGCTGCTTTGTAAGGTGGTCACATTAAGATAAGAAAGTATTAACAGATTATTGGCCTTTCTGTTAGAGTACATAGAGCGTCCATTTGTAATAATCAGTGTTAAAAAAATCGCAATGTCACATACAGATTCATGCTCCATAAAAGAACTGAATGCATCAGACAATATGTGCCAATTAATGAAAAGATGCTGCATAAGGTGATCCAATATTAGTCTGGATTTGATTCCCGCATAACTCAACTCATGTTATTTGTTATTTTTGTAATTTATTCTGATTAACTCGTAAAAATTACACTATTGAGTTGCAGAACGTCAGGAAGAGATATTTCATTACGTCATCAAGCGGATATATGACTTTGTAAAAAATGAAAAAGGGCTACATTGTAAGAACAATGAAATGGCCAAAATGTAATGCATACAGTACTAGATATCTGCATTATTAACTAAAGGCTTTTTAGTTTAGAAAAGCCTATAAAAAATAATCCTATTTCCTGGTTTACTGTCAACAAGACAAAAAAATTATGCATGGTAAAGCAGACAACTGTAAAACTTGACTGACATCTACAGCACATCTTTTTTTTCACCCACCTGGGCAGAAACACTGACTGGGACTCTGGGAAGTGGCGTCCTGATGGGGAGAAGATGGGATTATTTGGATAGTTGGTGTAGTCGTTGTAGGGATAATGGGGGCAGTCTGGGTCAAACTCCTGGTGGTCGTAGTTTGCTGCACTTTTGCTATTCATAGCCCAAAATAACCCGAGGATAAGCATGACCACCCCGAGCACCACACAGCAGAGGGAGAAAGCCTGCAGGCGGTGCTGGAGAAAGGCAGTGGAGCCCCCTGCCACAATGAGGAAGGCTCCGACGAAGATTGCTCCATGGTGCAGGGAAGGCATCCTCCTCTGAGACTGCCAACTATTTCTGAGGTTACTGTTCGACTCTGATGGCTGGATTGTGTCATTCACACGTAAACAGTAACATGGAGCGCATTCCCCATGTGCTCTGACAAAAACCAGAAATCCAAATGTTTAATTTCAGTTGGAGAAATCCCAGGACAGAGAATCCTCTTCAGTCTTACTGTTTGCCTCCTGTCATTTCCATCTCTAGGAGTATTAAATTACTCTTGATAGTTTAGTCCATGTCTGAAGTGCCACGTCCAGAGGAAAAATGCCAAAACTGATCATTTGCTGGGAAACAAAGATAAATAAAAGGGTCAAATCTGTGATGCGCATCTGGCTTGTGATGAGTATCTGTGTTTATCTTCAAGGCAGATGGACGAAAGGACAGCAGAGCCCATTAAGAAATCTTTACTGGCGCCCCACCCTCCCTCCATCTAATGTGTCTAACGGGTATCACTCTAGTCTCTGCATGTGTGTTTGTGTGTGTGTGTGTGAGTGTAAGAGAGAAAGAGTGAATGAGTGTGTGTCAAAGCAATTTCCCCAAACATAAGTGGGCATGCTGGACTTCGAATTTATGCCTGCACCAGTTTATGTCAACCTCCCATCACACGTTAATCTAAATTATTTATAAAAATGCAGCCACTCAATTTACGATTTGCAAATTATCACTTAAATATTTGCCCTAATTTAAGTTCAGTATATAATTTCAAAATAAGGGAAAACATTTCAAACAATGGTGGGCTTGAAACAGTTTGACAGGGGGCAAGCCAGGGGTTCTAGGAGAAGGGTGGCATACATGAGTCCAACATTGTTCTGGGTTTAAAGGAAATAAGGAAATTATTATTATTATTATTATAACTTAAGTAGTCATCTGCTTTGAAAAGAAAAATTATTAAAAGTAAACAACAATTTTTTGTTTTCTCTGGTTTTTCTCCAGTTTTTTAAGGTTTTCCTCTGTCATTTCATACCAGTTGGTAGGTTCAGGTCATTCTGAGAAAGATGAATAATAAGACAGCTTCTTTTTAAGATCAAAAGGTTTTTATATGTCATTAAATCACTCTCAAAGGAACCATCAGTGGTTCATAATGAGACTGTATCTTATTGATTATTCAGTAATCCCTTAAAGGTGCAGCGAGGAGCAAAATCAAACATCAATGACAAAAAAAAATGTATCATATTTGTATCATATGTATCATAACAATTTTTAACCAGCTATTTTTGATATTTAACCACTTTACTAAAATAACTAAATGCCTGGAGGAATTGTGGCCTCTGACAGGCACCAGCCTTGGTATTTTAAATATTTTCTGTGTCCATCCTTACTAGCACATGTCAGCATATTTTAGACGTTGTACCATTAAAACTGATTCATTTTCTTCTTTTTTATTTTTTATTTTAGCTATCTTATAAGGTGGATCATTTGCTATTTCCACAATGTTTTTTTTTGTTGTTTTTTTTTGTTTTTTTTAGGTTTGTTGCATTCAGCTTTTCAGATGCCATAATAACAGTATCTTCACAATCTTGAGATGACAAGGAATCCATTGATTCCAAGTATTAAATACATAACGACACATTACTAGTTAATTACCGTGACACTGATGATTTTATCATATTAAATAATTTCCATTGTACCAAATTCATCCTAATCACTCTGAGACATTTGCTGATGATATCAGCCTAAAGTGTGTGTTAGTTCAGTTGTGCTGCTTACTGTTCTTAAGCTGCTTCCTTCATTTCATTTTGCTCCTGACTAACCAACGCTCTATGGAATTCTCCATGCAGGCGTCTTGTAAACCATTTAGCATTTTAAAGTGGTCTCTGAGATCATCAATCATCATAGTAACGCAAAAAATAGATCTTATACCAGGGGTGTCCAGCCAGTCCTTGAAGGCTGCGGTCCTGGAGCTTTTTGGTGTGAAAAACAAAACAAAACTGTTTTTTCATCATTTAATTAATTTAATAGTTAATTTAAAATGATTATCAAATGATTAACTGATTAAGTAAATGTCTCCCAAATAGGCAGCCATGCAAATAACCATGTCATAAGAATTTACTCTGAATCCCCCACTCACATACTGATAATCAGGCATACTTTATTTTTTTTTATAACACATTTATTTAATAATGCATTTAAGTGAGGTATTTTTTTGCCATTAACACATATGTGAACAGCTTTGACTATAAGTAATGATGTGATGAGAGTAATTTCATCTCTGTGCACTAATATTCCTAAAAATCTAAAAGAAAAGCATGTTTTAATGCAAAATTCAAGAAATCGTATGACTACCTTTCGAATTTAAACGTTTCTAGATAAAACTTTAAACAAAGAGCTCACTGAATGAGGACACGGTGCGTGGTCTGACACAGTGTGTGCTTTATGATTGGTCATTAGATTAACATGGCCTCTCCTTGCATTTTCTTGCACTCAGTTGAATGACCAATCAGATCGCTGCTTTGTAAAATGACTCCACCTCTTTTGTAAAGTTGACCAATCAGCTTGAAGTAGAGGAGGAGCATCCAAACCACACACTGCTGCTCACCTATCGCAGTAAAAGGGTGATCAGAAATCGAGTTTTTCTTCTTTTTTTGTTTAATCGATACAGAAGTTAGCGGCTTTATCTGAAAAGTGAGGCTGATACCTTCACTTCAGAAACTGCCGACTTCATCCCGAACTCTGTGGACACGATGGATCCGCTGGTGTATTTAGGAGTTTTGGTTCTTATTTTCCTGCTGTGGATCAAAGTCAAAGGTCTAGATTACGTGATCGTTCATCAGCGGTGGATATTTGTGTGTTTATTCCTGCTGCCATTGTCCGTCATATTCGATGTGTATTATTATGTGAGAGCGTGGCTCATTTTTAAGATGAGCTCTGCGCCCAAACTGCACGACCAGCGCGTGCGAGACATTCAACGACAGGTAAGCAAACTGTCATTGCATGCATGCATCAATGATCCGCACGTGTGTGAGGATTTCTTAAAAAATTAACTCTTTAGGAAGGTGAACATGCAACATAGTACACCTCCACTTGTGACATTTCAAACCTTAAAAGGTCTTTTGTTTTCTTTCTTTTACGAAATGCACATCAGAGCTTTTAATTCAGATGACAGCTCATTACTGGACCACAGACTGTGTTTATAAAGTCAAGATTTAACTGTTGACAAAGCTGTATTGGTTTCTTCTGTTTCAGTCATTTAGTCTAATGATATTTTATTGAGTGTAAAGTCTCTGGATGAAAGCAACTTTGTAAAGTTTTAAACTCTGAGGTAACTGCATATTGTCTTCATCTTTAACAGTCATTTATTTACAAACTTTTGCTCTTGATGGCCACTTTATTACGTACACCTTACTGGTATCGGGTTGGACCAGCCTTCAGATCAGCCTGGATGGCAGAGATTCAACAAGGTTTTGGAAACATTCCTCACAGATTTTGTTTCATAATGACAGGAGGCATCGCACAGTTGCTGCAGATGTGTCAGCTGCACATCCATGATGAAAATGACCCATTCCACCACATCCTAAAGCTTCTATTGAGATCTGGTGACTTTGGAAGCCATTGGAAAACGGTGAACTCAAAGTTATGTTTAACAATGCAGTTGGAGATGACTTGAGCTTTGTGACGTGGTGCACCATCCTGCTGGAAGTTTCCATCAGAAAATGCCAAACTGTGGTCATAGACATGGTCAGCAACAATACTCAGGTAGACTGTGGTGGTTAAACCATGTGATGTTGAAACTAAGAGGCATAAAGTGGGCAAAGAAAATGCATCATTACACCACCAGCAGCCTGAATCATTGATACAAAGCTGGATGGATTAATTTTTTTTAATGCTCTTTCCATCAAATTGTGATCCTACCTTCAAATATTGCAGGTGAAACTGAGACTCATAGGACCGGGGAACTGTTTTACTTCTTCTACTGTGCAGTTTTGTCTGTTGAGTTTATGTAAATTGTACCCTCCGTTTCCTGGCCTTAGCTGACAGGATTGGTGCCTGATGTGGTCTGTAGCACATCTGCTTCATGGTTGGACATGTTGAGAGATTATATTCCCTACACCTTGGTTGTAGTCCACCGCAGGCATACTCAAGACATACTGGTCCAGGCAACTGCTGCTCCTTGGATTATTTTTCTTCTTCAGACCATTCCCTGTAAACCCTAGAGATGGTTTTGTGTAAAAATCCCAGTAGATCAGAGTTTTTTAAAATCCTCAGACCAACAACCATGCTGCGTTCAAAGTTACTAAAAATCAATTTTTTTCCTTCATTCTGTAGCTCAGTTTGAACTTTAGAAAGTCCTATTTTAACCCAAATTTTAATTCCAGAAAAGCATATTTGCAATTTAAAATCATTTACTTAAAAATAGTAGCTTTTACAGTGAATCTTTAATTCATTATAATCTGCCTTAATTCATTTTAATCTGTTCTTTATTTGATAACTTCTTTTTCTTTTTCAGGTACGTGAGTGGAAGAAGGAGGGTGGTAAGACATACATGTGTACAGGTCGACCTGGCTGGCTCACTGTGTCTCTCAGAGTGGGCAAATACAAGAAAACCCACAAGAACATCATGATCAATATGATGGACATTCTGGAGGTTGACACAGAACGACAGGTAAGGAGCTAATTTAAGAATCTTGTTATTACTCCTGTCAAGGAAGAAGTCATGTATTTGGTAACATTGGTTTGTCTGTCTGTTACCAGCATGACTCAAAAGGGTATTGACAGATTTTGATTAAATTTTCAGAAAATCTCAGATATCAAACACTGAACAAGTGATTAAATTTGAGGGGTTATCAGAATAACCACCCAGATCCAGGATTATTTTTAAGGATTCCTTACTATAGGGAGTTAATGATAATTTTGACATTAGAGCTTGTAATGAAAATAAGCAAACAATCAGTGACATAAAAAATTGACAAGCACTCAGTTGGAAGTTTGTTTTCTTTGAGTGCATATAGTTCAAAATTTGGATATGAATGTGTAGCCTAAGAGGCTTTCACCTATTTTTTTTTTTTTTTTTACATTGGTTTTTCTTGATTATATATTGGAACCAAGCAAAAACCTTCACTAGGGAAAAATAAAAGTGAAGCCTATGCGGAAGTGCCAACAATTGCAGGTCAACTGCTCGGGGCTCCAAAACAGAGCCATGTTAAAGTCCCTTGTGAAAAAGGCCGACCTGTTTTTTGCTCGTCATTTTCCTTGATTTCAATTAGGAAAATAACAATGCAGTAGCCAGACTATCATTCTGCTCCTATAATGTCCAAAAAGACTTGTAAAAAGGTCAAAGAAAACAATAAAAATGACAAAAATTTTGTAATGAATTATTTTTATTTTAAAAAAAGAAATTGATTTTTAACAAAAAAAGATCGAGTTTAAAATTGTGAAGCAAAGAAATCCCGATTTCAATTTTTACGATTTGATTTTCCCACCCCTAATATATCTTATCTTATCTTATCTTATCTTATCTTTCTATCATATTATATTTATAGCAGGTCTTTGTCTATTTCAAGCAAACCAAATACAGTAAGTGAACTGCAAAACAAAGTATATTGTGGGTTCATTGCACAATCTTTACACCATGGCAAGCGAAACATGCACGTGTGGCGTAATAGACGGCTCAGGATGGAAGAAATAGTTCACAGGGAAACATAGAAGAATTGGGTCAAAGTTCTGATAGAAATCTAAACAACCAACCCGCTATGATGTGATACAGCTCTGTTTTATTTTTTGCCTCTGATAGAGAGTGAAACGTGTTTTTTTTTTTAAAGATCCCATTCGGTTGAGAAGTTGCAGTGTGAACACAGTCTCGGCCCCCCAACGGAACCAAGTCCTCAGTCGGACCGATTCTAGTGGACTTCTGATGTGAATACACCCTCAAAGACAATTTAGAAAAATATGATAGCAATGGGAAAACAAAACTGCATTAAGGTGTAAAATGTAGCGTATTATCATTAACGTTAACCTGTGATCCAATGTCAGAGCGACAGTGGGTGTTTTAATTATTAATTCGCTGTGTCCTTAGACAAGCGGACGATCTCGGGGCACCACCCAGCCCTAAATTTGTTATACGGTCAGGCAGGGAATACCGTAATATGACAATGATATTTGTCTAATAACAGATAACCATCAGTCTCAAAATACGCTTACTGCAAGTTCTCGTCAGAAGGAACAAATCACTTCCTTAAAGATCGATCACGCTACCACGACTTCTTAAAATATAACACACTTTATTAAAAACCACACCGGTTAAAATCATCAGGCACAAATTAAATTAATAATGTAAACTAGAAATAGCGTCAGCAAGCATCAAATACTGAATTAGCCAAGATGAGAGAGAGGGAGAGTATGGAAGCTCGAGCCAAGCCAACAACAAAAATGTAAAATAAAATTATTAAAGGTAGTTATGTAAGCAACTTACATAACTTACACAACTAGGAAGGTTGGAAAGAATACAAGTCTAATGAAGTTAACTAACTATGTCAGGGTACACTATCAGGCTGATACCGGGGAATGGATTTAAAAAGGGCAGCTTCTGCTAAGACACCAGCTGGATCGGAGACAGTGGAATAATTGGTCGGTCTTACTTCAGCGCCTTGGTGGTCGAGAACCTGAACTTTGGGTCCAGTGGGCAAGGATTCAATGGTCATCCTGATACTTGTCCAGAGGGGACCTCCACAGAAGTCAGGAGCTCGCCTGGAACCGCCTGGTTTGATGTCTGAAGCTGGACCCAACTCTGATTAGAATCCACGGGTCACGGGAGCCGGCAGAGGCCTGGGATCAGCTGGAGCAGTAACGTTCGGGTCGTCCATGCGTTACTGGTCACAGTCTTTGTGGGCCGGGAGAGCAGCTTCGATATTGTGTCAGAAGCAAAAATTATTCAGCCAGAATTGGATGAGTTTTCTGGTATTAAGCAGTCGAGCGAGTGAGCTTACTTAATAAAAACGAACACGACGCCAGACGGACAAAAACACGACTAACGCAAACATCAAACGAAAACGAAAAAAAACGAGAGAAACAAAGAAAACGAGAGAGAAAAAACAAGAGCAGAAAAAAAGACAAAAGAAGATAAGAGAGGAAGAGACAAAAGAGAGCGAGTTCCAGGAAGACCCGCAGTTAAATTTGCGGACTTTAGATTATCCAATCAGAGCGCAGGGCTCAGGACATAGGGTCTGAAGGTTTGGTCAAAATACTAAGTTCTTGGGGAATTAAACTTAACATTTTTCCAACCTCAAAACATGTCTATAAAATCCATTTGTAGATGAGAAGTATGAATGATCCTTATAAACATGAACCTTAAAACAGTTTTGCTGCTGTCAAAAGGGGAAAAGGTTTGTTAACAGGTTCAAGACATTTCATCAAGACATTTTAAGACATTTCAATACACTTCATCAATGATTTTCACTTTCCACGGACCTGGTGGGTCAAGAAATCATTTCCACACAACAAGTTCTTACTTTAAGTCAGAGTCGTTAATAACAACAGCATATAATGTTAATCACGGTGTATTTAATCAGCCTGAAATGCCTATCTCAACCTGTTCGAGGGTGTCTGCTTTTTTTCACATCTGAAAAATGGTTAAAGTCTTGGATTAATTGAGAAAGGAAGAAGAGTCCATTTATCCAGGTGTGCTGAGGATACATCCAGTATTTTATACAGTTTAGAATTCAGAGCTTAAAGGTTCTGCTCTGGAATTAGGTCTTTGTGTGCTGTGGATACAAAGGGACCTCCTGGGGTGATGGACAACAGGCTCTTACTAGGGTCCAACTTCAAAAGGGTGCCACAGTCTGTCTGTGTAGACATTTCCTACCAGGAACAAGATAAAACCAGCAGAGTTCCTGGTTTAAAGTGGAGGTCTGTCTACCCGGATTAAGATGGATCTGATTTTTCAGATCAGGCTTTCATTGAGCTCTGTTTTGGAGATGTGTGGATGGACCTCCTCAGATAAGGACTTCCTGAGTTCTTATCTGGTTCGGGGGTTAACTCGGCCTTGGAAGGTTGCTACAAAAATAATGGCACTTTTCCACTGCTTTAGGATGAGGGGATTTTATTGGAGACGTTTAACAGCCCTATGACAACATAGAAGACAGGAAACTTTTCATTAATGCACTACACCAGCTGAAGGTCTGCTTGGTGTATAAGAATCCTAAGTGTGTTACTGTTGATGTGTGGGTCCACCACTTTGGTCAAAACTATTAATTAAATCAGCACTTTTCTAATTGTATGCTGACCACTTTTATCAATCACACTCTTATATCCTGATGCATCAGGGGATAACGTAGGGTTCAGTATCTTGCCTAGTAAGGACACTATAGTCATGGAAATTCAGGAATCGATCGATCCAGCCGCAAGACTGCTCTTCCTCCTAAGCTACAGCCAGCCTCCTCTGCCTCCACCATGATGTTGATATACGTGGTTATAAAAAAAACCCACTGTCCATTAAACCTTCAAGCTTTGGACCTTTTAAACTTCCTCCTGTAAAATAACAGCATCATGACTGTGAGACCAACAACCTCAGGACTTGTGGACATGAGACAGTGGGAAGAAGGTTAGAGTAAGATTAGACAGACTTCATGGAAAATGGATCAAAGTGTTTGTGTTTGTAAGGTTACATTTTATTACTTACAAGGTGTTTTGTCTTATAGGTGGTGAGAGTCGAGCCACTGGCCAACATGGGACAGGTGACCGCTCTCCTTAACTCTATTGGCTGGACGCTACCGGTGCTGCCGGAGCTGGATGACCTCACCGTGGGTACGTTGTTTGGGTCATGTATCATTTTCGTGGGAAAACAAAGCAGTAGTGTGTAGTGTTTCTACAATTGGAAAGATGCACTGGTGATTTCCACAGCTCATTGTTTAGTGAGGTAGATGGGCATCTCCTTCATCAATCGCTGCATCCTGCTTAGAGCCTCAGACACTCCTTTAATTGGATTAGAAAGACCGACGTCGTAGCTCCAAAGATGAAACTAGGAGGAAATGGCTGCAGTGTTGGAAGCACCCGTAGATCATGTTTCATAATGGATTTCCTGATGCCATAAACAACGCATCAACATTCTAATGTTTTCCCATCAGGCTGCGGTTCATTCATTTATCCTGATGGCTATGCAGGCACAGATCAACACTCTCACAGCAGGGGAAGGCTTCTGTCTGCTCATGTGTTTGCTTGTTATTGTTCTCGCCGAGGTAGAAATGAAATTACAGCTTAGCACCTTTTCTTCTCTCCTCTCTCAGGTGGGCTGGTGATGGGTACAGGCATTGAGTCTTCCTCCCATATCTATGGGCTGTTTCAGCACATCTGTGTTGCATATGAGCTTGTTCTTGCTGATGGTAGTTTAGTGCGCTGCACAAAGGTAAGAATTTAATGTATTTCATGTATTTGCCCTTTTTCTTCATCATATTCCCCTGCAAAGTCAGATCAGATCAAGCATCTTCTCATATTGAGTCCTGAATGCAAGCAGTGTCATAACAACCATGTGTTCATCAACAACTCCTCATTCTTTGATTAGAAACATCACAATCAAATGGACATCCAGTTTTGAAAAATGGGATAAACAAATGAAGGATAATAAAATTACTTGACACTAGAAATAAAAGAATCATTGTGTCAGACCAAAATTAGTTTTAAATACACATAAACATGTGCGTCTGACTATAATTGTATGAAAGTGAAGCTCTTAAAACCAGATTAACCCAGTTTGGAGATTTGAAAAATCTTAGTTTTCACAACTACAGCATCATTTAACAAAATCCCTCCCCCCCCCAAACTTTTTATTTGCTTCATAATAATTTCCAAGACACGTTTGGAACAAACAATACACATAGAGAAGGAAATGCTAAAGGTCAAAAGTCAATTCTGTCACTGCTAGATTTACAGTCATCTCCTTTCCTCTTTTTAAAGATAATTTAGGTATTTTCCAACTCAGCAAAGATTTAGTGCATTCTTTGTTTAATTTCTGGTTTCTGAAACACCACCCCCCCTCTCAGTTGCAAATGTGGAGACAAAAAAAGATATGATTGATTTATGCTCAGTTGACCCTCTGCTCAGTTTCTGTCTTAGCCCTCCTCTTGGGATTAGGACTGGTTGGACTGGATGGACTGGTCTCTAAAAAAATTGTCAACAATATGGTTGTATCATTACAAATAATAGATTTTAATAATAGAAATTTTAAAAAGTTGGATTAATTCTCAGTTATCTCTGTGATTGGTTTGCATTTAATACACCTCAAATGAGGGAAGTTTGAAATATGTTTTTACATTGAATGATAAGCAAAACATATCAGTAGTTATTTAGTTACCAGGAGAAAGAAAGAGCTAAAATGCTTCTTTATTTATTTGGTTTGAATAAGATAAGGAAATGCTGTTTTTGGAAATGAACAAAAATGAGTGTGACAAGGTTAACTCACCTCCTGAAACCTCTTGTGCCATTTTTTAATGGTTTGTTTCCACATTTTGGGCAGCAAATACAGTCACACATAAGACTGAACTGCATTTTGTTCCCTGTTATCTTGCAGTAGATGCAGAGCAGCTTCATCTTTTATTCTTAGATGGTAGCAGAAGCTCAATTCACAATTTAAATATAGCAAAATTCAAATATAAAATGTTAGTTCTGTGCTCCATTAAACTCATCTTTTTTTCTTTTTACGTTTAGTCTCTTACTGTCTTTGTTTCTGCTAGTGTATAATGTAATTGTCACACTATTTCAATCAGTGAGAGATCTTCTTAGGAGAAAATATATATGTCCGTGTTGTGAGATTTTTCCATTTCAGAAATTAAGAAACAAACTTTTCTTTTTTTTTATCAACACCAAAGATCTGTATGCAGTTTTTTCTTGTATAAACAGGAGGAGAACTCAGATCTGTTCCATGCTGTCCCCTGGTCCTGTGGAACTCTGGGATTTCTGGTTGCAGCTGAGATTAAGATAGTCCCAGCTAAAGCTTGGGTGAAGCTGCGCTATGAGCCGGTCAGAGGACTGGAAAACATCTGTAAACGTTTCACTGAAGCATCTGAGAACAAGCAGAACACATTCGTTGAGGGTATCCAGTATAGTCTGGATTCTGCTGTCATTATGACGGGAACCATGACTGACCACGCAGAGCCGGACAAGGTATGATGTTGGTGAATGTAGATGTGGAGCCATCATCCCATGTTTTATCACGCCTCAGATGGCCTTTTCCTCTTGCGTACTAGATTAACAGAATCGGCCTCCACTTCAAACCCTGGTTCTTCAAACACGTGGAGGGCTACCTGAAAGGAGATTACACTGGAACTGAATACATCCCTCTGAGACAGTACTATCACAGACACACGCGCAGCATCTTCTGGGAGATTCAGGTAATCACGTACCTGTTTTATACCTTTTGTAACTTTAGATCATCATTTAAACCTGTTGGACTAAGAACTTTGGGCGCATGAATGGTAGTCTCTTTCTTATTAGCTGATACAGTCATTCCAAAATGCCTACACACACACACACGCACACACAGGCATTGTGTGTCCTTGAGTTTGAGGATTACAC
Organism: Telmatherina bonti; assembly: GCF_933228915.1. Taxonomy (NCBI): domain Eukaryota; kingdom Metazoa; phylum Chordata; class Actinopteri; order Atheriniformes; family Telmatherinidae; genus Telmatherina; species Telmatherina bonti. The sequence goes on from NC_136626.1 coordinate 29,987,119, forward strand.
CAGGGACTGCCAGAAAAAGCTCATCATCATCTTACCAACTTGCTTTGTCATTTCTCTCTTGTTGGCTCCAACTCTAATGTTCCAGCTCTCTCTCTCTCACACACACGAATTGACACACACACATGAAGCATTATCCATTAGTGAGAAGAGTCTGGCATCCCTGATTTCTGCAGCAGTAAATGGTGTGATAAATTATGCATGGTACTGGTTTGTCGGGTACCTAGACGAGAGTCCTCCGAGCTTTCAACTGATCTGTTCTTTTTAAAGGACTTTGTCTTTTTTCACATTGCAGGCAAGAGATGGACAGAAATGGGGCGAATAGTTTGTGATAAGCAACAACAATGTGTTGGATGTGGCGGCGTTAAGATAGTTTGGCAGGATGAGATTGCCCTCTGGTGGAAGTAAAGAGGAGCTGGAAAAGTTATCTTTAATATTAAGTGACAAAAATAAAAATTATTTTATATTAGCTTAAAATTGTCATCCAATTTCATCATATGTTTTTTTTTTTTTTTTTACTAATTTGATTAAGTGGATTTCCTTACACAACTTCTCTAAATTTACATTATGCCTGAAGAAGTAGTAAATTAAGTAAATGCTCCATGTTGAGCAGTGTAGGGACCAATTCTGACCTTTTTCTGAGTGGGGCTGTACAACTTATTTGGGTGAAATGAGAAGTTTGCAAGTTTTCCAAATAAAAAAATGTTCAGCCCAAATATGACCCACGTCTGCAGTTTTATTTGGCCTTTATTTTACCTGCATGTGATGCAGTTATGCAGTTATGCTGCCAAAACTCAGTCACATGTAGCCCACAATACATGGCTGTAGACTAATGTCCAGGTTGGCTCCTCGCATTTGGACCAAAATGGCCTACACAACAATTGCAACGTGCCACAAGTAGCTCAGATTAGTCCCAAACCTGTTTGCTAACTGGGTTTTGTGAAGACAATCACCCTGACACTCTTCTTATGATTGTGGTGGCATATGATTAGACTCTGTTAGCCATAATATCTTATCCAAACATACTAAACGACAACAAGTGGATCCGGTTAATTTGAAGATATTGAAAAGGGAATTTTGAGGAAGTACATCAACATGACTGAAACTGTCTCAACCATTATGCTCGTTTAACTATCAGGCATGTTGGTGAGGCGACAAGTTCCTTCTCTTTTTAGCCAGCAGCATTTTGAGCATCGTCACTCAAAGGCTTATTTACTGGTCCTTTGACTTTGATAATTGTCCGGCAGGTCAGAGGGCATGCTAGGCTGCAGTGGCCAGCTGAGGCCAAAGCAGGACTAACAGGGAAAACTATAGAAATCTAAACTTACCTGTCAACATTCCTGCTTGTTCTCATAAGTGGTCCAAACAAGTATCAGTCTTGCTGAAAAGACCCACAGCGACTTAAACATCTCGTGATAAGATCCAAATGTGCAAAAACTAAATTAACATGTTTTAAAAAGCAATCAATTACAGATGGCGGACTTTACAAATCTCCAGAACTGATGGGATGACGACTGAGTTATAATGTCATATTTATAGATCCTCTTCTTCTATAGGAGGATAACAAAATAAATCCATGAGGGGTTTGTCAGGCTTCTTTGGTTAAAATGTGTAACTTTAAACAAAGATGGATGTAGGTTTGTCTTTTTTTAGTGTCTTTATTTACATTTACAACTCTTTTTGTAGGATATTATTCCATTCGGCAACAATCCTGTCTTCCGTTGGGTTTTGGGGTGGATGGTACCTCCTAAAATTTCTCTGCTGAAGCTCACCCAAGGGGAAACCATCAGACGTCTCTATGAACAGCACCACGTGGTCCAGGATATGTTGATACCCATGAAGAGTCTGCAGGCTGCCATCACACGCTTTCACCAAGACATCCAGGTGAGGCTTTAATGCAGGCTAGCATGCAACATGCACTATTTAAATATAAACTAGGCCTCCTTTAAGTTTATCAAATGTTCCTTCAGGTTTACCCTCTGTGGCTGTGCCCGTTTCTGCTGCCACCAGGCCGAGGGATGGTTCACCCCAAAAGTCAACAGGAGGAGCTCTATGTGGATATTGGAGCTTACGGGGAGCCTAAAGTCAAACATTTTGAAGCTAGAGCATCAACACGCCAGCTGGAGAAGTTTGTCAGAAGTGTTCATGGGTAGGTTTTAGCTTTTTAAGTTTATGTGACATATTTACATAATTTCTCGTGAGATTTACATGTTCTGTGACCAATATACAGTTTCCAGATGCTGTATGCAGATGTGTACATGGACCGGGAGGAGTTTTGGGAGATGTTTGATGGACAGCTGTACCACAGACTGAGAGAGGAGTTGGGTTGTAAGGAGGCCTTTCCTGAAGTTTATGACAAAATCTGTAAATCCGCCCGACATTGACCCTCTTTTCTGTTTCCCCATATCATGGTAACACTAAGGTGCTGTGTGATACTCATTACAGCTGCTAAATTGAAAATGCTTTTACTAAAACATAGTCTTCTGATTTTAGGGGCCTCTTGACTCAAACTAAATGTCTTTATTCTGTTTCTTTTTTAAGTTTTATCTTATTGTTTGCTTAAGAGCTGTAAGATGGACACCCTTTTCATTTCAGAACTGCCTTAATTCTTCATGGCGTAGATTAAAAAACATGTTAAAAACATTCCTCAGCGATTTTGCTCCATATTGACACGATAGCATCCCACAGTTGCTGCAGGCTTGTCAGCTGCACATCCATGATGACAATGTTCTGTTCCACCACGTTCCAAAGATGCTCTACTGGATTCGGATCTGGTGACTGTGGAGGCCATTGGAGTACAGTGACTCATTGTCATGTTCAAGAAACCGTTAAAATCTTTTGATCTTTGTAATGATGCTCGTGGTAATAACAGGCCCAAATTGTAGCCAAAAAAAAAAATCCTTTACATAACTACATCAGCTGTAACTTTGGAGCATACAAGGCAGGATGGAACCATGCTTTCATGTTTATGCCGAAACCTGATTCTACCAATCGGAATTTTATAACTGAAATCAAAACCTATCAAACCAAGTAATGTCTCAGTTTCCTGTTCTTTGCTGACAGAAGTGACATCCAGTGTTGACTCATATTGCTGCAAGGTTGGACATATTGTCAGAAAGTCTTTGTAAGTTTATCAGTTATCTTAATTTAAAAGTCTATGTTAGTGGCGTAGTTTCCTTTCTGAGCGTTTTCTGTACTGACGGCGCATTCCAAGAGCTTGACACCTCCCGTGTGCGTGCATAAATGAAAAACACACATGCATCTACATTATGACCTCACCTGCGTTTCTTTGGAAACATCTGTAATAAAGTATGCTTGAGAACTATCTCTCTGTGCCCCTCTCTCTGACTGGAGCTTTGTGGAAAGAGACTATCAACCCAGCAATATCCCTCCAGAGTGTCCCACTCTATCACATGGTCCTTCGAGCCGGATGATAGTTTTCTAGAAACAATATGGAGTCTGAACAACCTTCTGCAGGAACAGCAGTGTATTCAAGACCCCAGCAGGAGAGACAGTTACCAGCACACTTCGAAGACTTTGAAGTCAGTTACCGGCCTGGAGTCACATTACCTCCTACCACTGAAGGTGAAGAACCTGGAGAAACAGTTCGAGGTAATGAGCCACTTTCTGTAAAAGCACAGTCTTCCCAGTCCTCTACATGTGCTCATCGTAGCAGAGCGAGAAGCCAAGATGGCGCTTACTCGCTTATTCAGAAGTTTAGTACAGGGGGGCTAACCGAGTGCCATGCTGAAGGAACAAGTATAGCGCATGGAACTAGCAGAAGTGCAAAGGCAGATTTTGGAACGGACGCTAGTGGATGAGCAGTGCAGTCGTCTAGACAAAGAAGCTAGAGATGCCCTCAACAAAAAGGAGTTCCTCAGAGAACAAGAGCGACAGAGACGTTGCTTGGAGGAGAGGGCAGAGATGGCATACAAGAGCAAAGAAGCTATAACCAGACACAAAGTGCTGCAACGACGACTGAAAGAGAAAGAGATGGCATTAGTGCAAGCAGCACTAATCAGATCTTTCCTGAAAGAGGAGGAATCTGTGTGTTCTGCATCTTTCAGGCCCCTCAGTGAAGGTGAGTATAACCAGGCAGAAACCATGGACCTGAGGCATGTACTCTCAAGAAGCCCTGTCAACTGTGCAAGTAACAACATAAGTGTTTCAGCATATGGGTCATAGAGTGCAAGACCCAGTGGAGTTGTCGGGTCTGCCTTGATGTTGTCAAAGGCTTGTTGCCGTAGTGGTCCCCAGATCCACGCATCTGATGTTCTCTTGGGGGACGGAGATAACTTGGGGGATGGGTTTTTTCCACCAGGTGAGGGAGGAATTTCCCCAAGTGATTGGTCATTCCTAGGAAGTGTCTCACTTCGCTGACATTCTTGGGCTTAGACATGGCTTTTACAGCCCTCACTTTGTCAGAGTCTGCGCTGACCCCAGACGCTTCGATCCCTTGCCATAAAAACTTTATTTTGCTCTTTGAGAACTCACTTCATCATTGAGTGTGACTCCTGCATCCTGCAGCTGTGACAGGGCCCTCCTTAGCCTCTTGTCATGTTCTGATTGTGTCGCCCCCAGACAAGCACATTGTCCGTCTGACATGACACCTTCCACGCCTTCTAGGATGCGGGACATGCGTTTCTGGAAGTTTTCCGGGGCTGACGAAATCCCGAAACACAGCTATTGCCACTTTTAATTCTTTTTCCCACTTGTCTCTTATTAATGATATAGTAGTCTTGGTCTGCCTGGTCGGATTCCTTTTTGGAAGTAGTCACGAATCTGGAGGTACATATAATTCTTTTTTTTTTTTTTTTTTTTTAATCAAAATTGAACTCTCTTTGTAGAGTTTGAAAACTCTTAATTCCCCCTCCATTTACTAATTTAAACACCGTAGTAAGCCCTTTATCTGACCATTCCTCAAATTTTGAGTTCATACTTCCTGGTATAAAACTTGTATCATACGCCGACCAACTAAATATCTTAATTTCATTCTTAATTTTACATCTTTTGATTACCAAGAACCAAGTCTCTAAAGTAAATTTGGTTAGGGAGTCTAACTCTTTTTCAAACATTCATCCATTCATTATCCTAACTGCTTAATCCAATTCAGGGTCGCGGGGAAGCTGGAGCCTATCCCAGCAGTCTTTGGGCGAAAGGCAGGGTACACCCTGGACAGGTCGCCAGTCCATCGCAGGGCCTAACTCTTTTTCATTTTCTTTAAATGATTTCTTGTTGGCAATCGTTGCCCTTATATGGCCTCCACATACGTTTAATTCTATTTCCTTCCATTTTGTACTAAGACTCAGGATACACCAGTTAATCAAATATTTCAGTGGCACTGTAATAGTTTTGGAGATTAGGTAGAGCTAATCCTACCTTTCTTAGATATTTGAAGTGTAGAATATTTATTTCTCAGTTTTCTCCTGTTTCAGACAAACCTTGAAATTTTTTTGTCACATTCTGTAAACTGTGTGGTGGGTAGTGTCACTGGTAAAGATTGGAATAAATGTAGTATTCTAGGCAGTATATTCATCTTAATCATCTCAATTCTTGCATTCAAATCCAATAATGGGGCTTTCCACCTCTCATTTTCTGATTTGGGTGGACATAGTTTATTTGACATATTTCGGTTAAGTTATTTGTAATGGTTATCCCCAGGTAACTAATTGATTTTTTATCCCATTTGAAATTGTACTGTTTAGTCATATCTATGGATGGAACATAGTTGAGGGATAGGATCTGGGTCTTAGCAATATTCAGTTTATACCCTCATAGATATCCATAGAATTCTAAAAGATTCATCAATTAAAGGAGGCCTTTTTCTAGTCATTTTAAATAAATTATGACATCATCTGCAAATAACCCAATTTTATGTTCAGTGCCTTTGATTTGAACCCCCTCGATTTCCTCAGTTTGCCTTGTTGCCTGAGCCAAGGGTTCTATAAATAACGCAAATAAGGTGGGTGAACAGCAGCAGCCCTGTCTCATAGATCTTTCGAGTCTAAACTAACCCGAGAGACTGTTATTAATCTTTACTCGCCTTGGGATGTTGGTACAGTGATTGAATACAAGACATTGATTGGGTATTTAAACCAAATCTTTCTAAGCTCAAAAACAAAAATCTCCAGTGAACACAATCAAAAGCTTTTTCCACGTCTAGACTTAGAACTGTTGCACTCTTGTCTTTTTCTTGGATTTCTTTAATTACATGAAGTGTCCTTCTGATATTGTCCTGAGCTTGCCATCTTTTGATAAATCCTACTTGGTCCTCATCTGACATCTGAGATAAAGGTTTGGAATCTATTGCATATGATTGATGTATATATCTTGTAGTTGCAGTTTAATAATGACATAGGTCTATAGTTTTCAAAGTATTGTTTTTGCATTCTTTTGGTATAACAGTAATAATAGCTTCATTCCATGATGGGGGGGAGAATTTCCTCTTTTAGTGTTTGATTAAATGATGCCAACAACATTGGGTTAAATTCTTTTTTAAATGTTTTCTAGCATTCAACGGTAACTCCATCATATCCTGGATTCTTATTAGATTTCATTTTCTTAACTGCATTATTTAACTCTTCCTTTGTAATCTTTGAACATATTCTTGCATTCTGTGATTTACCTATGTTTGGGAGATCCAAAGAGTTTAAAAATGCTTTTATTGTGTTTTCAGTAGTCAGTACTAGTCCTGCACCGTTCAAGTCACTTAAATCATTCAGATCTTAAATTGTGCAGCTCCATCAGGACATGTGTGCCACGATATTTTTTTTATTTTAAATCTTTGTAGTTTTTTAGATATTTAGCATTTTGTAAAAATAAATTCAGCCTTGTGATTGGATGAAAGTCCTTCAAACCAAATGCGGATTGTATGTTGAACTAAAACCATTCAAGTATCGAACTCTTCAGCCCATTCAGGAGATATGTTCTACGACTTTTGGTCTTTGTAACATTTAAACTTTTTAAGTTATTCAAGTTTTTGTCAATGTATTGAAATCCGTTCCCGTGATTGGACAAAACTGAATTCAGCTCAGCGACTGGTCCATTTCAGGTATTGGTATACAAGGCATGGGTTCAAATCCAGCATTAACTGGTGGGCACTGTGATGGTTTACTAGTTTTTGTGCAAAATCTACTGCATACTGTTCTGTCAAAGTGCTTAGATTTAGCTGCAAGCTGTGCAGTTGGTGTTGACTCTTCACAGAAATAGATTAGTGTCTGTGCAAGGTTTGTCTTGCACAGTTGCACAACTAATACAAAGTGTTAACTCCAGTTTAAAAAGAAAAAAAAAAAAGCTGTGGGGAAGTAACAGGTAAATATATTTATTGTTAAAATGCTTCAAATGGAAGGAAGTTGTCTTTCCTTCAAGATGTTAATGTTACTCCTCCTACACCTATAGTTTCACTTAAACCATTCAAAAATCGAACTCTTTTGCCAATTTAGGAGATATGTGCTTTGCCATTTGGCCTTTGTAACTTTTATATTTGTCGAGTTATTCAAGTTTTTGTCAATTTTTAAAATCCGTTCCTGTGATTGGACAAAACAGAAAATGCAGTTCAGCGATTGGTCAATTTTCTGCACCGGTACACGGGTAGGCATTGGTATATATGACACGGGTTCAAATCCAGTGTTGGAACATCGTGTGTCATGATGGTATTGTAATAATATTTGTTTATCACACTGCTACCACCTTTGTTAATCCGGTCTGGTCTGGTATCAGAGGCAAGAGAGTACCCACCACACCAGTTTATAAGTATACACAACAAACTTTATTAGAAAAATGTTGATCTGGTAAAAAATGTCTGGGACCTGCAGATGAAATAAAGGAATCAGTAGGCAGAGCACTACACCACGTTCTGCGAGCCAACACTGCAAACCAAAAAGGAGCTATTAACACCCAAAGAGGCACACAAAGACAGCTGCACAGCAACACCACACAGCACACTAGGGGGATTCACCAAACACCACCCCTTTAAAGGACCACTGCAACACCAAGTAGGTCACGCCCACATATGACGTCAGAAAGGTAAAGTGTTGCTTGTCTGACTGACCGCCTGAAATGACAGCTCCCAGACTTATAAAAGATATAAAAACTGTTAGTAAGAGTTATAAACAAATACAAAACAAAGTTATAAGAATAAAAAATAGTGACTTATCCTGCCCCGGTCTGACGACGAGACCCTCCCGTGGGGCGGAAGGATTAAAGTCTTCTGGACCCAACGGTGTTGCGGCTCCTGCCACGAAGGGCGTACTGGCAGGGCTGATCCGCTCTCTGTGTCTTTGCGTGGTTTCAGTTGTCGAAACAGCTCGGAGGTGCACCGGCTAGGCACTTACTAATCCCTGGACCCTAGCTACCTAAAGGAGGCATCCAGCCTCCCCTCCTAATCGCAGGAACACAGCTCCCCTAGTCAGCTGTCTTCGCTGCCGGCAGCACTATAAGCTGCGAACAGCACCCACCCACCAGAGTGCCGCCGCGTACGCAGCCGCTGAGCCGCTGAAGCAGACACCCTCCCCACCTTTAAGACTAGGCTGAAGACTTATCTTTTTGATAAGTCCTATAGCTAGGGATGGTTAGCATCCCTTAGTTATGCTGCTATAGGTTTAGACTGCTGAGGGACATTTCCTGATACACTGAGCTTCTTTCTTTTTCTCTTTATCTCTTTCTTTTACCCCCCCCCATAACAGTGTTGCATCATTAACATGTATGTCTCCTGTCTCAGCAGGTCTCCCTGGCCGGGAGTAGCAGTTCCTGTTGTCTGTTGTCTTTCTGTCCTCTTCCCCCCACACAGCAGAGGCAGATGGCTGCCTGTCCTGAGCCGGGTTCTGCCGGAGGTTTCCTTCCTGTTAAAAGGGAGTTTTTTCCTTCCCACTGTTGCCAGTGTGCTTGCTCAGGATGGGAGATTGAGTTGGACTCAACTCAATCTGTTGGTTTCCTTATATAGGCTATTATGAATTGGCCTTCATTATGTTTTCCCCTCTGTCTGTAAAGCGTCTTGAGATGGCATTGCCGTGATTTGACGCTATATAAATAAAGTTGAATTGAATTGAATTGAGCTCGGACAATGCTTGTCACACGCCGACAGACAGCCACACCGTCGTCCAGGGCCCCGTCGCTCCTCTCAGTCTCTCCTTTTCTCTCCTCTGCTGCAGCCGCAAATCCATCTCGCCCCCCCACGTGAGCAGCATCAGTGATCAACTTCTCGTCCGACACACCCACATTACAGTATGCTAATTGTTGCACACAGAAAGCTGTAGACCTTTCCACCAGTGTTCAGTTTTGGGTGTTAGCTGTGCAGTTAATATGTGGATTATCAGCACAAAAAGTCAACATCTGTGAAATATCTGAAACAATTTAATATGGATGTGGAAGGAGGTGAGGAGTTGTACTGTGTGGTAATATTTGATGAAATGTTACTGCTTGGATTCAAATCTACAACATCCAATGCGAAGGCCCATTCTCTCAAAACCACTAGGCCACCATTTTGCCCAGATATACATGTGTGGAAAAAGGTAAAACATTTCTATTGAAAAGAGGATGTTCAATGTACTGGCAGAGCTATTGAAGAGTTTTGCTATTGGCATAAAAATGCCTATTTAGAACTTCCACCAGCGTGTAATCAGCAGGATTGCTAAAAGGGAAAGTTTGAACTAAACTGCTGTGAAGAAGAAGAAGAAAAAGCCATTGATCTTTTGGTCAACTGAAAAGCACCATAGACTGAAAAGGCGGAGTTTCTTTTAATTTCTGGTCTTAGAGTGCCATCTCGTGGCGATGAGGTAAATGTTCATTTTAGGTGCCATCAATAGGTGCTAAGAGGTACAGAGCTGACTTGATAAAACAGGCCCTACTTTTGAATTTTTTTTTTATTTTTAAAAAAAAAAAGCCTTACCTGATACTAACTATGCTGATTTAGTTGGTAACAAGCAGACTTTGCTGGTTGCACGACACACAAAAAAGCCAATCATAATAAAAGGGAAAGGTTGAACTAAACTGCTGTTGGTCAACTGAAAAGCACCATGGACTGAAAAGCATGGAGTTTCTTTTCATTTCTGGTCTTAGAGTGCCACCCAGTGGCCATGTATAGAAACCCTTTTCTTTTTTAGGTGCTATGAATAGGTACTGTTAAGAGGGACTGAGCTGACTTTTTTTTTCAGAAGAGAAAATGGGAGTCAGGACCAAAATGTACCAGATACCAAGAACTGGTGAAGACCTTTGAACCAGCTAAAAAAAAAATCTGACTTGATTATAGGTTTCAGATATAACTATGAATTTAAGGTCGGAGTACAAATTTGTGTTTGTTCACAATAAATTCAACAACCAATCAATTACAGCTACTTACATGGTCTTTCAAAATACCTGTATTCACAAATTACATTAGTGTCAGAAGTGATGTTGCATTTTGCACTGTAGCCAGTCATAGTTTGCCTCTTCTTAGACTGTAACTTGCAATCTACAGCACACAGCTGGAGGTAACTGCACCATCCAAAGGCATCTGCATGAACCTCACAATATTCAAACACTAACCATTAAGAAGCTCTGTAATATATGCTAGATGAGAACCTGCGCCTTGTACACCACTATACACTTGCGTTGCGGTGCACCCTGATAAAGCAGTCTGCAGCTCATTATGCAAAAAATCAACCAATTGCTGAGTTGAATTTCTTGATTGACTTGACTTGATGTTACAAGGTTACACCCCCTTTTAAAAAAAAAAACAAAAAACAAAACATTGCAAAAACTCTATATACTATACTAACTATGCTAATTTGACTAGTTTGACACATTGTGAATGAAAACAGGTTCAATAAAAGTAAAATTCCACCATGAATTTATGTAAAAGTTGTTGGATTTTAAGAAGCACGAGGCAGATTTACATTGAGAAACATCTCTATGTGTACAGGACTGTTGTAAAACTCTGCCAAACCAGTAGTAAAATGGAAATGGTCAATATTCATATGGCTGCCATGTACCGGCCACTGGAAACTGGTGCAGAGCTCTGAACCCTGTTGAAGCAATTTCCAGCTCATAATGCAAAAACTGACCTATAGCTGAGCTGCATTTTTTCAGTGTCCAATCCACATTTGGTTTGAAGAGCTTTCAGCCAATCACAAGCCTGAATTTGTTTTTACAAAATGCTAAATATCTCAAAATCTACAAAAGTTTGTCGTGACAAAAGTCATAGTTTAATTCTCATGAATGTACCAAAGAGTTTAATATTTGATAGGCTGAAGTGGCACAAACGCGATGAATTGCATTCACACTGATTAAGTTGTTCCTAAAATGCTTCAAATAAAACACTTATCTTTCTTGTAAAATGTTTGAAACTCTATTCCTCCCACACCTTTTGCCCCACTTCAACCATTCAAATGTCAAACTGTTCAGCTCATTTAGGAGATATGTTCTATGACTTTTGGTCTTCGTAACATGTAAAAATTTTTAAGTTGTCAGGTTTTTGTCAAATTTGCAGATCATTTTCTGAGATTGGACAAATCAGAAAATGCAGCTCAGCGATTGGTCCATTTTTGGTACCGGTACACAGAAACACATTGATGTACAAGGGTTGAATTCCAATCCAGCAAAGACTTTTGGTCTTTGTAACATTTAAACTCTTCAAGTTATTCAAGTTTTTGTCAATTTTTAAAATCTGTTCCTGTGATTGGACAAAACAGAAAATGCAGCTCAGCGATTGGTCCATGTTCTGCACTGGCACACATGTACGCATTGATATACAAGGCAATGGTTCAAATCCAGTCTTGAACATTGTGTACAGTAATGGTAGAGTGCTGTGGATTATTCTAATCAAAGAGCTTTGACTTTGATTTTGGCTGCAAACTGTGCAGTCATAGTGTGCACTGTCTGCACAAATAGGATACATCTTGTGCGATGTCTGTCTTCAAAACTTGTGCAATTAATACAAAGGGTTAGTTCAAGGAAAAAAAAAAAAAACTCCATAAATGACAGTTAATATTACAGTTTTGTTGTTAAAATGCTTCAAATGAAACAACATTGCTCACATAGAACAATAAAGTCTTTAACTGATTACACAAGCAGTTCTAAATGATTTTCTGCAATAATTGATGTAGTTTAACTACTGACTTTAGAGTTTTAGTTGTATTTACAAATTATTTTAAAAAATCTTTGGCGTCTTGACAGCAGTTCAACCCCTCACATCTTTTTGCAATTCTGGTGATTACACACTGGTGGCAAAGGCAATCCCATACCAATTGCAAAAAATATTAGTGCTCCTGCCAGGATATGGAGCTTAATTGAAGTGGCAAAGTGAATTGCCTCTCATTCAGAAGGTTGTGAGGTCAAACCCAGGAGCTGCATTTTCTTAAATCATATCAGATGCTTTTACGTCTTGTCCTTATGCTGATCTATGTCTGAAAGATCTCGTGTGCTACTTTACACAAATCTTAAGCTCTTTTGCCGATGACACATTGCAGGAATTGTTTAAAAAAAAAAAAAAAAAAAAAGGTTCCCATTCTAAAGACAAAAAAATTACAATGATTCTGCCAAAGTACAGTAGCGTGCTGTGCTAGTGTAGTGGTTAAAGAAATGGGCTCTTGTTTGTGGGTTCAAATCCTGATGCATTATGGTGATAAATTAAGTTGCACAGTTGTTCTGCTTCTCCAAATGGTTCTGCAATTGCATATCAATCATTCAGCACAGTATGGCATTCACATTTGCTCTTCTTCAAGAAGAGCACTTTTCTAGTTTTCTTTGTCCTTTTTATTTTTTCACCAATTTTTTTTTTTTATCATTTAATAGGCCAATATTCAATCTCCAGTTTGTGATCTTAACTTTCCTATTTAAACTTATCTCTAAGTACAGTGTACAGTGGTCTGATAAGTCAGCTCTTCCTGTTGTAGCAGGAGGGACATTTTATTCCTCCTGTTGCTTCGCTATAGTTGCTGTCACTTTAACAGCATGAGGCGGCCAGCCCTATAAAAGGAGATTGCAGCTGCATGTTCAGCATGAAGACAATGAAGTCTCCGCCTATTTCCTGGTTCTATCTCTCTTCGGCTGCAGCTATTTGTGTTATACATATCTCCCAGTGAAGGCCTTAGTGTTGGGAGAGCTCAGCCCCAAGCTGGTTATCTCTGCCTGGACATCACTGACGTTGCTGGACTGGTTGCCTGGGCCTCAGTCTTTCCCTGCCACCTCTCAAAGTTGCTTGCTGCTACCGTGGCCTAGTCTGACAAGAGTCAAGCCAAGGCCTCAAACTCTTCTGTGTTTTAGCTTCCTTTTAAATCTCTGCAGTTTTGCTGATCACTGCAGAGTAGCTCCCAAACAGGACTGGAGTTTGCGAGGAGCTAATTTATTTCATCTTGAAATTTTAATTTTGTTTTTAATTCTTACTCTGAAACGACCATTGTATTGTTTTTATTTATTTCCTTTATTCTTTAGGTGCTGGAGAAGTTAGGTGGTGGTCGCTGGGCTTTGTTGGCAGTGGCATCCCCCTTTCTTCGTGTGTGTATGCGGTGTTAAACCTGCACTCCTGGGCATGGGTTGTTCCTTTTTGGTGTGCACATGAGTGACTCATGCATGTCTTAAATTGGGGATGCCGCTCCTGTTCTGCCAGCCTCCCCGCTGGTAAGCTTGCCAGTACCAAAGCTGTGTTTTTATTTTATTGGTTCTTTTTTTTTTTTTTTTAAATGGTTAACAAACATTTTAACTTGGATCCAGTCTTCTGCCTTTAAAGTGAACTGAACATGAGTGCTTTAGTCTTTTTTTGTGGCCTCTGATTAATATTTCCTTGGGTGCAATTCCCAAAGTGGCATTTTCCGTCCTGTTAGGATTACCCACCCCTTGCTTGCCACACTATCTTACATGTTTTAATTCTAAATCTATCTTCTTGGTTCATTTGAGAAATAATCTATCCTTGTATGAATTGAGCGAAGAGCTGAGTAAAATGCAAAGTCTCTTTCTGATGGGTGTGTCTCTCTCCAGACATCTATGATTCCCAATTCTTCCATAGTTGTATTTAAGTTGTGAGCTATTTTGAATTTGCTGCCTTTTATTTTACATTTTTAAACCTTTACCCAGTAAGTTCAGGGTTCTTCTGTAGGTCCCTGAGTCCCGTTGGTAGGGGAGGGGTAAAACCTTACATAGGTGGGCTCCTCAGTAGAGATAGGATAGGACTCATATCTGAGTCTTCCCTTCATGCTACAATTGTCCAACCGTTTGTGTTCATCTCGCCAGACTTTTAATTTAAAGACAACAGTTTAGTTTTGGAGGGAAACTTGGGGTTTTAAATAGCAGTTCTCTGTTCTAGTAAATTAGATTAATCATAAGTAAGTTAATTTGACTATAACAAAGCAAGTTTTCATCATACAAAGTAATTAAATTTATATTTTATTTATTTCCCCCCTCTGCTTCTCTTATGTATTTTCACCTTTTCTATGAAATTCCTGCAGTCTCTCTTTTACTTTCCGGCTGGCCCTGATGGATCTTGGATTTTCTCCCATTGAAATACCTCCTTGATCCTGTTGTAGATTTCGTCCTCCTGTTCTTCATGTCCAGGCAGGCTCAAACGTGTTGCGAGGGTCTGCTGGGAACATCTGGCTAAGTCCCCTGTCAGAGCGAGCTTCAACTCCCACCTTCAGCAGAGCTTCAAACGTGTCCCGAGTGAGGCGGGGGACATCGAGTCTGAATGGGCTGTGTTCCGTGCCTCTATTGTTGAGGCAGCCAGCCGGAGCTGTGGCTGTAAGGTCGTTGGTGCCTGTCGTGGGGGTAATCCCAGGACTCGTTGGTGGACACCAACAGTGAGGGATGCCGTCAAGCTGAAGGAGTCCTATCGGGCCTTTTTGGCCCTGTGGGACTCTGGAGGCAGCTGATGGGTACCGACAGGCTAAGTGGCATGAGGCTTCGGCTGTCACCAAGGCAAAAACTCGGGCATGGGAGGAGTTCCGCGAAGCCATGGAGAATGACTTCCGGACAGCTTTTAGGCGATTCTGGTCCACGATCCGGTGGCTCAGGAGGGGGAAGCAGTGCTCCGTCAACACTATGTACAGTGGAGATGGGGAGCTGCTGACCTCAACTCGGGACGTTGTTGGTCAGTGGAGGGAGAACCAACTACCATCAGCTCCTTGAGCTGCCTGTTCAACACATGAATCACCGCTCACCATATAGCGAGAGGTTAGTGCAGGCTGCATGGAGAAGATTAAATTTTGTAGTATCTGATTAAAGAAAGAAAAATCTAAGCAAAAGAGTTTTTGTTTCAAGAATTTATTTTTTAGTTTCCTTTTACTCTATTGTACAGAAAACTGATGACAAAAAAATGTAGCAATAACAATGGTAAAACATTAGCATTTTAAAAAATTAACTAAATTATTCTATAAACTAAAATAATTATATGGTAAGTTGCAATAATTATGTACATTAAACCTGGGGATATTCTAACAAGCTGATTACATGAAGGTCCTGTTCATTTGAATAATTCTAGCTCATCAAAATAAGAATCATGTTCCATTACTGGTTAAACGCATCCCTGCCGGGCTATCATGCCAACTTTAGCAACTTTGAGTGAGTGAGAGAGGGACTAACGTATATATCTGTATTTCCTCACTATATGACATCACTTAATTACTGATAACCAACATAAACCAATAAAACATGTGGATTGAACATGAAATGGATCCTGTTCCTTTGAATCACTTCATGTTATTGTATCCGGGGAGGTGTGTGCATGATTCCAATCTTACAAACATGCGCACACACGCATGCAACTGCTTCCTTGTCAACATTGCAACAGCTCAAAGTACCCTAAAACAAAAGCAGTGGTTTCAAAATAATTCTTGAACCCTGAACGCCAGAAGGGTTCGAGGAAAGCAGAAATGTAATTTTCTATACTGTGATGTGAAAAAACATTTAAACGGCATCAAGTTAAAAATGCCAGGGTCCCAATGGAGGTCAGTTTTATTTTTATTTTATTTTATTTTTTTAAGGATGGGGAGTCAATGGTGAGAAGTAGACTTTCTAACCTTTAGAGCTCCATAACTCAAAAACCATCAGTCCTAGCAATTTGAGAGCTCAGGTCCACTTTGTAGCCAACTTGATTTCCTACGTTTTGATTTAAAGTTTGTGCATGTACGACAAAAACACTGGAAGTGAGAGGCATTTGTTAAAGAAATTCAGAAACAATTTTTTTGAGCCCGGATTTAGAGTGGAGCTAGAGTGGAGAGGGATTTTAATAAATTTTCAGATTTTTTATTTTATTTTTTAATATAAAACATAACTTGCAATAATGTCAAAACAATAAAAGACATGAAAATGTCCTTTGAATTGGTCAAAGTTGAGTCTTTGGTAACCCGTTTAAACTTCAATTGATCTTGCTAGATGAAAGTAGGGGTGAGCTGTACGGCTCCAATGTAGGCTGGGGTTTAGGCTCATCTTTGTTCCTTTAGGCCAAAATCCCATTCATTTCAATGGGACAGAAAGTCGCAGTTTATTTTGAATTACGTTAAAACTGTAAGACTTTTGTACAGCCACAGTCGTAGAACACTATGCCCGATCGAAATGCATGTTTTGATGTTACTTTTGTGGGGGTAGCGTCAAAACTGTGGGAGGAAATACATGCCAAAATATCAAGGTGGAAATGGCAAAAGAAGCAGGACATACGCAGAGCAATAGTATTTATATGTGCCTCTGTGCTTACAGTATTGGCACTAGGGCCCGACTGATATGGACTTTTTAATACCGATAGCGATATAAAGACTTTAGGGCAGGCCGATAGCTGATATAATGGCCGATAAATCCATCCACCAGAAAAAAATTAAAAAATATTACTCAAACCTAAATCACTACATTCTAAGCTCATTCTTAAACTCATGTCTACCTGTTAGACACCATGAACTATCTGAATTATTCACTGATTTAAAAAAATGTAAAAGCGGTGCCTACACACGTCGCTGTTTTATCAGCTGACCTCTTTCTTCTTCATCGTATTTGACAGGAAAACCAAAGTGTTCCCACACGGGATTTGAATGAACTGGGGCGTTCAAGTTCCTCGCTCGCCATGACCAGGCTGCACTTGTGAGGAACGATTATGCACGCAGCTTTCTTTTTTTTTTTTTTTTTTTTTTTTTTCATATCAATCCGTGGATCACGTGTGTGCCAAATCATAGATACTGATCCGAACGGATCGCGGATAAATGATGATCCATTGCACCACGAATAATAAGTATTCAGAAGTTGTGTAAATGGCATGCAGCCACCAACTTTCACACACGTTCACGAGGCTAAACACTAAGCACTGCATTCCTTGCTGCAAAACATCAAGTTTTCCTCATTCTTATGACTTCCCTGCCTCGTGACTACAGGTGTTTTGGGGGCGTCTCTATGACATGTAGTAGTCATTTTTAAAGACACTCTTGGACAAAATAGCCGTCAGATTATGGCTATTTTTAGATATGATGACAATAGTCGCTATTTAACTTAAGCATAGTTAGTCCTGTCTGTCTATCCGTCACAGAACACCAATATCTTTCTTATTGTACATAATATTAATCATGCTTGGGCCTGAAAATATTAGCATTGTGTGATGTACTGCACTACTATTGCAGTAACAGAGTAGAACCCAGCATGTGGATGGATGTATTAACAGAGCAGGTTGCTACATTTTTTTTACGATGGCAAAGAGCCATTTAATGAAGAATACACTCTTTTTAAGTGAGAGAAAGAAACACGATAACTTTATGTCACGAAAAACACACCAGTTATGATGCTTTTATGCACTTAGACAGCTATGCATCACATTTTATTGGTGCATGCTTAATTTTTAGCAAGGTAAGAATTATTGCAACTTTAAACAGCGCAGCCACGAGGCACGCAATAACAAGTTTGTAGAGAATGTAAGACGGAAAACATAACTGTGTTTGTTTGTTTAACATTTCAACTTACCAGTGACAAAATATAAAATGCTTGTGAGCAGATTTCACTTTACTTGGCTCAGCTGCTATCTGTTTCACCATCCGGTTTGCTCTGTCTCAGGTTCCACGGTAGGCAGCCATGAGCAAGGATGACCCCGCCCTGCTACTTATCCAGCAGATGGCGCCCATCTGCTGGATAAGTAGCCTAATTACATTTTTAACTGGGCAGGCTCATTAATGGAGATGCAGAAACAAATATGACAAAAATAAATCAATAAAAAAAATCTGCAATTTTTTACCGATAGCCGATATCACCCTGGACCCCCATATTGGCCAATAATATCGGCCGGCCGATATATCGGTCGGGCCCTAATTGGCACCCATAATTATGTGTATAAAAAAACAAAGAGGTCAGTTAGATTTTAGGAATAAGAAAGTGAGACTAACACATTCCTGGAGATTCACACAGATACGGAGTGCAATAAAATTTTGTTCAAGTCTGTCTTGAATTAGTCGGGATCAGTAAAGACTGAATGGAACATCCTAAAGCTTAATCAAGAGATTAAGATAGCTTGAGTTAGACTTCTTCAGCTGGATTTCTTTCTAAAGAAATTATCATGAACAACCCTCAAAGATCTAACCAGTATATAACTAAAATGTGCACAAACCTCACAGGGAAATGGTCTGGCTCTTGTGTGGATTCTCATGTGTCGGTTTTCACTTGTCTTCATCTTCATCTTATGCCGCTTATCCGGGGTCGGGTCACGGGGGCAGCAGCCTAAGCAGGGAAGCCCAGACTTCCCTCTCCCCAGCCCCATTTGCCAACTCTGCGGGGGGATCCCGAGGCGTTCCCAGGCCAGCTGAGAGATATAATCCCTCCAGCGTGTCCTGGGTCTTCCCCGGGGTCTCCTCCCAGGGGGACGTGCCTGGAACACCTCACCAGGGAGGCGTCCAGGAGGCATCCTGACCAGATGCCCAAGCCACCTCAACTGGTTCCTCTCGATGCGGAGGAGCAGCGGCTCTACTCTGAGCCCCTCCCAGATGACCAAGCTCCTCACCCTATCTCTAAGGGTGAGCCCGGCCACCCTGCGGAGGAAACCCATTCCAGCCGCTTGTATACGAGATCTCGTTCTTTCGGTCACGACCCACAGGTCATGACCATAGGTGAGGGTAGGAACGTAGATCGACTGGTAAATCGAGAGCTTTGCCTTCTGGCTCAGCTCCTTCTTCACCACGACAGACCGGCGCAGAGTCCGCATTACTGCAGACGCCGCACCGATCCGTCTGTCGGATTCATCCTTCCCTCACTCGTGAACAAGACCCAGAGATTTTGAAACTCCTCCACTTGAGGCAGGACCTCACTGCCGACCCGGAGAGGGCAATCCACCCTATTCCGGCTGAGGACCATGGTCTCAGATTTGGAGGTGCCGATTCTCATCCAAGCCGCTTCACACTCGGCCGCGAATCGCTCAAGCGAGAGCTGGAGATCACGACCAGATGACGCAAACAGGACCACGTCATCTGCAAAAAGCAGGGACCCAATCCTGAGGCCACCAAACCGGATCCCGTCAGCACCTCGGCTGCTCCTAGAAATTCTGTCCATATAAGTTATGAACAGAATCGGTGATAAAGGGCAGCCTTGGTGGAGTCCAACCCTCACCGGAAACGAATCCGACTAACTACCAGCAATGCGGACCAAGCTCTGACACCTGTCGTACAGGGACCGGACAGCTCGTACAAGGGCGTCCGGTACCCCATACTCCCGGAGTACCCCCCACAGGAGCCCCCGGGGGACACGGTTCAATGCCTTCTCCAGGTCCACAAAGCACATGTAGACTAGTTGGGCAAACTCTCACGCCAGGACCCAAAGAGGGTATAGAGCTGGTCCACTGGTTCACTGTTCTGACAAAACCACACTGCTCCTCCTCAATCTGAGATTTGACTGTCCGGCGAACCCTCCTCTCTAGGACCCCTGAATAGACCTTACCAGGGAGGCTGAGGAGTGTGATTCCCCTGTAATTGGAAAACATCCTCAGGTCTCCCTTCTTAAAAAGGGGGACCACTACCCCAGTCTGCCAGGCCAGAGGCACTGTCCCCAATGTCCACGCGATGCTGCAGAGGTGTGTCAGCTAGGATAGCCCCACAACATCCAGAGCCTTAAGGAACTCTGGGCGGATCTCATTCACCCCCGGGACCTAGCCACCAAGGAGCTTTTTAACCACCTCAGCAACTTCAGTCCCTGAAATAGGAGAGTCCACCCCTGAGTCCCCCAGCTCTGCTTCCTCATCAGAAGACGTGTTGGTAGGATTGAGGTTTTCGAAGTATTCCTTCCACCGACCCACAGCATCCCGAGTTGAAGTCAGCAGCTCCCCATCTCCATTGTATACAGTATTGACAGAGCACTACTTCCCCCTCCTGAGTCGCCGGATGGTGGACCAGAATCACCCCAAAACCGTCCGGAAGTCATTCTCCTTGGGCTCGCCGAACTCCTCCCACACCCAAGTTTTTGCCTCGGCAACAGCCGAAGCCGCATGCCGCTTAGCCTGTCGGTACCCATCAGCTGCGTCCAGAGTCCGACAGGCCAAGAAGGCCCGATAGGACTCCTTCTTCAGCTTGACGGCATCCCTCACTGCTGGTGTCCACCAACGAGTCCTGGGATTACCGCCACGACAGGCACCAACGACCTTACAGCCACAGCTCCGGCTGGCCACCTCAGCAATAGAGGCACGGAACACAGCCCATTCGGACTCAATGTACCCCGCCTTACTCGGGACATGTTCGAAGCTCTGCTGAAGGTGGGAGTTGAAGCTCGCTCTGACAGGGGAGTCAGCCAGACGTTCCCAGCTGACCCTCACAACACGTTTGGGCCTGCCAGATCTGACCAGCTTCCTCCCCCACCATCTGAGCCAACTCACCACCAGGTGGTGATCAGTTGACAGCTCCGCCCCCCTCTTCACCCGAGTGTCCAAGGCATGTGGCCGCAGGTCCGAAGATACAACTACAAAATCGATCATCGAACTGCAGCCCATGGAATCCTGATGCCATGTGTACATATGGACACTCTTATGTTGGAACATGGTGTTTGTTATGGACAATCCATGACGAGCACAGAAGTCCAATAACAAAACACCATTTGGGTTCAGAGGGAGGGGGGGGGGGGTCTCACTGTCATTGCCCATGTGAGATTTGAAGTCCCCCAGCAGAACAATGGAGTCCCCAGAAGGAGCACCCTCCAGCACTCCCTCCAAGGACTCCAGAAAGGGTGGGTACTCTGAACTGCTGTTCGGCGCATAAGCACAGACAACAGTCAGGACCCATCCCCCCACCCGGAGGGAAACTACCCTTTCGTCCACCGGGGTAAACCCCAACGTGCAGGCACCAAGCTGGGGGCTGATGAGAATGCCCACACCTGCTCGGCGCCTCTCACCATGAGCAACTCCAGAGTGGAAGAAAGTCCAGCCCCTTTCGAGGGTACTGCTTCCAGAGCCCAAGCCATACGTCGAGGTGAGTCCAACTATATCTAGTCGGAACCGCTCAACCTCGCGCACAAGCTCAGGCTCCTTCCCCACCAGAGAGGTGACGTTCCACGTCCCTAGAGCCAGCTTCTGCAGCCGGGGATTGGACCGCCAGGGTCCCCGCCTCTTGCTGCCGCCCAGCTCACTTTGCACCCGACCCCTACGGCTCCTCCCGCAGATGGTGAGCCCACGGGAGGGCTCACCATCTGTTTTTTGACTAAATCTTTGTCCACACTGACTGGCCATACTTCCTCCTTTTCCTCTATTATGAGAAGGTCAAGGTGCTGCTTGTTTAGACTCCATTTACAAGGAACTCCCTCTGTAATCACCAAATGTTGCTGCACATCATCAGGGAACCCTGAAATAAACAGAAAGATAACTCTGGATTTTAATACCACGCAACAAATAAAAATCTCCAAAAGACATTTCCACAACTGATCAGTTCATCCAAAGTTGTAGCTTATTTGTATAACTGGTAAATAGTTGAGCCGTAGGGTGGAATGTATAGGAAAGACTATATGCTGTGGGTGTGTCCCTAGTGTGTCAGTCAGAACACAAGGAAGGAAGATTCATGCAAGTCCATGAACTCCATTCTTTACTTCTAACACTCTATTACAGCACAGCAGCATAATAGGTACAAATAATATTTACTTCCAATTTCTTTTGGTATGTATGTGTGTGTGGTCTGAAATTAAATAAATAATGAATAATATTTACATTAATAACAAATGAAAATTTGCATGATTAACTTTGATCGTGTGGGTAAATACAGGTAAAGATCTTCCATGTTGGCATCAGGCCATATACACATGTAACCGGGTTTTTGTAAAACCGAATGTCTTCTCCCCTCCGGCCAATGTAAGACAAGAAAAAAAAAAAAAAAAAAAAGTCTATTCAACCCTGTTTTCAAAAACTTCCACAAAACCCAAAACATGCCTCTAACATGACATACATAACATATGTAGACGCCTCATTGTGCGCTGGAGCGTAATACAGCATCACTGCCATATTGGATGAGTGTCTGCTTTTAATTCATTCATTTTCTAAACTGCTTATTCCAATTCAGGGTTGTGGGGAAGCTGGAGCCTATCCCAGCTGGCTTTGGGCAACAGGCAGGGTACATCCTGGACAGCTCGCCAGTCCATTGCAGGGCCACACAGAGGCAAACAACCACTCACGCTCACACTCATTCCTAGGGGCAATTTAGAGTAACCAATTAACCTGCATGTCTTTGGATGGTGGGAGGAAGCCGGAGTACCCGGAGAGAACCCACGCATACATGGGGAGAACATGCAAACTCCACACAGAAAGGCCACTGACGAAACCCCTCCCCAGCCAAGGACTGAACCAGTGACCTTCTTGCTGTGAGGCCATAGTGCTAACCACTGGGCCACCGTGCAGCCCTGCTTTTAATTCACTGTTGTTTAATTCACTTTTGATTAACTGTTTTCTGCGGAACAATGTGCATCTATATTACACAAAAAACAAACAAAAAAAATTGATGTGGATGGTGGGAGGAAGCCGGAGTACCCGGAGAGAACCCACGCATACACGGGGAGAACATGCAAACTCCACACAGAAAGACCACTGACGAAACCCCTCCCCAGCCAAGGACTGAACCAGTGACCTTCTTGCTGTGAGGCCATAGTGCTAACCACTGGGCCACCGTGCAGCCCTGCTTTTAATTCACTGTTGTTTAATTCACTTTTGATTAACTGTTTTCTGCGGAACAATGTGCATATATATTACACAAAAAACAAACAAAAAAAATTGACGTAACTGGTTTATAAACAATGTTAACATAGTGAATTTTCTACTCCCCATCAATTGTTTATAGAAAAATCTGATAATAGATGTAACAATGCTTTTATTAGAAACTTCCTAGATCCCATCACAGATCCTTTGTGTAAACACTGATAGACACTCCTGGACAAAACATTGTGAAACTTTATTTTCCTGCTGCCTCATCAGTATATAATTGCAAACAAAGTCAAACATATACTGTTCAAAATTGCGCACAGGTATTACCCTTCAAAAGCAAATATGTCCACTTTCTGTCCTACGGTATGTAACACTCATTCTGTACATTCTGTGGATGTGATGTTCCTTTTGCTTCCACCTACAAAAATACATCTCTCAAAAGATTAAAAAAAAAAATTCTATCTGAGCAAACTGCAAATACTTCCTATAGTCACTATCTCAATTCTATTGGCAATGAAAATATATAATTCATTTATTCATGCATTATCTGAACTGCTTAATCCAATCAAGGGTCGCGGGGGAGCTAGAGCCTATCCCAGCAGCATTCAGGCGAGAGGTGGGGCACACCCTGGATTAGGGCTGGGGGATATGACAATATTTATCCTTTGTACGACAGAAAATGTCTATCATTTTATATGAGACTATCATTTACGCCACAATAAGGTGCTTCACAGCGGTATTTTACGTCAAGATGCGTTTTACGGCATGCACGCTGCCGTAACACTCCGACACAATTAACTTATTTTATCACCTGGGCAAGAATTGGGACAAAGAATACAGAGTCAACAAGCAAAAGCCACAAAAGCAGCCACAAGTGGTGGCGAAAGCGCTCATAATAAACTCTCGATGCAAATGCTGCAGCAGGCATTTACCTGTTAAACGCCATATAGCCACAGTTCTCGCAGATGAAAGAAGATCACTACCTTTACCAAGCACATCTGACAAATAACTGATGACTCGGACAAAATTACACAAGCAGTTTTACATCATTATGTATATATTGTTATTGGGATATACATTACCTATATCAGGATGTGAGATTTTGGTCATATTGGGTTGGTCGCCCAACCCTACCTTGGACAGGTTGCCAGTCCACAGCAGGGCTTAAATTAATTAACCAGGGAGGAAGCCAGAAAATTTGAAAGAGAAAAACAATAAATTAACAAAAACAATTAAATTATGGAAACAATTTAATCAGATTTAGAATCAATCGCTTTTTTCGCCATGTTTGTGCAAACAAACAAGGAACTTGACTCCAGTGGCAAGTTACTCTCAGTTGTACTGACATTAAGTACATTAAGTACTAAAGAAGAAAACTTCAGGGTATTTTGGATAATAAAAAAAATCTCCTCCATAATACCCTGGCAGGACATCGGAGCAGCTGTAGTGAGAGACTTATCTCTCTTCGAAGCAGGACTGAGAGGTTCAGAAAGTCCTTCATTCAGCCGCAATTAGACTGTTTAATATTGATCTTTAATTCAATCCATTTATCTTGCTTTTAAAGGAACAGTTGAAACACCATGAATTTCCCCCCTGGGGATGGATGTTTGCATGTTTGATGTCTGTATGTATGTAAGTATCTATCTATTAAATAATCAAAGAATAAAGAAATGAGAAACAGTTGGATAAATAAACAAATACACAGAAATAAGTGAAAGCTGCAACATAGTTGTGAGAAGCAATAAACATTAGTTATTGGTTATTCTAACTTTTTACATGGTATCTATACAACATTTGACAGCAATTTCTGGTGGATGTGCGCAAAGGTGCATCAGGGTACATTTTGCCCCTCCCTGAGCCGTCACCTTATTGTGGTGGAGGGGTTTGTTTGTCCTGAAGATCCTAGCAGTTATGTTGTCGAGGGCTTTATGCCCCTGGTAGGGTCACCCATGGCAAACAGGTGTCTAGAGGAGGGACCAGACTCAAATACTGGCTCAAAGACCTCTATGATGAGCGGAAACGTTCCCTTGCCCGGACGTAGGTCACAGGGGGCCCCCCTCTGAAGCCTGGCCTGGGGTGGGGCACGAGAGCAAGCATCTGGTGGCCAGGTATTTGCCTGTGGGGCCCGGTCGGGCTCAGTCCGAAATGGTTACATGGGCCCCACCTCCTTTGGGCTCACCATCTGCGGGAGGAGCCTTAGGGGTCTGGTGCAATGTAAGATAGGAGGCAGCAAGAGGTGGGGATCCTGGCGGTCCGATCCCCAGCTGCAGAAACTGGCTCTAGGGACATGGAATGTCATCTTTCTGGTGGGGAAGGAACCTAAGCTTGTGCGCGAGGTTTAGCGGTTACGGCTAGATATAGTTGGACTCTATGTTTGTCCGCGTAGCTGATAGCTTGCAGTTTGAACTGTGCTTTGTAAGCGTGTCTCTTCATGGGTGCCATTTTAAAAAGGGGTCATTAGCCACACCAATGTTGTTTTGCATAATGCACATATCGGCACTAAATACCTACTGAGGACATGCCTTTAGGTCTTTCTTCTTGCCCACACTTTCCCCCTTAAACATTCTCATGCTGCCCTCTTTTACGTCCACCTTTTATCTATATAAGCAGCGTGTCGGAAACACTCTCAGTCAGTCAAGCGCTCATCAAAGTCACACAACTTTTATAACATTTATAGATTTTGGAACTCTGTACACACATAAGGCGCACTGGATTATTAGGCATCATGTTTTCCAAGTATCTTTAATAATACTTTTATTTTCTTTGAACTTCTTGTTATTATATTTTCTTTAAACTTGTCTTAGTATTTGTTTTTATTAAGCTTATACTTCTTTTTGGCTTCATTTGTTCTATATTGTATCAAATCCCTGTAAAATTTATTTTACAGGGATTTATTTTTTTTTTTTTCCTTCAGTAAGCCCTTTGTTATCAAAGGCTTTTTATTAGTATCACTACTAGTTGTAATTTTTTTTTACACCACTTCGACGCATGGCTTGGGCTCTAGAACCAGTACCCTCAAGAGGGACTGGACCTTCTTCCACTCTGGAATTGCTCTAGATGAGAGGCGCCGAGCAGGTGTGGGCATTCCCATCAGCCCCCGGCTTGGTGCTTGCACGTTGGGGTTTACCCCGGTGGAATGTCTTGCAGAGTCCCCCGTCAGAGCTAGCTTCAATCCCCCCTTTAGCAGAGCTTCAACCATGTCCCGAGTGAGGCGGGGGACATCGAGTCCAAGTGAGCTGTGTTCTGTGCCTCTATTGGCGGTAATCCCAGAACTTGGTGTACACCAGCAGTGAGGGATGCCGTCAAGCTGAAGAAGCCTTCAGCCTTCAACCTTCAGGCCTTCTTGGCCTGTGGGACTCTGGACACAGCTGATAGGTATCGACAGGTTAAGTGGCATGCAGCTTCGTCTGTCACCAATGGAAAAACTTGGGCGTGGGAGGAGTTCCGCGAAGCCCATGGAGAATGACTTCCGGACGGTTTTGGGGCGATTCTGGTCCACCATCCGGCGACTCAGGAGGGGGAAGTAGTGCTCTGTCAATACTGTATACAATGGAGATGGGGAGCTGCTGACTTCAACTCGGAATGTTGTGGGTCGGTGGAAGGAATACTTCGAAAACCTCAATCCTACCAACACGTCTTCTGATGAGGAAGCAGAGCTGGGGGACTCAGGGGTGGACTCTCCTATTTCAGGGACTGAAGTCGCTGAGGTGGTTAAAAAGCTCCTTGGTGGCTAGGTCCTGGGGGTGAATGAGATCCGCCCAGAGTTCCTTAAGGCTCTGGATGTTGTGGGGCTGTCCTGGCTGACACACCTCTGCAGCATCGCGTGGACATTGGGGACAGTGCCTCTGGCCTGGCAGACTGGGGTAGTGGTCCCCCTTTTTAAGAAGGGAGACCTGAGGATGTTTTCCAATTACAGGGGAATCACACTCCTCAGCCTCTCTGGTAAGGTCTATTCGGGGGTCCTAGAGAGGAGGGTTCGCCGGACAGTCAAATCTCAGATTGAGGAGGAGCAGTGTGGTTTTGTCAGAACAGTGAACCAGTGGACCAGCTCTATACCCTCTTTGGGGTCCTGGCGTGAGAGTTTGCCCAACTAGTCTACGTGTGCTTTGTGGACCTGGAGAAGGCATTCGACCGTGTCCCCCGGGGGCTCCTGTGGGGGGTACTCCGGGAGTATGGGGTACCGGACGCCCTTGTACGAGCTGTCCGGTCCCTGTACGACAGGTGTCAGAGCTTGGTCCGCATTGCCGGTAGTTAGTCGGATTCATTTCCAGTGAGGGTCGGACCCCACTAAGGCTGCCCTTCATCACAGATTCTGTTCATAACTTATATGGACAGAATAGGTGCAGCCGAGGTGTTGAGGGGATCCTGTTTGGTGGCCTCAGGATTGGGTCTCTGGTTTTTGCGGATGACGTGGTCCTGTTTGCGTCATCTGGCCTTGATCTCCAGTTCTCACTCGAGAGATTCACAGTCCAGTGTGAAGCGGCTGGGATGAGAATCATGACCTCCAAATCTGACATCATGGTCCTCAACCGAAATAGGGTGGTTTGCCCTCTCCTGGTCTGGAGTGAGGTCCTGCCTCAAGTGGTGGAGTTTAAATATCTCGGGGTCTTGTTCACGAGTGAGGGAAGGATGGAGCGTGAGATCGATAGATGGATTGGTGCGGCATCTGCAGTAATGCGGACTTTGCACCAGTCTGTCGTGATGAAGAAGGAGCTGAGCCAGAAGGCAAAGCTCTCGATTTACCAGTTGATCTACGTTCCTACCCTCACCTACTGTCACGAGCTGTAAGTTGTGACTGAAAGAACAAGATCTCACATACAGGCGGCTGAAATGAGTTTCCTCCGCAGGATGGCCGGGCTCTCCCTTAGATATAGGGTGAGAAGCTCTGTCACCCGGGAGGGGCTTAGAGGGGAGCCGCTGCTCCTCCATATCGAGAAGAGCCAGTTGAAGTGGCTCGACCATCTGGTAAGGATGCCTCCTGGACGCTTCCCTGGTGAGGTGTTCCGGGCATGTCCCTCTGGGAGGAGACCATGGGGAAGACCCAGGATGCTCAGGAGAGATCATATCTCTCGGCTGGCCTGGGAACACCTTGGGATCCCCCCGCAGAGTTGGGAAATGTGGCTGGGGAGTGGGAATTCTGGGCTTCCTTGCTTAGACTGCCGCCCCCGCGACCTGACCGCAGATAAGCTGCAGAAGATGGATGGATGGTACATTTTGTTCAAGACAGTGATGGCCTGGAAAAAGCAACTGTGTCTGTATTTGAGTATTGAACTCTAAACCATCGACTAGATGGGAGAAGTTTGAACAAAATGTGTGCAGGGTGTGAGGGGCCGGCAAAGATGTCACTCGCCCGTTTCCCAACCCGGGACAGATACAAGTCCTGGAAGGAGGGCAGGTTGACCCTGATTATCCTCTCTGCAGACCTGCTAGTCCATTGCAGTTACTGCTTGTCCAATTTGGTGGCAAATACAAACCATACTGTGATGGTGCAGAGTGGATGATGGTGGTGTAGAATGTGATCAGCAGCTCTTGTGGCAGCTTAACCTTTGAGCTGTTGCAGAAAGTACATCTACTATGCATTTTTCCTTACAGAGTCTATATGCAGAGTCCACTTCAGGTCCCGAGAAACAGTGGTTTCCAGAAACCTGAAAGTTTTCGCCATTGAGGATAGTGAAGGGGGGCAGGTGTTGGGGATTTCACCTGAAGTCCTCTATCAACTCCACAGTTTAAAGCGGGTTCAGCTCGAAGTGGTTCTGACTCTGCTTCCTGCTCTCAGAGAGGAAGGGCACTTTTTCTCTCCCTCCCATTCCCACTCTGACCTGCTGCTTCTTTGTATTGTCATCTATCTATCTGAGCCTCTTGCTCCATTTCCTTCCAAATTTAAATCATGGATCTGGTCAGCTGGTCTCTCAATGCAAATCTTTTTTCCCAAAGAATGGGCGAAGGGGAGCCTGCAGGTCCCGACGAAATGCATGCTGCTGGATACGTGATGAAGGTCATGTGCCTGCTGCTTCTTTCTGTGGAGGATTTCTACACGATTGGATTTATGATAACTGGGTTTCTGCTGTTTGGTGTGTGCGGTTTCCTGGTTTCTTGCGAATTTTGGAAGATCTGTGATGGACTACACCAAGCAACTAGCACTCGAACTCATACGTGACAGCACTAGACCGCGACTGGAGCTGGTCGTGGTCTGGAGCTCACCCGTAAGTGGGAAATATCTTGGAGAAGCGGTTGCTCTGTTTTTGGTGGAAACTGACCCCCTATTTGGCTGTTTCGGAGTTCAACAGAGATCACTAAGAACTTAAAGCTGAGCCAAACGAAGCTTAGCTTATCTGAATCTGGCTTCCTGACTGGCCTTGGGCAGGCTGGTTATCACGTCTCCTGGAATGTATTGCTGTCTGATGCTCAGTCCCCCTCCTAACCCTCCTCCCTTTCTCAGGCCTGTGGAACTTAAACTAAACTCAGCTCTCAAGGCCGCATTTACATCAGGCGGCACAGATGAACTGCGGAAAGTTCACAGACTCACTCACTGAACACACACACTCTCACACACTCACACCCACTGTTACAGACACACTCTCCCATCTCTCACCGCCTTCTCCGGACCTCGCCCTTCCCTCCACTCACGGACGGCGAGTTGGATGGGCGCACTGCTTGGCTGGCTGCAATCTCATTGACTGTCTGTGAGACCCCACCCACCCTCCCTCCCATATTGTGTGTTGTCTATTGTCTGAACTTGTGCTTATGCTTAGAGGTGTGTTTTTTTTTTTTTGTTGCAACTTTATCCTTCCCCTTTAGGTGAAGTGTAGAGATACTTCTTTTTTTTCCAACACCCACCCATCCTTCCTCATGTCATCTTTTCCTCATTTACAAGGCAGCACCGGTTAAAAAACTGGCTGCAGGGCAGAAGTATCAGTCTGTCATGTAAACTTGTCAAATGTAAATGTCTGTATGTCTAACCTTGGACGAGCAGACTTGAACCTTGAATTTCCCCTCGGGGATAAATAAAGTATCTTTGATTTGATTTGACTGTCCCCATGGACCAGCCATTCTACCTCTGTGTGTGGACTCGTCACAGTCCTGGATCAGACCTGGATCAGTGGTGTCATCAGCATCCTTCAGGAGTTTCACAGATGAATCTTCAGAAGTGCAGTCGTTGGTGTAGAGGGAGAAGGTTAGTGGGGAGAGGACGCAGCCCTGGGGGGTACCGGTGCTGATCGTCTAGGTTCTGGATGTGATGCTCCTAACCTCACTGCCTGTTTCCTGTCAGTCAAAAAACTGGTAATCCACTGGCAGGTGGAGGTGGGAACTTTGAGGTGGGTGAGTTTCTGCTGGAGTATTTCACAGATGACGGTGTTGAACGCGAAGCTGAAATCCCTGGGGAGTCGAGGTGATGGAGGATGTACTGCAGGGCCACATTAACTGCATTATCTGTCAACCTGTTTGCACGGTAAGCAAACTGCAGATGATCCAGCTGGGGGCCTGTGATGATCTTTTGGTGGTTTAGCACCATTCTTTCGAAGACTGTGGGGAGGTAAATTGAGGGATATATTATTTTAAAGGTTTGGCGTATTTGACCAAAGTGCAGCGTGAATGCAATCTCGGTCTGAGTGGATACACCCCCCTACAACTGAGCCGAGTCCCCAACTAGACCGAGTCTGTTTCTGGCCTGCTTGAACAGGATGTGGTCACCATTCCTGTATGCCTCTTCCTTGGTCTGATGTGACTTCCGGAGTTTAGATGTGAAACATGGTTTATTGTATTTGAATGTGCAGATAGTTTTGGTTTGCACGCATATGTCCTCACAGAAACTGATGCAGGCTGTCACAGATTGCTGAGATCAGCGGCTGCAGCTTCAAAGACAGTCCGGTCAGAGCAGTCCAAGCAGGCCTTGTAAATAACCCAGATTGTTCGCATCATTTAATACTTTAAAGTCCCTTTTATTGTAAAACCATCTGACAGGAACAATGCTCAGTCAGCAAAGACATACTTTCCTACTTTCTAAGGACAGGGAAATACTTTAAAAAAAAAAAAAAAAAAATCAAGTAAACATTTTTTTACTCGAAACCAAGGGCAGGTACATTAGCAGCAGCAAAACGGTAAATAAAACAGAGTATTTTAGTTAAGTACATTCAGTGATCAACTGCTCAATTGTGCAAGAAAACTTTACAATTCCAACTTTACAATTCATTTAAATGCCAAATGTGCTTCCTCTTTAAATGCTCATGCATCACCGATGTGATGCCATGATAAGCAAAGTCTGCTTGGGAAACTTGCCGGGGATCTTTTTGTTTGCCTTATCCAGGCTTAAATGTTCCCAAACTTGAGAAGTTCTGGTACGTGTTGTTGTTGGGGGTCACATCTATTTCTGTGTACAATACTGCCCAGAAGAGACACGCATGCGTGCGATTCTTGGCAGAGATTATGATTAAGTGACATGCCTCACTCTGTTGGAAAAACGCATCTGGCGACAATAGACAACAATAGTTGACAATGTAATTCATTGTGGACAATTTTTATTGTCAATTTTTGTCAACGAATCGTTACAGCCTTAGCAACAAGCATCTTTTAAGACTGTGTAGCAGTGGTCCAGAGTGTTACTGTCTCTGGTGGGACACTTTACATGCTGTCTGTATTTTGGGAGCTCGAGACTAAGATTTGCCTTAGTCTAGCCTTACTTTATCTAGCCGGAACCGCTCAACCTCGCGCACAAGCTCAGGTTCCTTCCCCACCAGAAAGATGACATTCCATGTCCCTATTGCCAGGTTCTGCAGCCGGGGATCGGACCGCCAGGGTGCCCGCCCCTTGCTGCCGCCCAGCTCACACTGCACCAGACCCCTACGGCTCCTCCCACAGATGGTGAGCCCATGGGAGGTGGGGCCCATGTAACCCTTTCGGTCTGAGCCCGGCCAGGCCCCATAGGTAAAGGCCCGGCCACCAGACGCTCGCTCTCGTACCCCACCTCCAAGCCTGGCTCCAGAGGGGGTCCTGGTAACCTGCGTCCGGGCAAGGGAACATTTTTGCATGGGTTTGTGTTCATCATAGAGGTCTGTGAGCCGTACTTAGTCTGGTCCCTCCCCGAGACACCTGTTTGCCATGGGTGACCCCACCAGGGGCATAAAGCCCCAGACAACATAGCTGCTAAGATCTTTGGGACGCACAAACCCCTCCACCACGATAAGATGACGGCTCAGGGAGGGATACATTGCACTAAGATTAAATTCAAATGCATCAATAAACTATCTAACATGTTTGATTTATGCAGTTTATTGATGCATTTGAATTTCTCTCTCTCTCTCTCTCTCTCTCTCTCTCTCTATGAAAAAAAAAAGAAATATATATATATATATATATATATATATATATATATATATATATATATATATATATATATATATATATTTCTTTCTTTTTCTTTTTTTTTTTTGTCTGGTCAAATAAATTATTCAATCTACACTGCACTAAGATTGAATAATAATTTATTTGACCAGACAAAAATATATAGATAAATTCAAATGCATTAATAAACTATCAAACATGTTAGAATCAAATTTATTCATATATATTTAAATTGTAGTTACCTAATGTCTTTGTTAAACAGCATTATAAAAGATATTTTAGCATAAAAGCACATTGTTTTCTAATGTTTGAGTGACCTGTACAATAACAACATCTCTGCCCTTTGTAACAAACCAGTCTTGGAGAAAAATCAGGTAAGAATTTGTGAAGTTATTGTTCTGTTCGGTCAACACCTGACAAATACATGCGTCGGAGGCACATGTGAGACCAATCCAAGATGACGGTGCGATAAGACGTCAGCTCGTTAGGCAGCCTCGTACAAGGCATCTATGTATATTACGTCAATAGCGATATAGTAGGGCTGCACAATTCTGGATAAAATGAGAATCACAATTTATTTTTGCTTAGAATTGAGATCACGATTCTCTCACAATTTTTTTCCAATATGAACATTTATTGCACATATTACCGGCACATCAACTTTGCAACAGCTGACACTGAACATAAAAACAATGTCTTACACACACAAACTTTAAATAATTTTAATAGTAACATTTTTTAACAATATTTTTTCTGTACATAAGGTGATGAGAGGTAGGTATGTTTCTTAAAATTAAAACAACAGGAAGTTTGGACATGAAGCTAGAAATTTCACACAACAGTCCTTTGGTTAAATTTGATGTTCTGACATTTAACAATGGATTTACGCAAATCCATCAAAAATCAAAAGAGATTTAAACAATGTGGGGGTCTAAAGGTATTCAAAATCTACTTTTTAAAAAAGTGATAGCCTATTTAAATTGCAAAATTAAAAAAATAATAATTAAAAGTGATGAAAAAAAAAAACCAGCAGAAAAGAGTTTATTTATCGTATTAAACATATTTAAGGTGATTTTGACTCACAACGTCCATTACATTACACGCATATGGACCGGTGTGGTACCTACACAGGTGCTCTGCTGCTCATTCTTTTCTATCAGAAGCGCAATGAATTCTGGGATAAGAGAGGGCGCATAGGATGCATAGCTTGAAACCTTTGTTTAAAGATAATTTGGAGCCAAATGAAGTGCGGATTTGAAGGGAGGATTGCAGGAAGCCTTTGAACTGGAAAAGCATTTGGCGCGCCACTATGATGTATGCAGCCGACAAATCCACAAGTGCCCGCCCCTTTTACTGCTCCCAGGGAAACAAGAAAAAACAAATGCTCCGCCCCCACTTATACATAGAAAAATACTAGAAATAAAATAATTTCAAAAGAATCACAAACAATCACCCTATTTTAGGTGTGCCACTCATGGAATGCCATAATCAAGTAGCCGGCATAGTGTACAGAAACATCTGTGCAGAATGTGGACTGGAGAGCAGTAAGACCCAATGGGAGACACCTTGCAAGGTGGTGGAGAATGAAAGGGCTAAGATCCTACGGGACTTCCAGATTCAGACTGTGGTATGGCCTTATCAAAGATAAAATGAACAACAAGAACGTAAAAAGTTCAAAGTTAACTATTATTTAAAAATTATACCAAATAACGCCACCTGGGGGATAGGACCCCAGGAAATAAATGCATGGCTGCTCCTGCCAAATGAGCAGACTGGTTCAGTAGTTGTGTGATTACGGAGCATGCATCAGTTAAAATGCAAGGAAAGGTCCCGCTGAATGCTTCAGGTTTCTTTATTACAAACAAGTATGACATGTGTGTGGTTCTGCCTCATGGACGCACATTTAAACTACACGAGGGAATGACACCCTCTCCGAAGCTCAGGACAAACTAAGAAAAACCCTTATCGAACATTTTATCTCATAGGCGGCCGCGTCCTCTGGTGGTTGGCCTGAAAACTGCGCCCAAGGTACAATGCAATAATGAATTGTACCAACAGCGTCTTTGCCAAACAGACATTTGGCATCATGGTACGAACTTTGCTCAATATCCTGTGGAAGACAATCTTAATTTTGTCTTTTGCCTCTTAATGGACAAGAGAAAGCAGAAGATAAAAATGTTGACATATGACATGATACTAAATGGTAAATATCCCTAAAAATAACTTGGTACATTTTTATTTTAGGCTTTTGTAACCAGAGTGATTATATAGAAAATGCTCAAATAAACACTGGAAATATTTATAGCGTTTAATCATTTATTTATATAAACAATCACTTCATTTACTCCTCTTCAGACCTCCTGGCTCGGCATTAGATTGCCCTTCCAACAACGCAAACCCCGGGGCAGATCATCCGCTAAAGTACACTTACACAACTAAATTAACACACTTAAGACATCCAGGTTTGCACGGCAACCCACTACACACCAACAGTCAACTAATCTCATCCACAAAAATCGGAATCGGACACACCACTGCTGAGCACCACAGAGAACAAATTCTTTTTTGGGGGGAGCAACTAAGGTTACGTTCACACTGCAGGGCTTGCTGCTCATATCGGATGTTTTTGTAAAATCCGAATTTTTTGAAAGTCCGTTCACATTTCTGATCAAATTCGACTTATATGTGATTTCCTGTATGAACTTCATGCGCACCAGAAGCGTCCCGCATGCGCAGAAGACACGGCGACGTGCAGTGAGAGTGCGTGTGACGTCTTTGTGTTTGCAGAAGTAAATATGAATTGCAGCAGAGCATTTGCTATTTTAAAAGTTTTGTCCACCCGTAAAAGTTAAATAAAAGTTAAAAGTTTTGTCCAACTGTAGCAACAACATTGTGAATGGGTTTGTTTTAAGGAGACATTTACGGAAGAGGAAAGTAAAAGTTTTGTTCAAGGCCTTTTGTGGAGCTGTGGCAGCAACAACTGTAGAGAGAAACGTTTGGGTACGGAGTCGCAGTCAGGATTGGTGGGAGAGTGATGTGAACGTCTGATTAATCCGACCTGACCGTTCAGACTGAAGTCGCATGGCAAAAGATCAGATACATATCGGATTTAGAACCACATATGCAAGCGGCCTGGGTCGCTTTCAAAAATATCAGATCTGTATCGTTCAGACTGTTAAGAAAAGATCGGTTACAGGTCGCATAGGGACAAAAACATCAGATTTAAGTCACTTCAGCCTGTAGTGTGAACGTAGCCTAAGAAAGGAAAAAAAAATAGAAAAGAAGTTAGTCCGCTCTTACAATCTCCACACATTTTGGCCTGAAAATACTTAGAGCTGGAGCAGACTAACTTAAAACAAAAACCAAATCAACAAAAGGACAGCAGGTAGCAGAGCATCACACTGCAGCCTAGATTTCCCACACCCTGTTTCCTTTATTCAGCAGTCTGCCAGAGCCCAGCCCAGACTGCTCCTCAGGTCCTACACTGCCCCAGAAAGTCAACGTGGCCACTAATGCCCCTGGCTACCAAACAAGAAAATGGCATATCCTGGCAGACTGCCACTTCCCCATTAATAGAGAACCTGCCCTAAAGGCCAGCAACATCCCGTGGTACCACTTGCTTCACTTTGTTAAAGAGACAAATGAAGACTTCATATTAAAAAAACTGTGGACTTATCTGATCATTTTTAATGAATTGGGTATTTATTTATTTATTTATTTAATTTATCTAACATGGTCCTGCACAACCTCACATCACACAGAACTAAAAGATGCAACAAAACAAAACAAAACAAAACACACCTTAGTGCACCACCATGATAGAAAAGGAGCAGGAAGAAGTAAAAAGTTATCATACCTACCCCCTTCTTTTAATAAAAAGGGGGGAAAAAAAACACATGTAAATGGTCAGTCAGCCAATTAGCCTACTTGACAATCAACCCCAATACTTTGAGAATAAAAATACATAAACAAGTGATAGATAAATAATCACACTCTTTGATAATCAACATAAAATCCATCATTTACTTGATTCATATATCCTAAAAATTCTGTTTTTAAACATTCCTTTGAACCGAAATATATCTGGACCCATCTTAAATTCTTCCTGTGACTGATTCCAATATTTAACGCCCCTGACTGAAATGCGCATCTGCTTTAGAGTTGTCCTTGTAAACTGAAGTCTTTAGTGAAATTTTCTTCTATGTTCCTGATCTTCTGATCTAATAAGCAACTTCTGTAGATTTTCCGGTAAAACTTTACTTTTTACTTTAAACATAACCAGTAATGTCTGTAACTCTAATAAGTCTTTAAGTTTCACAAGTTTAGACTTAATGAACAGTGCATTGTTGTGTTCATTTGGATCTACTTTGTGAATAATTCTAACAGCCTTTTTTTTGTAGATAAAGGCTATAAATTACTCATATGTGTTACCCCACACTTTTCACACAATAGCTTAAATATGGCAGAAAAAGTGAACAATACAAAATTTGCAGTACACTATATTCCAATACAAACTTTGCTTTGTTCAAAATAGCAAAAATGGTCATTGTCAAACCATTTTTTAGCTCTACCATTTCTTTCGTTATACTCTGAGAGAGCTTTTAGATCATTACCTGAGCTAAAAAAAATTTGTATAGTCAGTGAACAAAATGAACCGTAATAACTTTGACACTTTAATTATATCATTAACACATAAAAAAAAAGTTTAGACCCCAAAATTGACCCTTGTGGAACACCACATTTAGTATTCGTGCACTCTGAGATATTGCCAGAAAACTGTACATACTGTCGTCTGTTTTCCAGATAACTACATAACCACTTTAGGACGAGTCCTCTCACACCGTATGCTTCTAATTTAAAAATTAAAATAGAGTGATCTATAATATCAAATTTATTCAAATGTATTTATTATCTTTAATTGCAGTTGTAATATCTTCCACTATTTCCATCAGTGGCAGACCTGTAGATCTATTTGTTCTTAATCCATACTGACTCTCACTCAGTAGTTTATTATTTTTGATAAAGTTATCCAGTTTGTAAGCAAATAATTTTTCAAGCACTTTTGAAAATTATGATGGTAAAGACACTGGTCTATAATTAGTTAAACAATGCTCGTCTCCTCTTTTAAAAAGAGGAATAACCTTTGTAACTTTCATTCTGTCTGAAAAACTACCTGTTTGAAAAGATAGATTGAAAATGTGACATAAAGGTTTGTTTTCACAATAAACCTTTTTTTTTTCTTCTTTTTTTTTTTTTTTTACAATAACCATATATATTCCATCAAATCAGTTGATGTATTATTTTTCATTCAAGCAATAATATCATTTCACTCATTTCCCCCAAGAACACAGATTTACATTTTACTGCCTCTATTCCAGGCGCTCCCTACTGGCCCATCATTGCATGTTTTAATTGCATTAGCCAGATTAGGTCCCATGTTAGCAAAAGAAAGTTAAATTCATTTGCTACTTAATGCATGTCTTTTCCAAATTTTTTATTGCCACTGATAAAAATGAGTGGGCAAACCTTTAGATACAGATATAACATCATATTTTCTAAGTACCTTTAATATTACTTTTATTTTCTTTTAACTTCTTGTTATTATATTCTCTTTAAACTTGTCTTAGTATCGTTACCAATTTTTGTTTTCATTAAGCTTATACTTCTTTTCGGCTTGATTTGTTCTATATTTTACAAAATCCCTGTAAAGTTTATTTTTCTTCTTATATGCATTCACTAAGCCCTTTGTTATCCAAGGCTTTTTATTATTATCACTACTATTTGTAATCTTTGTAACTGGACAGTATTATCATATAGTAATTAGTAAATCTTTAAGAATGCCTGATATGCAGCTTTTACCTCTCCTAAGTAGACCCCATTCCACCTCTCTTTTCTGAGGTCTTCTTCACTGAATATAGCAATTTCTTCATCTGTTCTAACTCTTGTTGATGTATGCCATTTTTCCTCTTTCTTCTTCTTCAGTTGCCAATCATATTACAAATACAGGTAAATGATCACTTATTTAGGGGTGTCAAACTCTAGTCCCCGAGGACCAGTATCCAGCAGGTTTCCCTCTATACAACACAGCTGATTCTAATCAAATAGATCCATCAGCTTCTTATCAACCAATTTATGAATTTCGGTCCGGTGTGATGGAGCATGGAGACAACGAAAACCTGCAGGATTACACCTGCACATATCATTTATTACTAGGCCACTTTTGACATTGTTCTCCATGACATTTAGGAAAATATTGTCAATTAAGGTCTACTAGGCTTGGTGATCAATGGATACAATCCTCTATACAATGCGTCCAAAAAATCTTCATGAGTTAAATGAGTTGTTAAAACCCCCAAGAGTTTCAGGTATACTTTTAGTTCCACTTTCCAGTTGTTAGATTAACCTGCCAACACGGAGACGTCCTGCCCAGTTTATGGCTGCAATGCCAACATGATTTGTCCTTCAAGCTTCACAGCTGCACCGTTTCTCCATGTTTCACTCCAGTAGGAAACACAGCTTTAACTCAATTAGACATTTTTCTGATCTACAATTATAGTTAACTATTACATTATAATTTAATACAGTCCCAATATTGTTTGACAGTTCCGCACTTCTGTATTTATTGCCCATAAAAGGCATGTCTAAAAAAAGAAGAAAAAAAAACCAAACAGGCCCCTTTTTTGTTTTTATTAGATTTTTCTTGTTCTTTGTCTTTTGATATTGAAAACAAGAAAATTGTGGTCTTTTTTCCAATTTTCATTGTATATGAAAAAACAATCTCAAAAACACCAAAATGGAATCCATAGATTTAATGATTAATAAATCTGTATTAATGCTGAACAAATCTTCCACTGAAAAATTAAAACAGACCATTAAAAATCACTATCAATTTAAAGTTTAAGCATTTATCCTGACAGTGTTTTTTATAGATTTCTTATATTTGAGTTGTGTTGGGAATTTCAGTTGTTATAATATTTTCAGTTCATATTATGATAATCTTTTATTAATCTTACATTGATTTATTCTTCATTAATTACATTAATTTATCTTCATGGACAAGTTTAAAGTTTTCCTCTGTGTGCTGTTTGGATAAACAGGACATTCCAGTGACGTGCAAGGTCAGAGTGGTCTAACCACACTTGATAAACATTTGGTTCCTATCAGGATGGTAAGAAGAGCACACATATGCATTGGACTTTAGAGCCAAGCAAACACCCACACACAGTCTGTGCAAACACGTTCACATGGACTGAATTCGCACAGACATACATGCACGTTTGTGCACCTAACACACATTGAATGTACAAACCTGTATGAATGTCACGTAGTATCTTTCAATAAAATGCAAGTGGTTTGTTGAAGGTCGAGTTTGCTGGGTTGTAGCAACTGACCGGTTGAACTCCCTTGCAACACAAGAACGCCTCGTCTGGTTTCCTGCTTATTCATAATAATTATGTTAAAGATGTTAAGGGTTTAAACTGAACACTTTGTTCTATATATGCTTGCAATTGCTGAATTGAAACTCTGAAACCAATCAAATAAAAATATCGAAAATGTGTATTCAGTAAATATTTGTTTAAATAGATTATTAAAATCCACCAAATCAAGTCAAAGATACTTTATTCATCCCCGAGGGGAAATCAAAGTTCAAGGCAGCTTGTCCGAGGTTTGACATACAGACATATAACATTAATCACAAAAGAATAATACAGAACCAAGCTTAAAGTGGAACTATTATGTGCATTTCAGGCTAATTTATTTTTATTTCTGAGACCTGAAGGGCTGGGATTGATCGAGTTATTGTCACAAATTGCTTTATTTACTTAAGACCGACCCTCTCCGTAGGTTGTCAGATCAGCCTGTGGGCAAAACGAGTGGATTGAGACTCTTCTGCATTAAGCCCCGCCTCCCGCCACTGCACTACATCGGGAGCGCGCACCGCAACTGCTTTCGCCATCATTGTAACATCTCATAAACAAAAGGATTTGGCTAATATGAACTCAATAAAAAAAAACAAAATACAATGTCAACACATAGCATACAGCCCTACATGTTCAAATGTTCAAACCTGAATAAGACCCTGAAAACAAAGTGGAAAACAGCAACCCACAGCAACAAATGCAGCAGGATGTCTCTCTTTGGTAAACTCACCAGCCATCGTTCAAAATAACTATCCGACGCTTTCCACATGCCTGATGTATTTGTACATGTCCTTGTTAACCAGTAGAAGGTAACCAATCACCGAACCTTATCCCCCGGGACGTCACAAGGGTTTTGAAGGAGAAAAAAACTCTCTAAAACGACGCGTTTTTCGTCGCCATGGAAACCGAATAGAGAGCGTGCTGGAACCCAAACTCAAACTCAAACATGCGTTTAGGTGATAAACAGTGCTGTTCACATGTCTGATAAGGATTCAACACTGTAACATTGTAGAAAGAAAACTCGAAATACCACAATAGCACCCCTTTAAGGTCAGGCCACGCAGCCAGTTTTACCGGCGCCGCCTTATAACAGGTAAGAACAGAGATACATTAATAGGGGTATTAATAGAAGATAGTAGGGGGTCAACGGAAAAAACAGTCATGTAACTCCGGGCAGCTACACAGATGATGCAGTCTGAAGACACAGAGAAAAAGAAAGATAGATGCTTTATATTATTTACATGCCTACAGGTACAATTCAGAAATTAAATGGTCTAGCCAAAATCCAGAGACTGAATTACTCACTACACCCAAGTGCATTCAGATTATTCAGATGGAACCTGCATGAAGGGTTACAAGACCTTTTGAAGAAAAACAAAAAACATGACTTGTAAATATTCAGATTTAGTATAAAAGTTTAGATGCTTATTAGCAGGAAATTGCTATTAGCAAACATGTTCTTTTCAACAATGATAACGACAAGATACTCCGTTTACCAATGAACAATCGTATCAACGACCATCAGCTCCTTGAGCTGCCTGTTCACCACCTGAATCACAGCTAACTAAAAAGTGAGAGGTTAGTGCAGGCTGCATGGAGAAGTTGGCTGATGGTTTTGGTTTGTTTATGGTTCATTAAAGGGTATGGTATCTGATTAAAGAAAGAAAAAAACTGAGTCAAAGAGGACATTTGTGTTAAGAATTTACTTTTATTTTCCATTTACACTATTGTAAAGAAAATTGATGGTTTACAGACAGACAAAAATGTAGCAATAATAATGGTAAAACATTAGAGTATTAAAAAAATGAAGTGTTAACAGAATTATTCTACAAAACAAAATAATTATATGGCAAGTTGCAATAACTATGCACATTAAACCTGGATATATTCCAAGAAGCTGGTTCCATGAAAGTTTTGTTCATTTGAAAAATTCTGGCTGATGAAAATAATAATTATGTTCCATTGTTGGTTAAATGCATCTCTGTCAGGTCACCATGGTAACTTTAGCTGGCAAACAATTCAACCCATTGAAATATCAGCTCTTTCTTTGTTTCTAAATAATTAATATAAACCTTTATTTTAATCCAACATTTCAATCAAACCTTGTATGTAAAGAAAAGCAAGTGTTTTAAATTCTATTAAACAGTCATTTCGCAGACACTTTTACCCAAAGCGACTTACATATGAGTGAGAACAACACAAGCATGAAATCAAACATTTAAAAAATACATTATAAAATTATAAAATTATAAAAGCAATTATAACATGAAACTGGAATATTTCTCAAGAAATTTTGATGGGAGCCAATGCAGCTGCTGCCCGTGCCCCAGTGTGTCTGGCAGCCATTTTACAAAGACTGAGCAGGTTGGTGGCAGCGGTGACAGCAAATGTCCCACTGAGTGAGAGGGAGGGGTTGCGAGCAGACGTGACATGTACACACATCTACAGTGTGATGATGTAGTGGGACATGGGCTTCTGTTAGGACATTGCTCTCTCCGTAGGTGCTAATGAG
Source organism: Telmatherina bonti (assembly GCF_933228915.1). Taxonomy (NCBI): domain Eukaryota; kingdom Metazoa; phylum Chordata; class Actinopteri; order Atheriniformes; family Telmatherinidae; genus Telmatherina; species Telmatherina bonti. The sequence goes on from NC_136626.1 coordinate 30,029,474, forward strand.
TGTGAGGGAGGGGCAGTGAAGAGACTTTACAGGTAGACGTATGATGTATAGCAGGGGAACTTTGGCCCTTGCCTTGAAATTTTTCCAGGTCTCCCTGCTCCAACACAACATATTCAAATGAATGAATCAGTGTGCAGATAATAAGCTGCTGGATCCTTCTGATTTGAATCAAGTATGCTGGACCAGGGATATATGAAAAACATGTAGGATCCCGGCACCAGGGTTCCTCACCCCTGGTTTCTAATTTGTGTGTGTGTGTGGAAGAGAGAATAATGCACACGTCGGTATACACTCACTACAGGACAACACTTAATCACATATCCGATATAAACCAATAAAACGTGGATTGATCATTAAATGCATCCTGTTCCTTTGAATCACTGCATATTATTGTATCTGGGGAGGTGTGTATTTGAGTTCAATCTCTCTCTCACACACACACACACACAATTGCTCCTTTGTTAACGCTACTACGACAACAGAGCTCAGAGATAAATGAGGGTTGCAAGAACGACTCAAACAGCTGAGCACTGTTCGCAAACAAAAAGTTGTATCAAAATAATTGTTGAACCGTGAGCACCGGAAGGGTTTAAGGAACACGGGGATGTAATTTTTTTTACTGTGATGTTAAAAGAATTTAAACGGCTGCAAGTTTAATGGGGAGTCAATAGGAGAAAAAGTAGCTTTTATAACATTTGGAGCTCTGTAACAAAAACAAACATAATTCTTTGCAATTTTAGAGCAGGTCCACTTTGAAGTTTTTGCATGTACAACTAAAACACCAAGCGTGAGAGGCATTTGAGAAATTCAGAAATAAAACCAGGTTTTAGAGTGGTGCTGGAATGGAGAGACATTTTGGTCAATTTTCTTATTTTTCATGAAACGTAAATTGAGGTAGTGTTAAAACCATACAAGCTATAAAAATGTCTTTTGAGATGGGAAAAGTTTTATTTTTGGTGACCTGTTTAAACTTTGAATGATGTTTCAAGATCAAAGTATGACTGAGCTCTACAACTCCAAAATAGACTGGGGTTTGGGCTCATCACCGTTGCTTTTAGCCAAAATCCCATTCATTTCAATGGGACAAAAAGTCACAGTTTATTGTGAATTGCGTTAAAAGTGTAAGACTTTTGTACAGCCACAGTCGTAGCACACTATTCCCGATTGAAATGCGCGTTTTGATGTAACTTTTATGGGGGTAACATCAAAGCTGTGGGAGGAGATACGTGCCAAAAATCAAGGTGGGAATGGCAAAAGAAGTGGAACATATGCAGAGCAATAGTATTTATATGTGCCTCAATGCTTACAGTATTGGTGCCCATAATTATGTGAATAAAAGAATAAAGAGGTCAGTTAGATAGTAGGTATAAGAAAGTGCGACTAACACATTCCTGGAGATTCACACAGAGACAGATTGCAATAAACTTTTGTTCAAGTCTGTCTTGAATGAGTCTGGATCAGTAAAGACTGAATTGAACATCTTAGGGCTTAATCAATAGATGAAGATAACTTGAGTCAGATTTCTTCAGCTGGATTTCTTTCTTAAGAAATTATCATGAACAACCCTCATAAAGATCTAACCAGTAACTCAAATGAGCACTTTTTTCTACGTATTTACAAGGAAACCCTGAAGCTGTGAAGTTTATGTTGTGTGTAGACATGCATGTGTTGGTTTAGCATATTACATCACCTAAATAATTTGACAAAAAACGCATAGGGAAATGGTCTCGCTCTAATGTGGATTCTCATGTGTCGATTTAAACTTGTCTTTTAAATAAATCTTTGTCAACAATCCTCACAGCTAAATGGGTTGTGTCCTGTGTGGACTCTCATGTGATTGTTTAAGTTGGATTTATGACTAAATCTTTGTCCACATTCATCACAGATGAATGGTTTATCTCCTGTGTGGATTCTCATGTGTTGGTTTAGGCTCGACTTTTGAATAAATCTTTTTCCACATTCATCACAGATGAATGGTTTATCTCCTGTGTGGATTCTCATGTGTTGGTTTAGGCTCGACTTTTGAATAAATCTTTTTCCACATTCATCACATCTGAATGGTTTGTCTCCTGTATGGATTCTCATGTGTTGGTTTAGGCTCGACTTTTGAGTAAATTTTTTTCCACATTCATCACAGCTGAATGGTTTGTCTCCTGTGTGGACTCTCATGTGTATGTTTAAGCTTGTCTTTTGAGTAAATCTTTGTCCACATTCATCACAACAGAATGGTTTGTTACCTGTGTGGACTCTTACGTGTTGGTTTAAGTGTGTCTTTTGACTAAATCTTTGTCCACATTCATCGCAGCTGAATGGTTTGTCTCCTGTGTGGATTCTCATGTGTTTGTTTAAGTTTGATTTATGACTAAATCTTTGTCCACATTCATCACAGCTGAATGGTTTGTCGTCTGTGTGGTTTCTCATGTGTATGTTTAAGCTTGTCTTTTGAGTAAATCTTTTTTCACATTCATTACAGCTGAATGGTTTATCTCCTGTGTGGACTCTCATGTGTTGGTTTAAGCATGTCTTTTGAATAAATCTTTGGCCACATTCATCACAACAGAATGGTTTGTTACCTGTGTGGACTCTTACGTGTTGGTTTAAGTGTGTCTTTTGACTAAATCTTTGTCCACATTCATCGCAGCTGAATGGTTTGTCTCCTGTGTGGATTCTCATGTGTTTGTTTAAGTTTGATTTATGACTAAATCTTTGTCCACATTCATCACAGCTGAATGGTTTGTTGTCTGTGTGGTTTCTTATGTGTATGTTTAAGCTTGTCTTTTGAGTAAATCTTTTTCCACATTCATCACAGCTGAATGGTTTGTCTCCTGTGTGGACTCTCATGTGTATGTTTAAGCTTGTCTTTTGAGTAAATATTTGGCCACATTTATCACAACCGAATGGTTTGTTACCTGTGTGGACTCTTGCATGTTGGTTTAAGTGTGTCTTTTGAGTAAATTTTTGTCCACATTCATCACAGTTGAATGGTTTGTCTCCTGTGTGGATTCTCATGTGTGTGTTTAAGCTTGTCTTTTGGGTAAATCTTAGTCCACATTCATCACAGCTGAATGGTTTGTCTCCTGTGTGGATTTTCATGTGCATATTTAAGTTTGTCTTTTGACTAAATCTTTGTCCACATTCATCACAGCTGAATGGTTTGTCTCCTGTGTGGATTCTCATGTGTATGTTTAAACTTGTCTTTCGACTAAATCTTTGTCCACATTCATCACAGTTGAATGGTTTGTCTCCTGTGTGGATTCTCAAGTGTACATTTAAGTTTGTCTTTTGAGTAAATCTTTTTCCACATTCATCACAGCTGAATGGTTTGTCTCCTGTGTGGACTCTTGCGTGTTGGTTTAAGCTTGTCTTTTGAGTAAATCTTTGTTCACATTCATCACAGCTGAATGGTTTGTCTCCTGTGTGGACTCTTGCGTGTTGGTTTAAGCTTGTCTTTTGAGTAAATCTTTGTTCACATTCATCACAACTGAATGGTTTGTCTCCTGTGTGGATTCTCATGTGTATTCTAAGATTCGCTTTTTGAAGAAACGTTTTGCCACAGATCTCACAGCTGATATGTTTTTTGTCTGAGTGGACTCCTTTCTGCAAAGTGACACATTGCAAAGTTTTTAAACATTTCTTACTCTTCAAACAGCTGGAAAGCCTTTTTGTTAATGGCCTGTGATTAAATCTTTGGGAGTGCAACTCCTCACCACATTCAGAGCCGATCATGGCAATGTTACACTTCACATCACTGTTTCCATCTGACCCATGTGCCCTGCTGTCATTCCAGTCTTTATCACCACCACCCTCCATTTTAGTTCCAAAACTGGACAAAAGTTTTTTCTGTGAAGAGCCTGACGCCTTTTTGTTACTGATTAGTTCTGGCACACTTCATCAGGTTCTGACCTAATCTATTCAGCAGAGTTGAAATTCTACTTCTGTTTCCTTTAGTTTGGGTTTAATGAAGGTGAGCTGATTATAAGGAAGGCTGATATTCGTTTTCATTATCTTCATAGCAGTTTTATTCTTTGGTCAACTGGAGACACTGTCCACTAGTCCATCATCAACTGCTCTCCGTCCTGGCTGGCCATACTTCCTCCTTTTCCTCTATTATGAGAAGGTCAAGGTCCTGCTTGTTCAGACTCCATTTACAAGGAACTCCCTCTGTAATCACCAAATGTTGCTGCACATCATCAGGAAACCCTGAAATAAAAAGAAAGATAACTTTGGATTTTAACACCACAAAACAAATAAAAATCCCCAAAAGACATTTCCACAACTGACAGGCTCATCCAAAGTTGTAGCTTATTTGTATAACTGGTAAATAGTTGAGCCATAGGATGGAATGTATAGGAAAGACTACATGTTGTGGGTGTGTTGGTCAGAACACAAGGAAGGAAGGTTCATGAAGTCCAGTGGTTTCCTTCTCACATTCAGGCTTGTTACAGCACAGCAGCACAATAGGTACAAATAATATTTACATCCACATTCTTGTTATGTATGTGTGAGGTCAAAATCCTCACAGGCCCCACTGATGGGGCCTGCGATGTGCGGATGCAACGCTCACAACCCAAAACACGTGTGGACTATTGACAATCATGGCGGAAGGATGAGTGGACACACCAGTTAGTGAAAAGCACTAACTGGTGCTTTTCCAGTTTCCATCCTCAACAAGGCGCCCCCATTGCTATTATCTGGAACTGATTTGAGTTTAGAAAGTTGGACACAGAGCAGAAATTTGTAATTTGCAAGGTTTGCAGACAAATAGTGCAAACAAAGCTGCGTGAAACCACCAATTTACAGTGGATTGCAAAAGTATTCATACCCCTTGAACTTTTCCACATTTTGATGCATTACGTCACAAACATAAATATATTTATATTTGAATTTTATGTGAAAGACCACCACAAAGTGTCACACAATTGTGAAGTACAAGGAAAATAGTTTTTTCACGAATAACTAACGGAAAAGTGCAGTGTGCAAAAGTATTCAGGCTCATTTTCTCTGAGCGCAACCAATTGCCTTCAGAAGTTGTGTGATGACTGTTGAATGAGTGAATGTTGGCCGAGTGACTAAATAGAGTACACCTGTCAGATCAAATTACAGAGGATCCAAAAATGATCTCTGCTTTCACAGCTATACTTTTCCAAAATCTTTATTTCAAACAAATAGATGTAGAGAACCCTGCAGATTTGTTCTGCAGGATTAAATATATTAGAACTATAAATGATGAACAAAGAAATGCATGCGATTGTTCATTATCCTTTGAGGAGGGTAAAAAAAGCCCTTAAAAAATGAAAAGATAATAAATATCCCGGAAACGATGGTCTTACAAGTGTGAGTTCTATAAAACGTTTCAGGATCCCACTGCTGAGTTTCTTTTGCATGTATTAAAATAACGGTGAGTTACCTTCATCAATAAGACATGGTCAAATTACATTAATTCCTAAAACTGAAAAAGATCATCTATCACTAGGAATTTGGCGTACATTCACTTATTGCATTTTTAAAATATTTTCTCAAATGTTGATTTGAAGACTGAAACTGTGTTTAGATTCCATTATTGATGAAACTCAATCTTTACCATTAAACCTTCATTAAAAATCATAAATATTCTTTTCAAAGGTTGTAATGAAATAAAGCAGTAAAATTAACCTATAAACCAAAAAGAAATATTGATATTCCACAAACACCTCCATGAAAATGCATGAAATGGTGTGGTATGTCCTGTGTCCCGCATCAGTTTCATCAGTGGCACTTTTCAGAGCCGTTAAAGAACCTGACTAAAATGCTGTGTAGCCATAAAGGAAATTTGTATTTTAAAAGGACAAAGTAATTAAGAGAGATGGGAGACAAACCAAGAAAAAAAAAAAAAAAAAAAAAAGGGGGGGGGGGCCCTCTAAAATACATGTGTTGCCTCTTTGTACTATGACTGGATGAACTGAACCTGTTACTCCGTGAAATAAGCAAGTTATCCACAGGCTAATGCTAACTTACTTTGATCAACTCCAGCGTCTGATGTCGGACACACCACTAGCTGACATCATTCATGATGTCAGCTAGTGGTGCAGGCCGAAACCCTCAGGTGTTCACTGGGTCATTAAATAGGCTAGTCCGGTGTGCTTAGCCTGTGATCCTACATCATTAGTTGCTGCTACATTCATTCTGTTCTCAAGCACATATCATGCCAACTAAAATCAGCCTTCACTTGCATATTACCGTGTGTGGTGACGGATTTGGAGAGGAAAGATGGATTTATAAATGTGGGATAAATCATAATTATAATATTCCATTCATATAAATTTTATTAATAATTTAAATAAATTAATATAATATTCCATTCTAGGTTGCACCGTCTGTTGGCAGCAAATTGTAGTAGCTCTGACTTGCTATCTTGATTTTTTTAAAAGTACAAAGTCTTCTCACATAGAGATTAACTCAAATTAGGTTTTTTTTCTGAGGATTTCATGCCACTTCGGAGGGTGTGCTGCAAGTAAGATTTTTCTGCATATTTTTGGCTCTTTCAAGACTTGTTATGATGAGTCTCCATGGCAACAAAAGACTTGTTTACAATCGGGATCAACTGATTAACCGCTCCCAAATCAGGATTATCAGTGAAACAACACATCAAATCCCAACGGAGTTGAAAAGAAAGAAGAGGTTGCAGAGCGTGAGTGAGACAGAGGACAAAGCGATGGAGATTTAAACCATTTCTCCCAACCGTCTTAATGGGTAATGTGAGATTGCTAGCTAACAAAGTGGACGAGCTCGAGGTGCTAACAAGGTCTCAGAAAGAATACAGAGTGCAGTATTATGTGCTTCACCGAGACATGGCTGCATGAACACACCCCTGACTGTAATGTGTGTGTACCAGGCATTAAAACGGTCCATGCGGAGCGCAGTAGACAACAAAGCGGAAAGCTAAAGGGTGGTGGAATTGCAGTGCTGGTTAACCAGCGTTGGTATCATCCTGGACATGTTACATTCAAGGAAAGGATATGCACAAGGGACATCGAACTGTTAGCTGTGAGCTTCCGTCCATATTATTTACCCAGAGAGTTTACCTGTGTTATTCTGGTAGCGGTTTACATAATACCTGGTACCGCACCAGACACAGCCTGTGACGCCATCAGCTCTGTCATTGCTCGGCTACAAACACAGCATCCAAACTCCTTCATGGCGATCTCTGGAGGCTTCAACGTCTCTCTCTCTCTGCAACTCTACCAACATTCCAGCAGTTTGTCAGCTGCTCCACCAGAGAAAATAAGATGTTGGACTTATTTTATGCAAAGATGAATAATGGATACAGTTGTTCTGCCCTGCCTCCTTTAGGAAGATCTGACCATAACCTGGTTCTTCTCACCTCCACCTACAAGCCCATCGTTCAGCTGCAATCAGTCATAACAAAGACTATCAAAATCTGGTCTGCTGAAAATGCTCTTAGAGGAGGCTTTGAGGCTACAGACTGGAACATCCTCTGTGAACCTCATGGAGACGACATCAACACCATGACTGAGTGTGTGACAGATTACATAAACTTCTGTGTGGACAGCATCGTCCCAAGAAGAACAGTGAGGTGCTTCCCCAATAACAAACCCTGGATCACCAGTGACCTGAAAAAGCTGCTGAACATCAAAAAGTAAGCCTTCAGGGATGGAGACAGGGAGTTATTGAGGGCAACACAAAAACAAATTAAAACACAAACTAAGAAGTGCAAGGAGGACTACAGGAAGAAGTTAGAAAGTCAGCTCCAGCAGAATAACGTGAGGGATGTGTGGTCTGGAATGAAGAAGATCCCCGGCTTCAAGTTAAAGGGGGACCGGCCTGACAGGTCTGGACAGAGCTAATGAGCTGAACATATTCTTCAACAGGTTCAGTTCACCCCCTACCTCCAGCCCAACAGACCACACACCCTTCATAAGCCCACTGCTTCCCTGTCACGCCTCCAATATGTCACCCTGCAGCTCAGTCATGGACCAGAACACATCTTCATCTCCCTCCACATCAGGACATCCTGAGACCTCCACCTTGTTTGTCTCCTGCAATCAGGTTAAGAAGCAACTTGAGAAACTGAACCAGAACAAGGCTGCAGGTCCAGATGGTGTCAGTCCCAGAGTTCTCAAGACCTGCTCAAAACAACTATGTCCAATTCTCCAGCACCTTTCAACACCAGTCTGAGACAAAATAGAGTCCCAGTGCTGTGGAAAACCTCCTGCCTTGTTCCAGTGCCTAAAAAAACACAACCAGCTGAACGAAGTGACTACAGACCAGTTGCCCTGACATCTCACATCATGAAAGTCCTGGAGAGACTCTTACTGGCTCACCTCAACAAGCAAGTAAACACCTTTCAGGACCCATTACAGTTTGCATATCGTAATGGACTTGGGGTTGAAGATGCCATCATATACCTGCTCCAGAGAGCGCACTCTCATCTGGACCATTCAGGCAGCACTCTGAGGGTCATGTTCTTTGATTTCTCAAGTGCTTTTGATACCATTCAGCCTGCTTTGTTATGTGAGAAGCTCCATAAATTCCAGGTGGATACCTCCACAACCACCTGGATCTATGACTAGCTCACAAACAGACCCCAGTTTGTGAGACTGAAAGGTTGTGTGTCTGAGATGGAGGTCAGCAGCACTGGTGCACCACAAGGAACTGTACTCTGGCCATTCCTCTTCACTCTGTACACCTCAGACTTCCAGTACAACTCTGAGTCCTGTCATCTGCAGAAATACTCTGATGACTCTGCAGTTGTGGGGTATATCAGTGATGGACAAGAAGCAGAGTACAGAGAACTGTCAGTCAGTTTGTTAAATGGTGCGGTGATAATCGTCTAATATTAAATACCAGCTAAACAAAAGAGATGATTGTTGACTTCAGGAGGAACAAGAATAAAAAAAGCACTGTTTCCATCCTGGGAGAGGAGGTGGAGGAATACAAGTATCTTGGATTCAGCTGGACAACAAACTGAACTAGAAATGCAACACTGAATACATCTACAAGGAAGGTCAAAGCAGACTGTACTTCTTAAGGAAGTTGAGATCTTTTAACGTCTGCACCAAGATGTTGCATATCTTCTATAAGTCTGTTGTGGAGAGTGCAGTCAGCTTTGCAGCCATCTGCTGGGGTAGTAGCATCAGAACCAGAGACTTGAAGAGAATCAACAAACTGATCAAGAAAGCTGGTTCTGTGCTTGGAGTAATTCTGGAGCCGCTGGAGCTGATTGTCCAAAGAAGAATGCCACACAAGCTGACAAAGATGATGGAGGATTCTTCACACCCTCTCCACAACACAGTGCAGAAACAACAAAGTGTGTTCAGTGACAGGCTTCTTCAGGTCCGACGTAAGACTGAAAGATAAAGGAGATCATTCCTGCCAGCAGCCATCAGCCTCCGGAACAAGACCTCCTCAAATTAATTATTATATACTACAATGTTGAATTTCCCTTTGGGATTAATAAATTATTGTTCATTTCAGAAAAAAAAAACTAGCACATGCTTTATTTATTCATTTATTTAAAGAAGCATATCAAATCCAGGAGTCTCCAGTCTTTGTAAGAAGCCCATCATGTGTCTGTAGCCATTTTAGAGGCTGAACTTTTAAGCCAGAAAGCTCACAGGGCTCAGAATTCACAAACATTCATACCAGGCGAGAGGATTAGGCCACAGACTTCAGAGAGTTAACCAACATTTAATCTGTGCTAGTAAATGTTAAGCACTATATTTATTCTAAATTAATTTACCGTTTCTTTTTATCACATAGACACAGAGGAGCCAGCTGCAGCCCCAGTCCCCTCCCTTTCCCAGTGTCCTCTCTGTCCCAGTGTCCCTCCCTGGGACTGGGACGAACACTGGGACTGGGAGCAGCCTATCCCAGTCTCAGGGAGCAGCAATGTGGTCAGCTACATAACAGTTGTCATCATTACAGTCTGTTTTTTTTTATCATTTAAAATATTACATAAAATGAGACATATTTTTAAAGAAAGTGAAAAATATTTTTGTTACATTATAGTAAGTATGAAATAAACCATTTGTACTGGTTTTACTGGATACTATAAAGTTGATTGGAAACACTGATTATCCTGTATGTCTTTATTATTCCCATGAACGGCAATTTATTAGATCGGCTTAAAGCAGTTGAAGCAAAAACAAAGTTCTAAAATTTGCAATCAAGTGCTGGGGTCTATGTCATTGTCTTTAATAGGGCCCAAAATTCCTGGCAGCCCCCCTCGCTATCTATATATTTCTTTATTTGAGTGAATTGATAAGCATATTGTATATGTAATGTATCTATGCAATTTGTCACTAACTAAGATTCTAAAATGTCCACCTACAGACGTGCAACCACTGGAGTATTCGCAAATCCTCACTTTGGTCCGAAGTTTTTAAAACAATCGTTCTTGAGTCCATAAATCTGCATTTTAGCGTGGATGACAGGCCAAGTTGGAGAGAAATTTCTTCCCTCTTTTTTTTTTTTAAGTATCCTGCTACCTGTGGACAAGACCTAAATCTGCCTGTTCAGCTAACTTGCCTTCACTACTTGAACACAATGCAATGCTGCCATCTAGTGGCCGAATAGAATCACATCAGAAGACACGTGGCGAGCTGGAATCCCTCGTATGCACAAGAAAAATAACCAATAAAGTCCTAAATATCTTTCACGTAAATTAATGTAGCAAACTCAAATAGACTTGTACAAAACAATTTTGCAACTGCAGGGTTAGCTTAGGACAGATGTAAGTCAAGGTGTACATAAAGAATAAATAGTATCATTTACACAGATTAATGTACTGATTAAGGATACTGACATGCAGGATGGCAGCCACGATTTTCCAATCGATTTGAACAGCACTTGATAATATATACTGGACAGGACCGAGCTTTCCTCACAATATCCGTTATAGATTTATTCTTCCTCCATTCTTTCAACAAGTCCTGCTTATTAGAGTATTATAGTGTCATGCTCTTTAAGGGGACTTTGTCCCTTTAGTCTTATAGAGGAAGGAAAACCTTTAAAAAAATTTTTAAAAAAAATAAATCCGCGGTCACACAAAAACCCACATCAGTGCTACAAAGCTTCCACTCTGCCCCACCAAAAACCTAACCTCAGTAATCACCAAACATCACAAATACATATATTCATGTAGTACGCCCACTTACTTATTAAATCAAACATATCACACCAAGGGATGTGAAGTCTCACCTCCTTTCCTGGCGACGCTTCCCTCGATTTAAAAAAAAAACAAAAAACTACAACAACTATCCGATCCCTCTTTCTGCCCAGCGAGTTGGTCCCTGCAGAGGACAGAAACGAACATTAATCAATGTAAAAGTTACATCGGACTCACCAGCTGTAGTTTAAAGTAGGCTACCATTTAAATATGTTGCAGAAAATACCTTGCGTGGAAAAGAAGCGGATCATCGAGATCTTTATTTACTAATCAACAATGTTGAGTCGTTTTAGAAAAGTCCCGAGTCGTTCTTCTTATGTTTTTCTCCTTCGGCTTGTTTTTGTTCTTCTTCTTCTTCATTATTTCTGGGAGGCTCAACGCCGTTAGACCTATTGCTGCCCCTCACAGTCTATAAAAGAAACTGCATCTTGCTATGTTGACTGAAGTGCAGACAAAATCCATAATTACTGCAATCACATCTTTCTTATTCGTCTGTGTGCCAAAAAGTGTTTTTAGCGATATTTTTTCAAATCCAAATTTTACTGGAGACTTAAACAATCGACTCTTTTCTTGTTCATAGAGCTCACACTCTATAAACATGATGGTCAGTCTCTGTTTTCCTGCCACAAACACAGTCTGTCAGCTCTCTTTCCAACAAGGAAAAAAGCTGTTTGGTCCGGACCACTGTAATGAGTGGTCCATGCTACTGGGTGGCAAACAACTCCGTTTTAGCTACAAACTATACATTTCAGATACCATAAGAAGAAAGGCTTATTCATTTATTTATTTATTTATTTTAACATTTTTTATGGAGGAACAAAACACATAATAGATTTTTTTTTTTTTTTTTTTTTAAAAGGCAATTGGTAAAACAATATGAAAAATGAAGTATTAATGCATTAGAGTTTGAGTCATTGGTAGGTAGCATTAAAGTTAATTTCTTAAAAACTCTTCTTTTCATACATTTTCACACAACCTCTCCTGAAATAAGGCTTGCAAACTGTTCTTTTACCTCCTGCTTAATCTCTTATATAGTGGTTATCAAGATCCTGTTCTGAAACCAAGTATAACAGAATATTTAGTAGAAGGACCTATATTCATGCAAAAGTGGCATAGAGTAGATTAACAAACTCATTGCTACATTGTTTGAATCTAAGGCTACGTTCACACTACAGGCTGAAGTGACTTGAATCCGATGTTTTTGCCCCTATGCGACCTGTAACCGATCTTTTCTTAACAGTCTGAACGACACAGATCTGATATTTTAGAATGCGACCCAGGCCACTTGGATATGTGGTCCTAAATCCGATATGTATCTGATCTTTTGCCATGCGACTTCAGTCTGAACGGTCAGGTCGCATTGATCCGACCGACGCGTCATTGACACACGACAAACTTAAGTATTCTGCGTTTGTTGTTTATGAACTCTTTATCGGTAAATGTGTTCACATCACTCTCCCACCAATCCTGACTGCGACTCCGTACCCAAACGTTTCTCTCTACAGTTGTTGCTGCCACAGCTCCACAAAAGGCCTTGACCAAAACTTTTACTTTCCTCTTCAGTAAACGTCTCCTTAAAACAAACCCATTCACAATGTTGTTGCTACAGTTGGACAAAACTTTTAACTTTTTTTTTTACTTTTACGGTTGGACAAAACTTTTAAAATAGCAAATGCTCTGCTGCCATTCATATTTACTTCTGCAAACATAAAGACGTCACACGCACTCTCACTGCACGTTGCAGTGTCTTCTACACATGCGGGACGCTTCTGGTGCGCATGAGGTTCATACAGGAGATCACATACAAGTCACATTTGATCGGAAATGTGAACGAACGTTCAAAAAATTCGGATTTCACAAAAACATCCGATATGAGCAGCAAGCCCTGCAGTCCGAACGTAGGCTAAGATATTCCATAATTATGATCAACACATCGGACAAACAGCCAAATCTGCAATTTTCTTAATGAAAAAGCCTAATCTAATAATATAAAATGGCTTGTAGGACCCAAAGTCAAAGAAACATGTTTAAAAATGTTAAATACTATCTATTCAGTATCGAATGTTTTAAATTGTAGGTTTGAATTTGAGATCAATATGGTATTGAGTGAAGTCTATGGTATCTTGTGAGATTTTGGAGCCAACAAAAGCCATGGCCAAAGGCTAGTAACCCACTTTCATGTTATGTATTTTGGCAAATTTCCACTCACAATAGAAGACTGACACCTGGGCTTTTTATTCTATGCAGTTTCCCAAAGACTGGATCATTTGTACTCTGAGGACAAGTTGCCATTGTTCTTATTTGGCATTTGGGGCAGTCCCTGTCCTCAGAGTACAAATTATCCAGTCTTTGGGCGTAGTGGACGCGGGGTACACGGGGGACATGTCCCCCGCACTTTCCCACTTCCAATGCAGAAACATGTTTTTACGAGCCGCACCTAAACGCATCACAGGCAGGCGAAGCTACAAGCTAACAACAAACTCTGTGTGGTAACGGAGAAGCCTGTCTTTGGTGTTATTCACATCTTCAAACATGTTCAGCAAACCAGCTAAGAGACAAAAAAAAAAACCTAACAAACCGAAACAGCAGAAACAGAGACTGTATTGTATATTTCACCATGTGGATTATAAAGATATCAGATAGATGTCAATTAAATTAGCTAAGCTTACTAGTTAAGGCAAAGGTAGTAGTATCTACATTTACTTGAATATCCTTTTGGATAAATTGTACTATTGGTAGTTGTTTTGTTGCAAAAATGTTTTTACTTCAGTATTATTATTCTAAAGTAATAATAAGATGCTATTACTGAAGTAAAGTTAGGCTACTATTTAGGCTGCTCTGAGATTAATCACTTCTGGGTAGAAAATAAGAATATCAATGTATTTTCTGTTGCTCTGACTGATGTATTTGTAAAGATTTAATCATTTTTTGTGGTAGTTAAAGTTTAAAGTAAATGAGTTTTATGATTACTGTTTATTATTTTGATTGAATGATTACATTCATGTTATTTGATTAATAAAATCAGATGTCAGGCTACACAGCATTTTAGTCGTTTTTTTTCTAGATACATTTTTATTCTTACTCAAGTAATTCTTTGGATGAGTACTTTTTACTTCTATGGAAGTAACATTTTCTAAAGAAACAATATCCTTGCTTGAATTTTTGCTAATTTACCCCCCAGGAATAAACCCATTCCTTCTTCATTTCTGCACAGAAGTTGTGCTTACTGTTTTTTTGCACATTTTCTTTTTGTCTTTATACAATAGAAGGAGCAGGGTGAGGATGGAGAAAGTGGTCCAGAGGCCAGCAGCAGGGATGGACATGGATGGTCTTCACAACAGGAGAAATTATAACTAAAGTCCTGCCTTAGAATGTGTCTGTTATAACTAAGAGGAAATATTGATAGCATCAAAGGGATTTTGAGATTAAATTCTACAACAATTTCACTTTTACTACTGTATGTATGTAGTTAAATAATTTTTCATTTATTTATGGATAGCCCCCACTCAAATATTAACATAAACTGATATTTATTTTCTGATATTTATTTTGATCATATTACTGTTTCTGCTTGAGTGTAAAATGAAATTTAGAGCTCATGGTATTATTTTGTAATATAGTTTTTTTTTTTACCCTGTAGTCTTTGATTACCTTCAAAAAGGAAATACTTACACAAATGTAGTTTATCTGTCATTTAGAAGACAATATTTGTGTATAATTCATTTATTTGCATATATAATCTGACCTCTGGATCATGCAGTAGGCATTGGTCATAACGTTCTTTTTAACTGATTAATTTTACACATCTGTGCTGTCATCATTGATGATAAAATAAATGATAAAATAAATTATGAAATTACATTTTAATGTTGACATGTTCAATGTTGGGTCACTTTTTCCATTATATTAAATGATGTGGCTTACTAGCCTGTTACCGTGTCACTTCCATGTCATTTTGGTGCTGATATATTTAAACAAGAATGGTCTTTTACCAAACCTTTTGTTTTCAATGTCGTCATTTGGCACATAATAATCTGACTACTCACCCTGTAGATACTCCAGGGTCATTCTCTGTCAACTCAACCAGTTTAGCAGATTTAGATTTTGACTTTAGAGTTTGATAGTACCAGTATATCATTTTAAAGAACTAAAGTTGGTTCCCTGGTGCTGTGCTGTTTATAGTTATGTCGTTCTTTAGCTGCTAAGGATAGATGCAACTGAAGTGTCTTTTAAAAACTCATCTTTTTACATTGACTTTTAACTCCAGAAAGCAAGACCACCAGGTCTTTTTTGTCTTATTTTGTCTTTGAACTATTTTATTGTCTTTCAACTGTTTTGATTTTATGCAATTAATGTTGATTTATTTTATTTTACCTGTACAGCACTTTGATGGCCTCGTGATATGTGAAAGTGGAGGATGATAAATGACCATAGGTGAGGGTAGGAACGTAGATTGACTGGTAAATCGAGAGCTTCGCCTTCTGGCTCAGCTCCTTCTTCACCACGACAGACCGGCGCAGAGTCCGCATTACTGCAGACGCCGCACCGATCCGTCTGTCGATCTTGCGCTCAGTCCTTCCCTCACTCATGAACAAGACCCGGAGATATTTAAACTCCTCCACTTGAGGCAGGACCTCACTCCCGACCCGGAGAGGGCAATCCACCATATTCTGGCTGAGGACTATGGTCTCAGATTTGAAGGTGCTGAGTCCCATCCCAGCCGCTTCACACTTGGCCGCGAATCGCTCAAGTGAGAGATGGAGATCACAACCAGATGAAGCCAACAGGCCGAGCGCTGCGCTTCCAGCGGCGGAGGAGGGGAGGGCGGCGGGGCGACTGCTCCCCCAGCCGTGGCGCGAGTCCAGCCACGCTTCGCACCCCAGCCCGACCGACCCAGCCCTCAGAGCCAATCCTTGTCCCGAAGTTACGGATCTGATTTGCCGACTTCCCTTACCCCCCTTGATCCAACATGCCAGAGGCTGTTCACCTTGGAGATCTGCTGCGGATATGGGTACGGCCTGGCGCGAGATTTACACCTTCTCCCCCGGATTTTCAAGGGCCAGCGAGGGACCCAAAAAAAAAAACAGGGACCCAATCCTGAGGCCACCAAGTCGGATCCCCTCAAAACCTCGGCTGCGCCTAGAAATTCTGTCCATATAAGTTATGGACAGAATCTGTGATAAAGGGCAGCCTTGGCGGAGTCCAACCCTCACCGGAAATGAATCCGACTTACTACCGGCAATTCGGACCAAGCTCTGACACCTGTCGTACAGGGACCGGACAGCTTGCATACTCCCGGAGTACCCCCACAGGAGGGTACTCCAGGGGACATGGTCGAACGCCTTCTCCAGGTCCACAAAGCACATGTAGATTGGTTGGGCAAACTCCCATGCCCACTACCCTTTCATCCACTGGGATAAACCCCAACGTGCAGCCACCAAGCTGGGGGCTGATGAGAATGCCCACACCTGTTCGGCGCCTCTCACCATGAAAAACTCCTGAGTGGAAGAAAGTCCAGCCCCTCTCGAGGGTACTGGTTCCAGAGCCCAAGCCATGCGCTGAGGTGAGTCCAACTATATAGAGTCGGAATCGCTCAACCTCGCGCACAAGCTCAGGCTCCTTCCCCACCAGAGAGGTGACATTCCACATCCCTAGAGCCAGCTTCTGTAGCCGAGGATCAGACCGCCAGGGTCTCCGCCCCTTGCTGCCGTCCAGCTCACACTGCACCCGACCCCTACGGCTCCTCCCGCAGATGGTGAGCCCACGGGAGGTGGGGCCCATGTAACCCTTTCGGGCTGAGCACGACCGGGCCCAATGGGGAAAGGCCCGGCAACTAGATGCTCGCTCCCCACCCCCAGCCTTGGCTCCAGAGGGGGGTCCCGGTAACCCGCATCCGGGCAAGGGAACATTTCTGCTCAGGTTTGTGTTCATCGTAGGAGGCAATGAGGCGTGCGTGGTCTGGTCCCTCCCCTAGACACCTGTTTGCCATGGGTGACCCTACCAGGGGCATAAAGCCCCAGACAACATAGCTGCTAGGATCTTCGGGACACACAAACCCCTCCACCACGATAAGATGACGGCTCAGGGAGGAGCTCAATTAAACATTTTTCTGATCTACAATTATAGTTCACATTATACAGTAATACAGTCCAAATATTGTTTGACAGTTCTACACTTCTGTATTTATTGGCCATAAAAGGTGTGTCAAAAAAAAAAAAAAAAACAGGCCCCTTTTTTTGTTTTTATTAGATTTTTCTTGTTCTTTCTCTTTTGATATCGTGAAAACAAGAAAATTGTGGTCTTTTTTTCCATTTTCCATTGTATATGAAAAAACAATCTCAAAAACACTGAAATTGAATCCATAAATTTAATGATTAATAAATTTGTATTGATGCTGAACAAATTTTCCACTGAAAGATTAAAACAGCCCATTAAAAATCACAATCAATTTAAAGTTAAAAGTGTCATAACCTGGTCTTTTCAAGTGCCCACTGTCCTCTAATGGTTTTTAAATAACTGTTTTAAAAATTATTAAACCAAAAAAAAAAAAAAACCATTTAAAGTGCTTTTTCTGACATTTTATTCATAATAAAACTTTTCTCGCGAGAATTCACACAAGATTTTTTTTTTTTTCAACCTAGATATCGATTAAAATAATGTTAATGAGGTGCTCGCTGATTGATCGCAGGATGTCCGGAGTCAGAAGGGGGGCGAGGCCAGTAGCCTCGATGCTAAAAACATTAGCGGCTAGTAATAGCAGCTAACCCGACAGCAGCAGCTTTCTGAATTCAGCATTTAAGTTTGAACCGAACTCTGAGCCCGAGAGAGAAGATATCAAGATGGTCGAAGGAGCACGTTTACAACAAACTGTCTCTGAATGGTAAAGTCGTCATTTTTAATGACTGTTCACCTTGCCTGTTCAGATAGCATGTTGACAACGAGGCATGTTGTTAATGTTAATACGTCTCCATTTTATTCTGTGTAGGACCTTTCATACAATAAATGTACTTTTTTAATAAATCTGAAGTTACAGTTGTAAAAAAATGAAACGGGTGTTGACTGAACCGGTCGGTACGTTCAGTGTCCAGCTGCCGGCCGGTCTGCACCCAGATAAGCACACACACATTTTAACCACACGGAATTTCACGAAGCAGCGCTTTTTATTTATTTATAGGTTTTATTTACATTCAAGTGTTTTTCTAAACTAATTATCTTATTTAGATTTCCCGTTTTAGCCAGGAGTGTGAAAAATGTCGTTATGTCAACATGACAGATCTCTGGTTGATGCAGCCACTGATGTGGGATGCTGTGTTACTGTACAGATAAATAACATTAAGTCAGATATCTTGTACCATTGATCAGGCTTCCTGCTGACTAATGTAGACTCGTGTTTAATATATTCCAACATCACTTACCATTTACTTTGTTGGTCTAATTGTTTCTGTTAAGATGCACATGCCAACAGAAATAGACAGCAAGTTATTATTACTGTGCTTAGAAAATAAATTTTCTCTTTTCCATTCCTTAGGTGCTGAGAAGGATAAAGCAGGTCCAAACTCCTCCATGTCTGACTCAACATCCTGGCGTGGAACCAGTCTGCTTCAATGCTTTTTCATTACAAAATGCAGGAAACATTTATGAGCAGGATTATGTACATTTTTACCTGTCGGAGGGAATGAGGCAAGTTTCTCTTCAATGCCCAAAAATTCAGAAATAAAGCTAATCAAATGACAATTAACTGTAAAAGGTGAATATATATGTTCTTGCCATTTCATATTACATATAACAAATAGTAACTTTGCTGCAGTCACTTAGGACAATAGCAATTGAATTAAAGTAAATACACAACTTTACCATATACACATTTATGCTTCTGACTTCTGAATGTAAAATGTAAAGCTGAAGTAAAAAATACAGCTCTTAAAATACACAATATCTTTATTAGTGTACAGAAATAAAATCAATGCTTATTTTCAATGTAATAAAATAAAAATGATCATTTTCACTCTTAGTTATTGACTCTGTTTACACAGTAGCTGAGTTTTCTGGGTTTTATGTGGACTCTTGTCGTTCTGGAGCCGGATGAGCAAGCCTCCAGAGCACTGTCTTCATCATCATCTTCCTCCAGACTGGCTGAGATGTTACCTTCACTGCTGTCATCTGGGTTCCTTTTCCGCACAGAACCAGATACTGACATCAGAACAAGCAATAAAAGTGCCTCTTAGCTTCCATTAAAAATGTATATGTGTTTGATTTATTATCATTTTCTGTATGTAAAATTAATCAAACAAACAAACCTGTATTTCTGAAGAGAGGGTGGAAAGTCCTTGATGACAGCTGTGTTCCAGTTGTTGCCTGCATTGTAGGGTCAGTCTGCTCCAACATCAACTTTTAGACATGAGTAGACTGCTGGTGCTGTGCATGGCATGAGATGTGCTGGACTAAAATCTGCAAATACAAGTTATAAAAATATCAGATCAACACATAGATTGTAGGTGTAAATAGCTGCAGTTTAAGAGTTATCAAATATTGTAATACAAATAGATTAAATCAAACTTTATAAAACACTTTCATGCCAAAGGTAACACAAAGTGATTTGCATACCTTTTTTTTTTTTTTTTTTTTTAAAAAAAAAAAGCTTATTAAATAAAACAGTATTTCACACACCAAAATATTAACATAGAATATTAAAAACAAACTCATTTTATTTCACAGTTATACACAGACACAATTTTCCCTAACCTCTCTGTCTTCACGGCATATAGATAAAAATAAAACATATCTTTCAGATCCATAATGCCAGGAGTCATACCTCCATATCCACAGAGTCTGCAGCTGCAGATCCTGCACAGCTCTCATTTTACAAATATGACGTGAAGATGTCAGAAATAAAATGTTTGCATTCTGGTTCAGTGAAAAAATCCGATAATTGGAATAAAAAGGCTGTAGAACATCACTTAAAAAAAAAAAAAAAAACTAAAATATATCCTCCCTGCCGATATCCAAAAGGTGCCAATATCAGACGGTCACCTTGTTAAATTATCATATTGATTATTACCACTGCATGTCATGATGGGGAGAGCAAAGCTACATCCATCATGAATACCATACTTACTGTGTGGTAGCAGGCGTGAAAAATAATAAATAGAAGTCATTTACAAAGATTTACGTGGCAGAGCATAGGGTAGATATAAGAAACTAGAGAAGTGCTCTTCTTGAAGAAGAGCAAATATGAATGCCCTTCTGTGCTGAATGATTGATATGCAATTGCATAACCATTTGGAGAAGCAGCACAACTATGCAACTTAATTTATCAGAGTAATGCATCTGGTTTCAAACCCACAAACATCTGAACAAGAGCCCATTTCTTTAACCACTACACCAGCAGAACTCTCCACTGCTCCTTGGCAGAATCATCAAAACCTTTTATGATTGGAATGGGAATGTTTTTTGTTTGTGTTTTTTTATTTTATTTTATTTTTTACAATTCCTGCAATGTGTCATCGGCAAAAGAACTAAAGATTTAAATGTGTAAAGTAGCACACAAGATCTATTAGACATAGCTCAGCATAAGGACAAGAAGTACAACCATCTGATGGGATTCATAAAATTCCAGTATCAGGATTTGAACTCTCAACTGTCACGATTGAAGGGCAATTCATTTTACCACTATGCCACTACAGTTCTTCTTCACAACCTGGCAGGAGTGCTGATATTTTTTGCCACTGGAATGGGATTGCCTTTGCCACCAGTGTGGAATCAGCAGAATTAGAAAAGGACGTGAAAGGTTAAACTGCTGTCAAGATGCCAAAGATTATTTTAAATAATTTGTAAATACAACTAAAATTCTAAAGTCAGTGGTTAAACTACATCAATCATTGCAGAAAATCATTGCAGAAAACCATTTAGAACTGCTTGTGTAATCAGTTTAAGACTTTATTGTTCAACGTGAGCAATGTTGTTTCATTTGAAGCACTTTAAACAACAAAACTGTAATATTTAACTGTCATTTCTGCAGTTTATTTTTTTATTTTGACCTAATCCTTCATATCAATTGCACAAATTTTGACATTAGATAGGATCTATCTTATTTGTGCAGACAGCCCACACTTGAATTGAACAGCTTGCAGCCAAAGCCAAAGCCAAAGCCAAAGCTCTTTGATCAGATCAGTCCACAGCACTCTGTGTGCAACAACTGACATACCATTACAGTGTGCAAGCTTCATGACTGTATTTGAACCCGTCCCATGTGTGCCTGTGTACCGGTGTAGAAAATGGACCAATTGCTGAGCTGCATTTTCTGTTTTGTCCAATCACAGGAATGGATTTTAACAATTGACAGAAACTTGAATAACTTGGAAAAGCTCAAATGTTACAAAGACCAAAAGTCATAGCAAAAATCTCCTGAATTGGCTGAAGAGTTTGATGCTTGAATAGTTAAAGTGAAACCAAAGGTGTAGCGTTCCAAACATTTTGCAGGAAAAACAATTTTGTTCCATTTAAAGCATTTTAACAATATAAATTTAATATGTAACTGTAATTGCCCAGGTTTTTTTTTTTTTTTAACTTGAATCAACGCATCATTTTAGTTGTACAACTCTTCAAAACAGGTAAAGCACACTGTCATGTTATATGTGCAGAAAAGCCACATTTTAACTACAAAGCTTGCAGTGAAATGTGAGCACTTTGATAGAAAAGTATACAGTACTCTGTGTACACCATCTGGCATATCCCCAACCCTTGTACAACAATGTGTTCTTGTGTACCGGTGCTCAAAATGGACCAATCGCTGAGCTGCATTTTCTGATTTGTCCAATCACAGGAAATGATTAGCAAATTTGACAAAAACCTTACAACTTGAAAATTTTTACATGTTTCAAAGACCAAAAGTCATAGCACATATTTCCTGAAGTGAGGCAAAAGTTGTGGAAGGAGTAGAGTTTCAAACATTTTGCAGGAAAGATAAGTGTTTTATTGGAAGCATTTTAGGAACAACTTAATCAGTGTGAATGCAATTTGTCGCGATTGTGCCACTTCAGCCTATCAAATATTAAACTCTTCGGTACATTCATGAGAATGAAGCTATAACTTTTGTCATGGCAAACATTTGTAGATTTTGAGATATTTAGCATTTTGTAAAAATAAATTCAGGCTATTGATTGGCTGAAAGCTCTTCAAACCAAATGTGGTTTGGGCACTGAAAAAATGCACCTCAGCTATTGGTCAGTTTTTGCTTAATGAGCTGGAAATTGCTTCAACAGGGTTCAGAGCTCGGCACCAATTTCCAGTGGCCGGTATATGGTAGCCATATAAATACTGACAACGTCCTTTTTGTTTGTTTTTTTTAAATAAAAATACTGGTTTGGCAGAGTTTTACAACAATCCTGTACACATAGAGAGGTTTCTCAATGTAAATCTGCCTTGTGCCTCTTAAAATCCAACAAGTTTTACATAAATTCAAGGTGGAATTTTACTTTTATTGAACCTGTTTTCATTCACAATGTGTCAAGTTAGATGATTGCTCCCAGTTGTGTTCTTTAACCAGCAGGGTCTGTTTGTTACTATATAAAAGAGCATAGTTAGTTTCAGCTCAGTTTTTGCAATGTGTTTTTTTTTTTCTTTTCAAGTGGGCGTAACCTTGTAACATCAAGTCAACCCAGTGCTTCTATTTTGTCATTTTGGCACTTTATCCATTCAAATATTAAATTAATGACCTTATTCAGGAGATATGTTTGGAATTTTCCACATTTAAACCTTTTCAGTTATTTAGGTTTTTGTCAATTTTTCAATTCTGTCTTGTGATTGGAGAAAACAGAAATTCAACTCAGCAATTAGTTTATATTTTTTGCATAATGAGCTGCGGACTGCTTTATTAGGGTGCACCGTGACACAAGTGTATAGTGGTGTACAAGGACCAGGTTCTCATCCAGCATCTAACGCAAAGCTTCCTAATGGTCAGTGTTTGAATAATATGAAGCTCATGCAGAGGCCTTTGATTGTTGCTGTTGTTCAATTAACTCCAGCTGTGTGCTGCACAGACTACAAGTTATCTTCTAAAAGGATGCATGATATATCTGAGTAGTCCATTGCAAACTGCAATGTCATTATTGGTGTGAAAAATGAGAATGTTATAATTTGAGAGTACAGGTAATTTGAAAAACCACACAAGCAGATTTAACTGGTTGTTTACAATGATTTCAACAACCAAACACAATTTTTTACTGTGACTTTAAATTTAGTTTGTCATATCAAACTTTTGAGCTGGTGCAAAAGTCTTCACCAGTTCTCGGTGTCTGGTATATATGGTCCAAGTCAGCTCAGTACCTCTTAAAAGTACCTGTTCATAGCACCTAAAAAAGAAAAGTGTTCCTATATATGGCCACTAGATGGGACTCTACGACCATAAATGAAAAGAAACAACGTGCTTTTCAGTCCATGGTGCTTTTCAGTTGACCAACAGCAGTTTAGTTCAACCTTTCCCTTTTTTTGTGATTGGCTTTTTTATGTGTAGTGCAACCAGCAACGTCTGCTTGTTACTAACTATGCTGATTTAGTTGGTATCAGCTAAGGCTTTTTTAAATTTATTTTCTTTCAAAAGGAGTGCCTGTTATATCAAGTCAGCTCTGTACCTCTTAGTAGTACCTATTGATGGCACCTAAAATTAACATTTACCTCATCGCCATTAGATGGCACTCTAAGACCACGAATTAAAAGAAACTCCGCCTTTTCAGTCTATGGTGCTTTTCAGTTGACCAAAAGATCAATGGCTTCTTCTTCTTCACAGCAGTTTAGTTCAACCTTTCCCTTTTAGCAATCCTGCTGATTACACGCTGGTGGACGTTCTAAAAAGGCATTTAGAGCTTCAATAGTTCTGCCAGTACCTTGAACATCCTCTTTTCAATAGAAATATTTTACCTTTTTCCACATATGTACACTACTCACAAAGAGTTAGGGATATTCAGCTTTTGGGTGAAATTTCATAATAAGCCTAAATGCATTCAAACCTGTACAGGTGAACTTAATGTGATCTTCTCTAAGCTTTTAAATGCACATGTCCAACTGTTAAATGTTTCAATAAATTTTGCACAAGTTGCTGTTCTCTAACAAGGAGCTTAACGGCAAAAATCACGGCAGGTGTGTGATCCTTGAATTGACCAATAAATGTCCTGGTTCAATTAGAGCTGGTGTTTAAACAGTTGTCCTCATCATGCTGTTCACATTTTGACATCATGAGACCAAGACGACACCTAACAATGGAACAACAGTCCCTTGCCATTGCGATGCTTCAAACAGGACGTTCTCAGACAGAAGTGGCCACTGAGCTTGGAGTGTCACAGAGTGTCATCAGCAGGTTGCAACAGAGATATGGAGAGACTGGAAGAGTCGCAGAAAGGCCTAGAAGTGGACGTCCTTTGGCCACATCCCGTGCTGATGACCGCTACATTGTGAACACTGCCCTGAGAAACCGGATGATGAATGCCACTCAACTCCAGGCACGTTTAAGAGAGGTGAGAGGCACCCAAGTGTCACGTCAGACCATTCGAAACCGTTTCCATCAGCGTGGTCTGCGTGCTAGACGACCTGCACGGGTACCTGACCACACCACCAGGCACAGGCATCATCGTCTTGCATGGGCCAGGGAGAATTTACGCTGGACGAGGAACCAGTGGGCCTCAGTGCTGTTCTCTGATGAAAGTCGATTCACACTGAGCAGAAATGATGGCCGGCAACGATGTTGGAGACGTCAGGGAGAGCGCTATGCATCAGCCACTGTTGTCACCAGGCGAGCTTTTGGTGGTGGCGGTGTTACAGTGTGGGCAGGGGTGTCCACTTGGTTCAGAACTGCCCTACACTTTGTGAATGGTACAGTGACAAGCCCATACTACATGAATAACATCATTAATCCAGTGATTGTGCCCCTACATGAACAGCACAGGCCTAATTTCATTTTCATGGACGACAATGCTCCTGCTCATCGAGGCCGCATCATCAGGGAACGGCTGTTGGAGACTGGTGTACCTCAAATGGAATGGCCTGCACTCTCTCCAGACCTGAATCCCATTGAAAACCTGTGGGATCAGCTGAGCCATCGTGTAGAGGCTCGAAACCCTGCACCCCAGAACCTCAATGACCTTAGGGCTGCCCTTCAAGAAGAGTGGGATGCCATGCCTCAGCAGGCAATAAGTTCCCTTGTGAACAGCATGAGACGTCGTTGTCAAGCTGTAATTGATGCTCAAGGGCACATGACGAGATATTGAGACGTTCAAATTTTTTGTTGTGGTGTAACTACCATTGTTGTTACCTTTTGTGTTGAATGAATTTTTTGAGATGAGGAAATCAGTACTGCATCCTTCTACTTAAATGTCTTTTATGATATTATATCACTGTAGCATGAACATATTGCATTTTCCATAAATTTCACCTGGGCAAAATGTAGCCTAGTGGTTATGAGAGAATGGGCCTTCGCATTGGATGTTGTAGATTTGAATCCAAACAGTAACATTTCACCAAATATTACCACACAGTACAACTTATCACCTTCTTCCACATCTGTATAAATCTGTTTTCAGATATTGCAAAGACATTGACTTTTTGTGCAGGTAGCTCAAATACTGACAGGTTGCAGCTGCTGCTGAACCTGAACACTCTGATGGAAAGGTATGCAGCTTTCTATGTGAAACAACTAGCATACCATCATGATGCACAATGTTCAAAGACTGGATTTGAACCCGTCCCATGTATACCAATGTGTACCTGTGTACCGGTACAGAAAATGGACCAATCGCTGAACTGCATTTTCTGTTTTGTGCAATCACAGGAATGGATTTTAAAAATTTACAAAAACTTGCATAACTCGAAAAGTATAAATGTTACAAAGACCAAATGTCAAACCATATATCTTCTTAATTGGCTGAAGAGTTATAGAGATATTTGAATGGTTTAAGGGAGACTATAGGTGTAGGAGGAGTAACATTAACATCTTGCAGGAAAGACAACTTCATTCCATTTGAAGCACTTTAACTACAAAAATGTTTGCCTGGTATTTCCCCACAGCATTAAAAAAAAACAAACAAAAAAAAAACTGGAGTTTACACTTTGTTGAGCAACTGTTCAAGACAAACCTCACACAGACACTTGTATTTGTGTGAGCAGTCAACACCAACTGTATGGTGTGCAGACAATTCTAATTATTTGACAGACCAGCATGCAGTAACTTGTGTGCAAAAACTAGCATACCATCACAGTGCCCAGCAGTTATTGCTGGATTTGAACCCTTGCCTTGTATACCAATACGTACATGTGGACCGGTGCAAAAAATGGACCAATCGCTGAGCTGAATTCTGTTTAGTCCAATCACAGGAACAGATTTCAATACATTGACAAAAACTTGAATAACTTAAAAAGTTTAAATGTTAGAAAGACTAAAAGTCGTAGAACATATCTCCTGAATGGGCTGAAGAGTTTGATACCTGAATGGTTGAAGTGAGACAAACTGTGTAGGAGAAGTAGCGTTTCAAATATTTTGCAAGAAAAGACAATGGAGACTGGGACCAAGACGAACCGGACACTGCAAACCGGTGTAGAGCTCCGAACCCCCGTTGAAGTCGTTTTCAGCTCATTATGCAAAAACCGACCAATCGCTGAACGTAATTTTTTCAACGTCCAATCCGCATTTGGTTTGAAGGACTTTCATCCAATCACAAGGCTGAATTTATTTTTACAAAATGCTAAATCTCTCAAAAACTACAAAGATTTAAAAAAAAAAAAAAAAAAAAAAAAAATCATAGCACACATGTCCTGAAGGAGCTTCACAGTTTAAGATTTGAATGATTGAAGTGACTTGAACGGTGCAGGACTAGTAGCACGGCAAAAATTGGCAGAATAATATATAATAATAATAATAAGATAGAAAGAACAGGAACTCAATATGAATGCCCCATGGGCTTTCACATTAAATAAAACCTGGGGCTCATTTGTACGCCTCAGGAAGTTAAACCTTCGGTCGTCTCATTAGCGTTAGCTTTAGCATTATCTGCATCAGTTTAATCACGTCTCAGTCACAGCAAAGCAGAACTTTATAGCAGCAGTGACACTTACCGACTGCATTAATGGTGAGCCTAAAGTTACAATTGCCCCTCTTTCCAACCGGGTTGATGCCACCTTCACCTGATATTTTCCCAAATATTAGCAAAATGTTTGGCACAAACAGAGGCCGCAACCAGCAGAGATGCAGGTGCATTATCAGCCAAAAATAATGTGATTCATTTGTCCTTGGTAGTTTGTCCCGCTGATGAAGGGAGAGAAAAAAACCTTCCGATGTTGGTTTTGGTAACATACAACCGACCACTGGACATGGGACCGTTGCTCGCACACCTTCACACAGCTTGTTGCTAATAGCAACTGAGGTAGGTCCAGTAGGTGTATTTAGGCTGGAAAAGGGGCTGGTAATGCAAATAGCTCCCCGGGATTACGAAATCCTGGGAAGGAAAAAAAGAAGAAACACACGTTTGCAAGACTTCAGCCTTGTGGGCAATTTTGCTGCGAACAAAGCATCGGAAAAACCCAGCCGTCTTCTAAAGAAAGGCTTCCGGGAATGTTACCACTTCCGCACAACACTGATACGCACGTTTTAACTCGAAAAAGTGCAATTTCCGGGAGATGACTCCTTTAAAGCATTTATCCTGACTGTTTTTATAGTTTTGTTATATTTGCTTTGTTCTATATATTCTTGCAATTGCTGAATTGAAACTCTTAAACTAATAAAATAAAAATATGGAAAATGGGTATTCAGTAAATGTGTTTAAATATATTAAAATTCTTTATTTACATGCCTGCAGTTACAATTCATAATTTAAATGGTCTAGCCAAAATCCAGAGACTGAATTACTCACTACACGTAAGTACATCAGCAGTAAGTCTGAGCATGTCTAATAAAGCAGAGGTTTTGACAAAAAAATAGTTCTAAAGTATTCAGATCATTCAGATGGAGCCCGCACAAAGGGTTACAAGGCCTTTTGAAGAAAAACAAAACAAAACATGATTTGTAAATATTCAGATTTAGTCTAAAAGTTTAGATGATTAGCAGGAAATTGCTATTAGCAAACATGTTCCTTTCAACCATGACAACGACAAGATACTCTGTTAACCAATGAACAATCGTATCAACATCAACGACCATCAGCTCCTTGAGCTGCCTGTTCACCACCTGAATCACAGCTAACCATAAAGCGAGAAGTTAGTGCAGGCTGCATGGAGAAGTTGGTTGATGGTTTTGGTTTTGTTAACAAGTTTACAAGGTTCTGTCATTTTAAGATAGTTCATTAAAGCGTATGGTATCTGATTAAACAAAGACAAAAACTGAGTCAAAGAGGACATTTGTGTTAAGAATTTACTTTTATTTTCAATTTACACTATTGTAAAGAAAACTGATGTTTACAGACATGGTAAAACAGAGTATTTAAAAAATGAAGTGTTAACAGAATTATTCTACAAAATAAATTATATGGCAAGTTGCAATAACTATGCACATTAAACCTGAGGATATTGCAAGTAGCTGGTTCCATGAAAGTCTTGTTCATTTGAATAATTCTGGCTGATTAAAATAATAATTATGTTCCATTGTTGGTTAAATGCATCTCTGTCAGGTCACCATGGTAACTTTAGCTGCAGAACAGTTTAACCCATTAAAATATCAGCTCTTTCTTTGTTTCTAAAAAACCTTCACATTTTAATCAAACCTTGTATGTAAAGAAAAGCAATGTTTTAAATTCTATTAAACAAGTCATTTCGCAGACACTTTTACCCAAAGCGACTTACATATGAGAGTGAGAACAACACAAACATGAAATCAAACATTTAAAAAAACATCAATTATGAAATTATAAAAGCAATTATAACATGAAACTAGAGTATTTCTCAAGAAATTTTGATGGGAGCCAATGCAGCTACTGCCCGTGCCCCAGTGTGTCTAGCAGCCATGTTACGAAGACTGAGCAGGTTGGTGGCAGCGGTGACAGCAAATGTCCCACTGAGTGAGCGGGAGGGGTTGCGAGCAGACGTGACATGTACACACATCTACAGTATGATGATGCAGTGGGACATGGGCTTCTGTTAGGACATTGCTCTCTCCGTAGGTGCTAATGAGTGTGAGGGAGGGGATAGCAGGGGAACTTTGGCCCTTGCCTTGAAATTTTTCCAGGTCTCCCTGCTCCAACACAACATATTCAAATGAATGAATCAGTGTGCAGATAATAAGCTGCTGGATCCTTCTGATTTGAATCAAGTATGCTGAACCAGGGATATGTGGAAAACATGTAGGATCCCGGCACCAGGGTTCCTCACCCCTGGTTTCTAATTTGTGTGAGTGTGTGTGTGAAAGAGAGAATAATGCACACGTCGGTATACACTCACTATAGGACAACACTTAATCACATATCCGATATAAACCAATAAAACGTGGATTGATCATTAAATGCATCCTGTTCCTTTGAATCACTGTATATTATTGTATCTGGGGAGGTGTGTATTTGAGTTCAATCTCTCACACACACACACAATTGCTCCTTTGTTAACGCTACTACGACAACAGAGCTCAGAGATAAATGAGGGCTGCAAGAACGACTCAAACAGCTGAGCACTGTTCGCAAACAAAAAGTTGTATCAAAATAATTTTTGAACCGTGAGCACCGGAAGGGTTTAAGGAACATGGGGATGTAATTTTTTTTACTGTGATGTTAAAAGAATTTAAACGGCTGCAAGTTTAATGGGGAGTCAATAGGAGAAAAAGTAGCTTTTATAACATTTGGAGCTCTGTAACAAAAACAAACATAATTCTTCGTAATTTTAGAGCAGGTCCACTTTGAAGTTTTTGCATGTACAACTAAAACACCAAGCGTGAGAGGCATTTGAGAAATTCAGAAATTATTTTTTTAACCAGGTTTTAGAGTGGTGCTGGAATGGAGAGACATTTTGGTCAATTTTCTTATTTTTCATGCAACGTAATTTGAGGTAGTGCTAAAACCATACAAGCTATAAAAATGTCTTTTGAGATGGGAAAAGTTTAATTTTCGGTGACCCGTATAAACTTTAAATGATGTTTCTAGATGAAAGTATGGCTGAGCTGTACAGTTCCAAAATAGACTGGGGTTTGGGCTCATCATCGTTCCTTTTAGCCAAAATCCCATTCATTTCAATGGGACAAAAAGTCTGTTATTTGCAAATTACGTTAAAACCGAAAGACTAAAGCCACAGTCGTACCACACTATTCCTGATCGAGATGTTTATTTTGATGAAACTTTTGTTGGGGTAGAGTTGAAGCTGTGGGAGGAGATACTTGCCGGAAGAAAAAGCAGAATATATGCACAGCAATATTAATATATGGGCCTCAATGCCTACAGTATTAGCACTCATAATTATGTGTATAAAAGACAAAGAGATCGGTTAAGAATTAAAGAATACAAATTGAAACCAAAACATTCCTGGAGATTCAGAGACGGAGCACAATTGTTTTGTTCAACTCTGTCTTGAATGAGTCTGGATCAGTAAAGGCTGAATGGAACATCCTAGGGCTTCATTAGGAGATGGAGATAGCTTGAGCCAGACTTCTTCAGCTGGATTTCTTTCTTAAGAAATTATTATGAACAACCCTTATGAAGTTCTAACCAGTATAGAACTAGACATTTACAGGAAAATTTTGCTTCTGTGCGGCTTTTATTGTGTGTGGACATGCATGTGTCCTTTTAATGTATCACGCCACCTAAATAATTTGCCACAAACATTACAGGGAAATGGTCTCACTCCTGTGTGGATTCTCATGTGTTGGTCTAAGCTTGCCTTTTGAGTAAATCTTTGTCCACATTCATCACAGCTGAATGGTTTGTCTCCTGTGTGGATTCTCATGTGTTGGTTTAAGTTTGTCTTTACACGAAATTTTTGTCCACATTCATCACAGCTGAATGGTTTGTCTCCTGTGTGGATTCTCATGTGTTTGATTAAGCTTGCCTTTACACTAAATCTTTGTCCACATTCATCACAGCAGAATGGTTTGTCTCCTGTGTGGATTCTCATGTGTTTGTTTAAGTTTGATTTATGACTAAATCTTTGTCCACATTCAACACAGTTGAATGGTTTTTCTCCTGTGTGGATTCTCATGTGTATGTTTAAGCTTGGCTTTTGAGTAAATCTTTGTCCACATTCATCACAGCTGAATGGTTTGTCTCCTGTGTGGACTCTCATGTGTTTGATTAAGCTTGCCTTTACACTAAATCTTTGTCCACATTCATCACAGCTGAATGGTTTTTCTCCTGTGTGGATTCTCATGTGTATTTTAAGATTTGCTTTCTGAAGAAACGTTTTACCACAGATCTCACAGCTGATATCTTTTTTGTTGTCTGAGTGGACTCTTTTCTGCAAAGTGACACATTGCAAAGTTTTTAAACATTTCACATTGATCAAACAGCTGGAAGACCTTTTCATTAAGAGTGTCTGATGAGATCTTTGGGAGTGAAACTCTTCATCACATTCAGAGGCGAGTGATCTTGTGTTACTCTCCACATCACTGTTTCCAACTGACCCATGTGCCCTGCTGTCATTCCAGTCTTTATCACCACCACCCTCCATTTCAGTTCCAAACGCCGACAAATGTTTCTTCTGTTGAGAGCCTTACACCTTTTTTGTTACTGGTTAGTTCTGGTACTCTTCATCAGGTTCTAATCTAATCTGTTCACCAGAGTTGAAATTCTACTTCTGTGTTGTCTTTAGTTCGAGTTTGATGAAGCTGAGCTGATTATAGCTAAGGCTGATAGTCATATATTAAAATTCACAATCATCTTCACACTGCTTTCCATCCTGGCTGGCCATACTTCCTCCTCAAAGTCAAGGTCCTGCTTGTGCAGACTCCATTTACAAGGAACTCCCTCTGAAATCACCAAGTGCTGCTGCACATCATCAGGGAATCTTGAAATGAAAAACAGATAACTCTGGATTTTAATACTGTGCAACAGATAAAAATCTCCAAAAAAAACATTTCTATAACTGGTAAATAGTTGAGCCGTAAGGTGGAATGCATAGAAAAGACTATATGTTGTGGGTGTGTCGGTCAAAACACATGGAAGGAAGAGTCATG
The DNA here is from genome assembly GCF_933228915.1 of Telmatherina bonti. Classification (NCBI taxonomy): domain Eukaryota; kingdom Metazoa; phylum Chordata; class Actinopteri; order Atheriniformes; family Telmatherinidae; genus Telmatherina; species Telmatherina bonti. The sequence goes on from NC_136626.1 coordinate 30,061,765, forward strand.
CCGATTCATGAAGTCCGGTGGTTTACTTCTCACACTCAGGCTTATTACAGCACAGCAGCAAAATAGGTACAAAATAATATTTACATCCACTTTCTTTTTATATGTACATGTGTGTGTGGTCAGAAATAAAATAAAGAATGAATTATATTTACATTAATAAGAAATAAAAATTAGCATGATGAACGCTGATCGTGTGGCTGAATACAGGTAAAGATGTTCTTTTTCAACATTACATTGCACCAGTCCTGACTTGCAGACAGAGGTCACGTCTGCTCCACAGGGGAGGAGCCTTCTCCCATTATAAGTGCCTCACTCTTCAGTCTAACGCCTCTTCTAGCTCCCAGAGGCAACCTCTAAGAGAACAAGTGCTGTTAGCGGGCTAGCATTTCTGTTCACAGAACGAGCTAACCACTCGGTCGCCAAACGATACCTGATACTGCACAGCTATCTGAGAAACCACCTAGGCTGGCATGCCAGGCCAGCCTGTCGTCCACATACCCAGTGATGGGGGTAACCATTCCCCCCACCACAGGAGCTGGCTGATTTTATATATATTATATATACACATATATACGTAGATGTATATGTGTATATAAACAGATGGACGGAGCCTCTGTGACGTCACCCATAGGTTTCTGCCATCGCCATCTTGGCAGGGGCGTGCATGTCGCTTCGCTCGGAAAATACAAATATGGGCAAAGAGGTGGAGCTGAGAGGGGGGCTGCGAGCGTCATAGTGGATGATTAACATCAAGCGAACTCCGACCTGCTTGTAGCTAAGGGATTACCAAGTTAACCCAGAGATAACGAGCTAACCAGCTAACGGAGGTGAGCGAGCTAAAGCTAAGTCATGTTGTTAACCGGCTAAAAACTGCGGTTGTTCTATGTTCTTCTTACTTGAAGCGGGAGATCGGGTACCTGTCAATCAAAACGACAGGCCCCTAAATATGCCTAATTTTGAGATTAAATTACTTTTAAAAGGGCAAGTTAAAAATAAATTAACTCCCCCCACAGTTGTCATGACGGTAAACCTGACCTATTAAACCGAAAAATGGATTTTTGAACCAGGCTGTAAACATGTTTATTTCTGCTGTGAAGTTGGCCTTTTTAACATGGGAGTCTACGGGGACTTGCTTTGTTTTGCCGACCCTAGCGGATGAAGGGGGAACTGCAGTTTTACGCACTTCCACATAGGCTTCACTTTTTACCACCGAAAGCTCCGTCCATCTTTCATATACAGTCTATGTGAGGAACCCTGTTAACTTGGTATAGCGACTGTTGGCATTACAGCGTCCTGTTTCATGCAACACCTGTTGTTTTCCAAGCACGGAGGTCAGATATGACCTTTATATATTCTAACTTCCACAACATTAAGCGCTTTTTGGAGTGTGCAGACTACGTAGAAAACTTTGTAGCCTATGTAGTGTGCAGACCCTGAATTGAGACCATCTACCTTATATAAAGAGATGGATGTTGCTTCCATGACGTCACCCATAGGTTTCTGAAGAGCTGAATTAAAGCTGAATTAAAGCTCGGTGGGTGGTTCCTACCATCGTCATCTTGGCAGGGGCATGCCCGGGTCTGACCCGGAAAATACAAATTACGGCAAAGAGGTGGAGCTGAGAGGGGGGCTGTGAGCGTCATGGTGGATGATTGACATCAAGTGAACTCTGAGCTACTTGTAGTTAAGAGTTAACCGAGCTAACCCTGAGATAACAGGAGCTAACCAGCTAACGGAGGTAAGCGGGCTAAAGCTAAGTCACGTTTTTAACCGACTAAAAACTGCGGCTGTTCCACGTTCTTCTTACTTGAAGCGGGAGATTGGTATCTGTCAATCAAAAGGACACGCCCCTAAATTTGCCGAACTTGGAGATTAAATTACTTTTAAATGGGCGAGTTAGAAAAAATTTCTCTCCCCCCACAGTTGTCATGAAGGTAAACCTGACCCAATAACCGAAAATGAATTTTTGAACCAGGCTGTAAACATGTTTATCTCTGCTGTAAAGTTGATCTTTTAACATGGGAGTCTATGGGGATTTGCTCTGTTTTGCAGCTAGCCCCTAGCGGATGAAGGGGGAACTGCAGTTTTACGCACTCCTCTAGGCTTCACTTTTAACCACTGGAGGTTGCTGCTTGGTTTAGACCAGGGGTGTCAAACTCCAGTCCTTGAGGGCCGGTATCCGGCAGGTTTTTGTTGTTTCCCTCCACCAACACAGCTGATTCAAATCAAATGCATCCAGCAGCTTCTTGTCAACCTGTTTTTAAGTTTCAGTCAGGTGTGTTGGAGCATGGAGACAACAAAAACCTGCAGGATACCGGCCCTCGAGAACTGGAGTTTGACACCTGTGGTTTAGACCATAGACTATATATAAAGAGATGGACGGAGTGTCCGTGACGTCACCCATTGGTTTCTGAAAAAGTGAATTGAATGGTGGATGACTGACATCGAGCGAACTCCGAGCTTTCTGTAGCTAAGAGCTAACCAAGCTAACTCGGAGATACGTGAAGAACTTTGTAGTTGCGTGGTGATCAGGAGGGACGTTCTCGCTGGCGAATGTGCACAGGAGAGGGTTTTCCTTTATCTTATGAATAACTTCACAGAATAATTATTCTTCCTCCAGTCTTTTGACACGTCTTGATGTTTACAGTATGTTGGTTTAATTCTCTAAAAAGTAAACTTTCTCGGTTTAGCCTTATAAAGAAAACAAACAAAAGAAATCCGCTATAACTCAAAAACCACATAAATGGTACAAAGCCTCCACTCTGGTCCGCCAACAACCTAACCTCAGTAATCACCAAACATCACAAATACAGATATCCCTGACATTAGGGCTGGGCGATATATCGAATATACTCGATATATCGTTGCTAGTCCCCTGTAATATAGAAAATGCCTATATTTGTCATATTTGAGTATCCTGTTGTCACGCAGTTGTTTTTAGCTGTGGGTGGGGTTTTCTCACTCCTCCTCAACTCTGCACCGCTTTGCACGGAGAGTTAAAGCAAGCACACCTAGTTACGTACATAACGTGAGCTACGTGCTACGTCATGAGAGCCAGCATGTAGCCACTTTCTCGTTAAATCTGGCGACTTCTTGTGAAAAGCGACTAGCGACAAATCTAGCAACTTTTACAGGAGTTATTGGAGACTTTCCTGGTGTTTTGGCGACTGACTTTAAAGCACATATTGTAAAGTTATTGTCAGAACGAAAGTCTCTCCCCGTCCTAAAGCACTCAGTCGCTCCGGCTGCAGCCAGTCAGAGGAGCAGAGAGGACACCTGCACGACTCCACCTACAGTCACAATGAACAGCTAAATCCGCCACTGATCGCGCTCTGGATTACAGAGTGGGACATAAATTACAAAGTTTTTCACGTCACGCAAAAATAATTCATTATATTTGATTACATTCACAGCCTCTGTCACTTACTCACCTCATCCACTGTGTGTGTGACACAAGCATATTTATCTAGCTCGTCATGTCTCTAGAAAGTACAGAAAGCAGTGGGAATCAAATCCTGAATTAAAAACTGGCTGAAGCCGTTTATTGGAGACGATACGAGGACATTCTGCCTGTATTATAAGACTGATTTCTATGCTAAACTCTGCGATTAAAAAAAATACACGACAACTCAAAAACGTAACCATAAAGCAAAGCCTTATAATAGTTCATTTGAAAAGTCACCCCCTGGAGCACCTATTTTCATACGTTGCATTTATTACATCATGCAAAGGCATTTTATTTTGTTTTAAAATGACATGTTTCTGCCACTGCTTTAACTGTTCAATAAATGCAGTTTTGATCAGTTTGCTTCGTTACAATTTCATCCTTTTGGCATGAATGTTTAAAATCAGCATATCTTAATGCAGTATGAGCGATTATGTTTTAATGGAGACACAAAATCATCTTACTGATGTGACTGTATGCACCAAAGCATTAATTCAAGGCTAAGGTAAATATCGAGATATATATCGTATATCGCGACATGGCATAAAAATATCGGGATATTACTAAAAGGTCATATCGCCCAGCCCTACCTGACATACGGCCACTTACTTATTAAATCAAACATATCACACCAAGGGATGTTAAGGCTCACCTCGTCTCCTGACGACGCTTCCTTCGTTTAAAAACAAACAAACAAAAAAGTCTTTATTTGATCCCTCTTTCTGCCCAGTGGGTTGGTTTCTGCAGAGGACAAAAACGAACATTGTTCAGTATAAAAGTTAGATCGGACTCACCAGCTGTAGTCTAAAGTAGGTTACCAATTAAATACTGTTCCAGAAAATACCTTGTGTGGAAAAGAAGCGGATCTTCCAGATCTTTATTCTCAAATCAACAATGCTGTGTCGTGCTCATAGATCGGATGGTCGTGCTTCTTCTTCTGCTGCTGCTGCTTCTTCTTCTTCTTCTTCTTCTTCTTCTTCTCTTCTTTATTTGTGGGAGGCTCAACGCCGTCATGCGAATTGCTGCCCCTCAAAGTCTATAAGAGAAACGGCACAAGGACAAATCTTGCTACGTAGACTGAAGTATTCATAATTATTGCTATCGCATCACTCATATGTGTCTGTCGGCCAAAAAGTGTTCTGAGTCAGATTTCATCCAAATTTAACTAGAGACTTAAACAATCAACTCCTTCCTTGATCATAGAGCTCACACTCCATGAATATGATGGCCAGTCTCTGTTTTTCTGCCACAAACACACAGTCTGTCAGCTCTCTTTCCAACAAGGAAAAAAGCTGTCTGGTCCGGACCACTGTAATGAGTGGTCCCTGCTACTGGGTTGCAACTAACTCAGTTTTAGCTACAAACTATACATTTCGGATATCATAATAAGAAAGGCTTATTTTTTTTATTTGTTTATTTTAACTTTTTTCATGGAGGAACAAAACTCGTGATATATAAAAAGACAATTGTAAAAGAATATGAAAAGAATCAGAAGCTTTTATTGCTATTGTCTGTGAACACAATTCACTGACTAGGAACTTGTTTTTGGTGATAAGGTGCAACATAAAAACACTGAATCATAATATATAAAAGTAGAAAAAATCATACCTGTTCCTGTAAATCAGAGCATCTCTGCTGCATATAAATGTATGATGCTATTATCTGAAGCAGACAGCTTCTCTATAGGAGATACAGTTGTGCTCATATTTATTCATACCCTTTCATTAAAGAAGGAAAAACATCTGCTTGTAAAATAAGCTGAAATTGACTAAAGTAATAATAAATTTAAAAAAATATGAAAACCATCACATTATTTTCTAATTCTGGTTCAATAGAAATATTTTTTTAAAAGCAAACAAATAAGATAGTTTATTACATCACTTATAAACTAATATTTTGTTGAACAATCCTTTAATGTTTCCCCTACAGTCAGGTGTTTTCTGTTCCTCTCAGTCAGACTTCTGCACCTGTTGACAGGTATTTTGTCCCACTGTTCTTCAGAAAAGTGCTCTAATGTGTCCGGGACCAATTTGTTTGTTTGTTTTTTTCTTTCTTCAACTCAATTAAATGGAAAAAAAAAACAAAAAAACAGTGTCTTATATTACTCAATTATGTTTTTGTTATAGTTTTAATTATAATTAAAATTATAATTAAATAATATATAGTTTTTATATTATATATTATATTATATAATATATAGTTCTCAATTATAGTTTTGTTCCTTTTTAAAGTCTGCAGTTATTTGAGTGACTTGTAAATTCAGCCTTTTCTTTAATGAAAGGGTATGAACCCATTTGAGCACAACTGTATCTGTACTTGTTGAAGGAACCAGTTTCTACTGTCTGGAGCTGCAGGGTGGATTTTGCAGGGCACATCCTGAGCCTTGCGGTTCCGCCCCCTCCCTGTAGCCGCTTGGGGAGTGAGTTAGTCGGGTAGCCGGTTAAAAGTTCACAGTTGGAGCTGAAGTTCCTGCGAAAGGCTGCTCGGAGATTTGAGGAAACGCAGGTAAGATGCACTTAGTTTATCATTTAATTATGTTTTCTCTTGAAATCACTTAGTACGACGGCTTCAGTTATATAAAATGGTTTAAAGTTAAAGCTACCTTGGAGGCACACGGCCGGTTCTAACCAGCTGTTAGCCGCTAGTCAGTGTAGCTCTGCCCGGCAGTCATGCTTGACTAGTCCGCAAAATACCGCATTATTGCAAAGGTGACTTTGAAGAGTTGTCGTGGCCACTTAACTCCTTTATTGCTAACTAACCGAGGGTTTTGACTGGAGTGAAATAATTCGGCTCTTCTGCTTGTTTTGAACTTTGCCATTTTGAAACTTTATTTCCGTGTTTGTCGTGTTTTCCTGCCGGGCTGAAGCAGCTCTACTCCGGGTAAGGTCGGGACAGCAGCGCCAGACATCTTGACATCAAAGCGGAAGTTTCCAAACCTTTAAGGAGTAAATCACGAACAAACATGTTGCTTAATTAATTTGAGGTTAAATGACCTATTCCTTAAAACACACAAGCCTGTGCTTATCTAAAAAAACAAAACTGAGGTTTGTTTATCAGTTACTTGGGGTGGGAAAGTTCTGGTTTTCCTAATATAGTCACAGCTTTATTTTTTAATTTAATGATTTGTACATTTACAGAGACTTTGGAATAGCACCACCCATAACAACAAGACCAGCTGTGTGAAGGGATTGTCCTGGTGCTACCCTGTCAGCTACAGAGGTGTCCAGTCTGCAGAGGAAAGAAGATTTAGGAGAAGCATGTCTACGGACCAGGAGCCCACGTTCACTGTGAAGCTGCTGCAGCTGCTGATGCTCTCAACCTACTGGGGAATGCAAATTTGGGTCACCTTCATTTCAAGTAAGTAACACACACGTATATACCTATCTAAATCCACAGAGTGATTTAATTTTTAAGAGTATTTGACATGGATTTACTGTAATGTATGTGCTGTTAGATCTATCCCATTACTTTTTTTTTTTTCTTGGATCATGTTTGACCACAACTTTTGTAGGAATACATTTTGTGTCAGCTCTTGAAAATGCAAGGGCACACACACACACACACACACACATTGTGAGAATCAGGGTGTGTACATTCCTTGTTTGAAGTGTCATGCCATTCCAATGCTTATCTGTACTATATCTGCATTTAAAACTGCAGGTAAAAAGTCAGAAGTTTAGATGCATTTAGATCACTACCATTAAAACCTTTTTTAAGCTACTTAGCATGACAGTATGTGTATTACTTCCGGTTCTTTTATATACTAAATACAGGTGCTGGGTGGTTTCATTGCAATAACCGTAACAAGCATCATTATCAGGTTTAAACAAAAAGGGAAAAACTAAAGTTATCTTGTGACTCTCAACCTTGTGACATTGTCTCTACTGTTAACTCTGTGCTACACACCGTATGAAAGAAGTTGATGCAACATTGGAGCCTGTTACAGTCAGTAATTGTGTGTATTCATATGTTATATGTATCATACATGTAGTACATGTCCAGTGCAAACTATTTTGGAAAAGCACAAGTGTGATTATATGGTGTGAGATTTAAGCTGCGGTCAGATTAATGAGGAGACAGTTGCAGCAATCAAATTGATTGTGCCCATAAACTGTTTTGGTGCTATCAAACTGTTTAAGGGCACAAGAGACTAGAAGAGCATCTCTTTGTGTCTGTCAGACTAAATTTGCCAAAAGCTTCTGTTTGGTAAAATGACATTAACATCAGTTAGAATCAGCGAGTTATTTTAAGTCTTAATTTCACACTGACTTCTTGCTCTCCTGAACAATTTAAGGAAAACTGAAAGGCTGGAACGTGCTAATGGATGGATTAAAAGCTTCTCAAAACTTTATAACCAAGAGATCATGAAGCTCAGTAATAGCAGGATCCTCTAAAGAAGCATCCATTGCTTTCTCAAGCTCTGTCAAAATTTATAAGTCTAAATAAGAAATGTTTAAGGGAGACTTCTTGAAATAGTGGATGGAAATTAAATCATTTTGAGAGAATCTGACAAAAAGTCAACAGTGAAGTTAAACTTCTGAAAGACAAGAAGGCTTAAATAGGCTTGTCTTTGTTCTGACATGCCACAGATTTAGAATGAATGTATCTGTGATCCTGACTGACCTCAGTCATGGAGTGTCCACTGGGAGTCTCTGTGGACAGGAAATATATAAATCTACATGTCTGGTTCAAAGTTTTTCTCAGCATTTTCATATCAAATGTGTGTTTTCAATTCATAAAAAAAAAAAAAAAAAAAAAAAAAAAAAGGTCTGTTGTTCAAACCCTATATCAGTCTCATGGTATGCCACAGTGGCTGCGCTTATAAAAACTTCACTTGTAAAGCTCTGTTTAAAGCCAAGGAGTGGGAAAAACTGCTGAGATTTATCATATTGTTTTAGGAGTGTCTTTATATGTACTCATTGCTAGTACATGCCAAATGAATGATCACATTAAATAGAAATGAAAAAAAGTGTCTCTGGCAGTCATGTGTTTTTTTTGTTTCTACACAGGCTTTGTGATGGACAACCATCTCAACAGACACACATATGGATTCATTCAGAGTCGCCTTGTTCCTTTCTACCTCCACTTGGGGTCTGCTTGTGCCTTCTTTAACCTCACCATCTATGCTGTGTATCATCCTAAAGACATGCTGGATGATAGAGAAGCCTTTCAGGTACATCTTTGGTTCTTGACCATAAAATGACACAATTCCCATTTTCCTCACTTTAACTAAATCTTTACCTATTCTTTCACCACCAGATCTTCATCTTCTTTGTGTCGGTGACAGTTGCAGCTGTCAACGCTCAGTGGTTTGGTCAAATGACATCAGAGATCATGGCAGACATGCACCTTATTGAGCAGACGTGCGGACTGGGCCAGGATATCGGACAGTCATCTAACCGAGAGGCTTATGCCAAGCTGTGCGAGACAGATGTGAAATACAGACACCTCTGCAGCCGGCTCTGGTTGTACAGACTGCTGTCTTCTCTGTGTAACCTCTGCTGCATAGGCTGCAACTTCTACAGTCTCTGTTATATGGCTGAAAACCTGGGAACACTTTAACACTGATACACAACACCTGGACTGATACATTGTTTGAAACAATCCCACATTAATCCTGCCCACATCCAGAAACTCCTTCTCTTTTCAATGGAAGAGGTGATTTATATTTAGTTAATGTCTTTTCTGTCTACATGTGTCATTGGAGTGTGGGGTGAAAGGTGAGGTAAGACTTTGGAAGTAATGACAGGATACAGCTTCATTCAGAAACCGTTCTGCCTCATGTCTTCCTCGAGGTTTGAACAGAGATGAATGAGTGACCTTTCACCTAGAGTGAATGGAGTCTGTGGCTTCCTTGATATTTCTCTTTAACATTATCATGTGGTACCATTCAGTAAACTGAAATAGGTAAAATATTTTCTATTTTTGTGTGTTTTTAAAAATTTGGGTTTGAAGTGAGAAAGTAGGATTCAGTTCAGTCCTTTGATTAATATGAGAATGCGACATAAAGGTTCCTGTGCTGTTTACTCCTGCTTCCTCCTCCTTTGGGTGGGGTGTTAATATTTTGCTCACATTGTTGTGTCACAGGTTTGTCTAGCTTATATTGTTACCTTAAGGGCAGCACCTGTGTGTGTGTTTTCTGGTTCACGGTGAAAGGTTGTACTATCTTTAGCTCTCCTGGAATGAAAAAAGAAGTGTTCAAGCACAGTTCAAGCAATGCTTTGAGGTTGTCTGCATTAGAATTGCATTGTGTCGAGATTCACATTTGTTGGTGTTTGGGAAGTACTTCATGGGATTGATCAGTAAAAGAGCAGCGAGGAAAACTTTAGTTGTCACACAGCAGGTTGGTCTAGTTGCCAAAGCTGTCCGACTAGAAGAGCGCCTCTTTGTATCTGTTGTTCAGTGTGCCATTGAAGAAGACATTTGCTGGGTTTCAGTGCAAATGTAAAGGAAATTTGAAGCCAGCTTTTGAAATGACACAGATGGATATCAACACTAGCACTGCAGATTTTCATTAGACTGCTGCTTAGAGCACCCAGGTGGGAAGAATATGATGCAGAAATCACAATGAATATCAGATGAAGCTTCTTTTTTTTTTTTTTATTTCTTTATATTAATACTGCATGATTTGTTTTCCACAAGAGTGCAGAGTAAGTGGAAAGTAGCATACAGGCCAGCAGAAAGGACATCTGCAGTATACACATAACCACTCCATTATGTATCGTCTCACCCTCTGATCTAGACATATTTACCAGGAGCCTGGGTGGAAAACTTCTGAGCCAGTGTTGCAGGCATGTGTTTGCCTTGCCACCAATTCTGAACCTCTGAAGAACATTAAGAGGACTCCATCGGCTGTGTGAAATTAGCTTCAGACTGGTTGTGCTGTATGATGTCAGCAGGTGGCAGTGTAGGATACGTTGTGTACGGCAGCAATAACCACAAGCTGCTCAACACAGGAAGACTGCAAACAAAACCAGTCTTCATCTTGTCCATGAGAAAAGGTAGCGGTTTTAAGAAATTCTTTGTCTGGTTTTGTGCTCTGACTGAATAATTACAAGTCCATCCGATCTAGGGGTGTCCGGATCCGGTCCTCAAGGTTCACAATCCTGCAGGTTTTGGATGTATCTCTGCTCAAACACACCTGACTCTAATGAATGACTCATTGTGTTCATAGGCTGATAGATTTATTTGAGTCAGGTGTTCTGTAGCAGGAATACGTTGGAAACCTGCAGGCTTTGAGGACTGACTTTGGTCACCCCCACCCCCCCTCAAACACATTAGGATTGAAAGTTTTCTGTCTTAGACAGAGCCAGACAGGCAGCTGCTTCTATTATTGTTGTTGCACTTCATTTGTTGATGGTTTTTTCTATTAAAACAACTGATAGTTCATGTTAACCGTAAAATCTGGTTTGTCAGAGCCAGGTTGAAATGTACCCCCCCCCCCCCCCAGCGCCCCCAATACAATAAACAATAAAGCAAATCCAGTAGATGATGCATTGTTGCTGAAAGTATTAATAGGGTGTTTGACACTTCTGTTGCTGACCTGTGTTGGTCTGTCTGGACTAAATGTCTGTAACAAAAGCAGAATGTCACGGAGGACTTGGCAGCATCACTGGCTTAAGCAGCACTTACTCCTATCAGTAACTGTAACAGTACACACATTTTTCTATCTTAATTTATTGTTGTCTGTGTCTGTGCTGCAGCTTTATACAACACTGTACATTGAAGAGGAGACTGTACAATACTAAGTTTAGGAGGAAGAATGGTCTGTTTGAAAACATGAATGAATTTTAGCCACTTAACATCCGAGGAATATCTACATTTTTTTTATGTTCTAAGGGAAATCGTGTTTGTATGTATTTGTGAAGGATTTTAAAGATACCTGATCTTCTGTCTGGAATTTCTTAAGCTTGTTTTGTTTTACGTACAACCTTATGAATGTACTTGCATGCGTTTGCATTTGTTGTAATCTGGCTGTGGGGATATGTAATGAGGACGTGAACGGGAGCTGAATTGTTTCTAACCTGTTGTCTCAGCAGTGTCTGGCTCTGAGCAGTGGAGTTTTCAGACTCAAACTGTGCATACTTGGTTGAATATTGCTTGAAATGCTTTGTGTCACGCAGACAATCTGTGCCAAGTCATCTTTCTTTTCTCTCTGTATATTGAAATGATACTGATCTGCTGTGACAGGAACTCCTTTTTGTATCCGTGTGCTTTTTTTTTTTTTTTTTTTTAGCTAGTTTTATTTTGACACACATTTTGATCTATGAGTTGAGGTAAAAGAAGCTGAGGTCTTACAAATGCTTTATCATTTGTCTTGACAGACTGTGCTGGTCAAGGTGCTTTCTCCCCTCTTCTAATATTATTTAAATGTATCTTATTAATTGCAAAAACAATGCAACATTTTTTTTCTTCTGTTGTACAGCTAGTAGCTCATTGCTGCCTGTAAGCTCTGCCAGTTTACAGAATGTATGTGAGTTAAAGTGGCAAACGTTTTAAATGATCTTGTAGATGTATCGGCTTCTTGAAGAACAATTATGGGGGTTTATATTGAGGGGATTGTTTAATACAATGTACCTAAAGATCAACCATGTTAAAAGCGGGACAAGCTGCCGTGCTTTGAGTTTGTATTAAATGTGATTTACTTCTGTTTTTGCATTAAAATAAATTTTTATATCACTTTTGTGCTTCATTACAGCTACTTTCATTCAATTTAGATCTCCGAGCCTGGTCCTCGAGGGCCAGTATTTTGCAGATATTAGAAACGGGTGTGCTACAGTAGGTAAAAAAAAAAAATCCAATACTTGAAGGACAACGGCCCTCGAGCCCTGATTGAAATGGTAGTGATCATGCAAGTTTTACCATAAAGTACTTGTACACATCAAGGGTTACTATCCTGCAGCTTTTGGATGTTCGTCTGCAAACCTTATTTAAGTTAAACAGATGTGTCAACATCGTGTCAAGTTCTGCTCAAGCATGTGAACCATCCACTGATTTAAGTTGGGTGTGTTGCAGCAGGAAAACGTAAAAGCTGCAGGATCGAGGATCCAGGCTGGCGACCCACTCGGGTATATTATATTTCAAGAGGCATAGCCCATTTGGATCACTTTCCTGGTTCCACACCACAAAGGCATGGCAAGGCACCAGTGGGAAATAATGTGCATCTTCTGTCAGGGTTTACCATTAATACCAGGATATTGGTCTCAGTTTTATACACAGGAATAAGACAAAATGATTGGCATTCATTTATCTTTAATTCAAATGTTTTGTTTAGTCCAGGTTTTAACCAAAACTCTGTCACAGATCAGCATCAGTTTATATGGTTAAACTTAAGTTTGCACATTAAACAAGACTAACTTTGTGTTTTAGCCTCATCTAGTGGCAATATCAGCATAACAGCTGCTGTTTGTCAAGCATATGAGCACAAACAAGGTGGGGAAAATCATACATATAACAAAACATGCAACACAACTATTCCTACATTTAATCAGGAATAAAAATGAATAGCAAGTATTACTCTGTTACCCTGATGTTTTTATTCAGCTGAACATAAAAAAAAAAACAAAAAAAAAACAAGACATGATGCATTCATGAGCATCAAAGAATGTACAACACACAGTACACATGTGTACATGTATGTGATCACGAAGAAGTCAATACTGCAGCTCATTTCAGAAAATGAAAGCCATTTGTCAAAGATTCATGACCTTAAAACATTTCAAGGCTTTATTTCTTGAAACTGGGGTGATTATGGCTGAAAGATAGTAAATACTCAGTTTAGTGTCTCAGAAAAGTACAATATTGCACAAGATCAGTTTTAAAAAAGGATACTTTAAACAGAAATGTGTACTGAAGCATACTGAACATACATACTGTACCTGGTTGGGCCTCTTGCATGATTTCTGCATCAGTGCAGCGTATATAGGTGGTCAGCCTGTGGCATTGCTCTGGTGTAATGGAAGGCAGGTTGCTTGGATAGCTGCCTTCAGGTCATCTGCATAGTTGGGTCTGCTGATTAATTTTCCTCTTGACAATACCTCAGAGATTTCCTATTGTTTTCAGATGAGTTTGCTGGCCAATCTGGCCTCTGAAGCAGCTTTTTGGTATATTTGGCAGTGTGGGCAGGTGCCACATCCTACTGGAAAATAAAGTCTCCACAAAGCTTACCAGCAGAAGGACATATAAGGATCTCCAAAATTTCCTAAATGTAGATGTCAGAAAACACAGTCGACCAACACCAGCAGATGACATGGCAACCTAAATCCTCACTGACTGTGGAAATGTCACTGGACTTCAAGCAACCTCTCCTCTCCAGTCTTCCTCCAGATTGCGGGACTTTGATGTTCCAAAAGCATCAGTCTTCTCCTTGCAAAGCTCTCCCAAATTCTTGAATGAAAACCTTCTCAAGGCTGCAGTTATCCATTTTCCTACCACTCAACTTTCTACGAACATGTTTACATGCAACACTCTGAGCAGCCAGCTTATTTAACCAGCAGGCTTTACCCTTGTGATGTGTCAGAGACTGTCTTCTGGACATCTGTCCAGTCAGGAGTTTTTACCATCATTAAGTAGCATAATAGTCCAGATAGAATATTTAAAGCCCAGGGAACCTTGCAGGTGTTTCCAGGTAATTAGCAGACTAAGGTCTGACACCATGACTTTCCTATGTTGACATTTACCCTAAATTTAGTCTTATCTGTGACCCAAAACTAATACAATTTCAAGAAATAAGGGCTTGAAATATTTCACTCTGTCATGAATTTATGTATGGGTTCACTTAGACACAAGTAGCACAACAAAAAAGAGAAAGACCTTTTCATGATATTCTATTTTTCTGATGTACCTGTATACACTAGGGCTGTGATGATGTGCGTTTGTCTCGATTGGATTCGGATTTTTTGGGTGCTGATTAGATTTAAACTGCGATTCTCACACTTCTTCGATATTGCTGATTTTGTAGATTAAAAACAAAAAAATATATCTAAAACTTTTTTTTTTGCTAGTCATTTTTCTTGATTTTAATTAGGAAAAACAACACATTGGCTAGACCATCATTCTGCTGCGATAATGCCTAAGATGAACAGTAAAAAGATCAATAAAAATAAAATGACAAAAACTTTATAATGAATTAATTACATTTGAAAAAAAAAAGTTTTAAACAAAAAATTTTTTTTAAATTGTGAAGCAAAAAAACCCCGATTCTTGATTTTCCCACCCTGAGTATACACCCATAAACATTCTTGAAACCAAAATTAAATTGCAAAACGACCAAACAGAGAAGGTTCTTTTTAATGTAAAAATACATTTTTTTCTTTGTTACAAATGACTTATTTGAGATGATACATGGACAACTCCACCTGAAAAACATTAAAAAGAATAAATAAATAGAAAACTGAGCAAATAGAAACGTAGAAAAGTCAGCATCCCTATCTGGTTATAATTTGTTTAAATAACCAAGTTAATACATTAGTCTTGTAGGTGAGAATTTGTTTCTGTTGCTTTGCAGCTGCTACCTGATAAAAATATGCAAACATTGTGGGGAGATAAAAAAAATAAAAACTCATGGTGAATTCCACCATACAAACAAATAATTACTTGTTCATTCAACATAAAAATAACCAATTTTACAGCCTTAGAGTTCAATAATTATAATACTGAGGAAGTAAAATGTAAACCATTTTAAACCATCTAAAAAACAAGGATGCAGGAATTTTTAAAGCCACAATCTCTACCAGTAACTGAAACCAGTGCCCATCCACTTTGGTTGTTAGGAGAATGAGGCTTGATCACTGTCTGTAGCAAACTTACAACAGCATCTGCACAAAAGTGCAGGGCTAAAGACTGAACGTGACTAAATATCAGTGCATCTCACTGCACTCAGAGGACATTAAAACTCACATTCCTTGTAAACAGCAAAACAAACAAGGCAACAAAAACTTGCACTGTCTTCAAAATAACCATTATTTAATATCTCTGGTGCCTTGGAAGAGCTGATGAAATCAGCTGTTTGACTCTTAAACATTATGTAACAATATTCAGCTACATACTAATAAATCTTTATAAATATTATTGGTTGGTTCCACTTCCATTGATCTGAAAACACACAAATACAGTATCAAAATAAAAATATTTAAAAATAAAACAGCATCTATAAGTAAAAGGTATATCAGCCTCAAATCCCTTTGGAGGATGTTGTAACCATGGCAGCAGCAGGAGAGGCGTGGGGACATCATGGCTCCATTTCCGTGGAAATTTTCTGGAAAATTGTTCCCACCAATACTGCAAAGCTGCTGCTAAAATACTAAAAACGTAGAGTTCTTCTTGTTCATCAGTATAAAAACAATAAAATCCAGTGTCACACAACCACCTTCCCCTTCATGTCCAGCTTGTTGTTGTCACTGGCTTTGTTGGACTGCTCCTCTGTCAGAGTGATGTATGAATACACCAGGCTGCCAGCGATACTGAAACGACACAGCCACAAAGGGATATTGATTTGTTTTTCTTACATACTCTTTAAATTTTCCACAATAAGGATCAAGCAGAGGCCTGCACTAGAAAGCAAGTTAAACATAGCGGGGGACATTCAGCTTAATTATGCCTGAAAACTAACAACTCTGAAGTTGCCTTCAGATGATCAATTACTGTATTTATTCCTTGCAGATAATATACAATAAGTACATTTTCAACAGTGTGAGAATGTTCCAATTTTATTATATTAAATGCAACACTAGCTTGCTGTTCATTTCTTTTCCACTAAAAAAAAAGGGGCAGAAAATGAGTTAAAACAGAGTTTTTCAAGATACTCATTAAGTTAATTTTCTGTCATTCAGCCTCTAAAACTTATATATTGAGGGGTATTTTTGATCTGCTTAAATGTCAACCTCATGGTGGCACAAGAGGGAGGCTCTGAGGATCGTAAATGTCAGGAAACGGACAACAAAAAGGAAATACTGAGGCAGTGGACAAATTAAAACTTTGACCCGCTTTTCCACATGAGGTGATGTCTTACAAGTATGGAATCAGATTTGTTTCAGAATCTCCAAGCAAAGTCTTGGAGATCTCACAGTCTTTTGTTTTGGGATCACGATTGTTTGATTTAATTTCTGACACAAACCTTTCATGGGCGGGCTCTTTTAGGGGCACATTCCGATTGGCTGTTGAGTTTTGGACCAAAGTTGTGAAGCGCAACAAAATAACGACAAGAGAGAAAGAGGAAAAGGAAACTACAAACAAAACTACTCAATTTAACCAAATAAAAGCCTAATAGTTTTCATGATGATTAATAATTTTTGATTTTGAGATCATTTATTTTACTTAGGTTTTGGTTTTAATAATTGTTTTTTGCTTGAATTTTAAAAAGTTTTGCTTGGAGATTCTGAAACAAATCTGATTATAAGGACATCCATCCAGCAGTTAAAGTACATCAGTCGCCATCAATGTGGTGAATTGGGCAAACAGTGGCCCAGCTGGATCATTACATGGTAATGTGGAATATTGTAGCATCTCAGATGCTCGGCCCTCAATACCAAACAAACTTTCACTTTCATACCTGATGTTCAAACCTAAGAAGTTAGTCCATGAGAAAATGTAATCCCCACTGAATACCATCCCGATGTATGTCACCAGGACATTCTGCAACACAGAGAAGACACAAATGAGGCTAAGAGTTTTCATGATTGTGTTTCTGTTATGTCACTGTGCAGCTTACCTTGATGCACCCCACAATAGTAGTTGTTAACGCGGAGTTGTACTGTGTACAGAGTACTGTGGAATACATCAGGACAAACCTGAAAATGAAAATAAAAAGAGATCAGTTTCCACATAGTTCATGTCCTGGAATGGAATCAGATTTCACAATATTAATGCAACACTGCAGACAACCCATCACTGTGAGATACACACTCAGACGGAGGAGAAGGAACTATATTGGATTTCTGATATAAACCACAGAAATTTGGCACGATCCAGTTGTGGATCTTATCTTACCCCATGACACAGGAGAGGATGAACTGGGAGAGGAAGATTGCGTCAGACCAGCCGTCAAACTCAGCAGCCTGGAACAGAAACACAGTATTAGATACATAGATATAAAAAGGTAGTTTTTTTAAAATAACTTTTAGTTGGGGGGGGGGTTGTTCAACAACAGAGTTTAGTCACTGCATATAAATTTCAGTGGAAGAAACTGAGTTGCAATGAGTCACCTTTGCAGCAATGGACATGTTGACACGCCCAGCAGCACAACTAACTCTTACAAAGTCACAAATCCAAGACCAAGTTTCCATGACTGTTTAGAAGGTTTTAGTCTGCGTCTCTACTGTGATTATTGAGTCAAGGGAAGATGTAGACGCTGCTGTAATGACTCTGCTAAGTGCATAATAGCATCTTTGTGCTTTTCAGGCTACTGGGCCCCAGCTGGGCAAGCCAGAAGGTTTCTGCCAACACTGACCAAAGACAGCTCATACATACTCCACACACCCATGCTTACACATATGTGAGCACATTTTATTTTGGGATTTAACCTTTCAACGGCTGAGCAGCGACACAGACTCACTATACTAAACTTTTAACAAAGAATAGGCATTGAAGACAATTAAAAGATAACAGGAGAGTCAAACTGCTCACCTTCTGTATATCTCCAGTCACATGAGCCAGGAGCAGAGTGGGAATGATCATAAACAAAGCATTGTAGTACAATAATCCATATTTCCCTAACTCCTGCAGGAAGGAGGAAAACAGATGGGAATTGAGCAACAAGAGCATAAAATCAGTAAAGCCAGCACAGTGAGTTATTCACAAGTTTTTCTCCACATTCCTCACTAACAAGCGCACATGCATGGTGAAGCAACTGCACTGTCCAAAAACCTCTAGTATGCATTCATCTGGCTGTGTTTCACATTGCTACATCATCTACTCAGTTACTCTTTCACATCTCTCAGCATAGCAGACAGTGCTCTTCAGATATCACAGACTAAATCTGGATCTTGCTCTGGCCTCTGCTGTAATTTGAGAGCTGAGTAGTCTGCTTATGTGATGTAAAAAAAAAAGCTCCAAGACATTTCAACAGGTGCAAAATAAGAAGTAAAATAAATAAATAAATAAATAAAGACATGTTGTCAAATCATCTGAGGTCACACTAACAACTAATGTGTTTTGTACACACTGAGATCCTTAAAGTCAGATGCTGATGAACAGTTTGGGTTCTCTAGTCAACATCAACTCAATGCCAAGCACAGCTCCTTCCCAACAATGGCCACTATTCATCAGATGGTGCTGCCACATACCTTTGCATCTAATTTTTGTTTCACATAGGCTCCATTGGCTGCAGTCAGGATGTCATTCAGGAGAATGAAGACATAGCCTTGCAGGTCAAAGGACAAATCAGCACTACATACGGTGAAAAAAGATAAAATTACATAAGAAATAAGCACACTAAGAGTTAAGCACTGGTTAAGCTATGTTTCAGTGGTTTATTTTACTACAGATGTAAAACATCTGCATAATGGGCCTCAGGATGATGTTAACTAAGTATGGACATATATCAATACAAAGCCACCCTTTGTAGTGAAGGTAATTCTGGTCTTGTAAAACCTCGGGACACCTGGAAAAAGCAGAACTTACCTTGCAGCTATAAACGCCCCAAGGATCATTGTAAATACTGTCAGCTGGACTGGCCTGGAAAATTTCTTTCTGCCACAAGTCAAAGACAATGAAATTTAATCTGTCTGCTAACCACAATTACTGTACAGAGACAAAGGTTTTGTGTCAAGCTGAACAGAAGATCTAACAATGAAAATGGGTTAACTGTAATGTAATCTTACTTAAGCAGAAAGCCCTCAGCCAGCATTGTGAACAAGATGGAGAACCTCCTCAGGACTGTAAACATTGGCAAACTAGTGGAAAAGGACATATCAGTCATGGTTACACTTTTTTTTTCTTCTTTTTTTTTTTTAACCAACATCATGCATGTCAAGTTAGTGCAGGATGAGAACTTACTTAAGCCTTTTGGTACCAAAGAGACCAGTGATTTGATTTCCCACAAAAAGGAGAGGTAGAGGAAATGTCTAGAGAGCAAGCATAACATCAGTATCTTACATAAACAACCAATATCTATCTAACCAAGAAAACACAACCTTAAGATTAATTTTAGGTTTGAAACAATTATGTCAGACACTAAGTTCATTTATAAAGAAAAAAAAAGCACTAGTTTTATTTTCTGTGAGAGTCTCACCTACAAATATTACTGTCTCACCTTGTGAGGTATGCTCTCATCAAAATCTGGGAAGGTGATCACCCTCGCAGCCTTGCCCACCCACAGCACAATCACTGTGGCCAACATCTGGACACACACACCAGTCAAAATCAGTATATTTCTACCTGCCTATTTTAAAAGAACCATGTGTTTGAATAAAAGCAGAAAAATGTTCAACCTACTTGTCCTATTCCCACACATATTGATGAGGGGAACCTGAAAAAGGAGAGTTAAGTGTTACAGCTTTAAAGAGCAAAGCATCCCATAGTTAGCCAACACAGACTAAGCACTAAAAGACTAACAAAAAGGTTTAATTAGAAAAAGCTTTATAGTCTATGTTTTTTTCATATCATCACGAGAGCCAAAAGTTAAGCTAATGAGCTCCACGGCAGCAGCTCCGCTATCCAGCCAGCACAACTCCCAGCGGCTCCGCTAGCTAACCAGGCAGCAACCGCGGCGGAGCCGCTCAACCCCGTTACCTGTAGTTAGTCAGGACGCTTTTGTTCACCACGACGATCAGGAACGAGCTCAGACCGTAAAACGCGGCGGCAAACAGCTTCACGAACAGGGGCGAAGGTTTATCCGCCATCCCCGACAAGTTCTCATTCCTCTCCGAGTGTCGGCTCGTCCTCTGCCATCACTTCTCCACAGCGGGTTCTTCCACTTAAACACAGGCTGCCCAAACTCGGGAACGCATGCGTGCTCGTAACACGAGGCCTCCGACGTTTCACAACTTCCGCCGCGTCTGAGCGTCTCATGCGTTGAAAAGATTCTACTGGAAAGAATGACTCGGTTCAGTTTCTAGCTTCTGCTAATTTATTTAAAACTAAAATAAACGACCAAATAACCAATCAATTTAAGTTGTTCGTTAATTTATTCGCATGATGGCTGTAAATTTAAAGTGGCATCTGATTGGACACGTATTTGTTTTTTTTAATTAGCTATATTTATATTTATTATATATATTTAGCAATATTTATATGTATCATATATCATTCATTCATTCATTTTCCAAACCGCTTAATCCAATTCAGGGTCGCGGGGATACTGCAGCCTATCCCAGCAGTCTTTTGGGCAAAAGGCAGGGTACACCCTGGACTGCTTGCCAGTCCATCGCAGGGCCACATAGAAACGGAACAATTTATTATATATATTTAGCTATATTTATATTTATTATATATATTTAGCTATATTTATTGGAAAGTTGGAGAACTTAGCCCAGTTCTTTGCAACAAACTTTATGGTATTTATTCTTTGTATTATAACATAGGTGATATTATGGGGTAGGAAGGGAATAAACAACAAAAACAAACAAACAAACAAAAAAAGCCTGTAGCACTTCATGGAAGGACCTGCATCCAACTGGACAGTCCACTAGCACCTTCCTACGATGTCTTCTACTGTTTGATTTTGTGCTTGTGTTGTTCTCACTCATATGTAAGTTGCTTTGGATGAAAGAGTCTGCTAAATGACTGTAGAATAGAATAAATTGAACACATGGTGAGATGTACAGATCTTTGTGCCATGTATTCTTACTTAACTGCAATAGGTACATTTATGAGGCACACAGAACAGTAAACATTAAAATAAATTTTTACAAAGGAGCTGCAACAAAAGATCAGTCAACAGGAAGACAAATAAAGAAAAAATAAATAAATAATAACTATGGTAAAATTAGTGGAAACATTGTTCAAACAACACTTCCTAATTTTTTAACCTGATGTGACTCCTTTTATCCAGATACAAACGATTTAGAAAACTAATTAATAGTTACATTTAAACTTGAACCTTTTGTGGACATGGTTTTATATGAATGAAAGTAACAAGTTTAACAAACCTTTAAACTATAAATCTATAATTAAATTAGCTGTCTGTGTAATTAAGAACTTATTTACAATTTAATGTAAATAGGCATCAGATAAATATGATGGGATTGTGGGAGTTTAAATGGAAAAATAAAATAAATGTCTAACCAAATAAATCAAATATTTGACTCATTGAATGTTGTATTTGATTATATAATATCTAAAATACAAAACAGACTGCATGCCAGCTACTTTTATTTATTTATTTATTTTGAGAGGAAAATAAAGCAATTTAACACAAGAACACATGATGAAAAGTGACATAAGTATGTCAACCACAAGATGGAAGCACAACATATTACATCCAAATTAATGTGATGAAGTCAAATATAACATAACATCTTGATGGATTTGTTATTTTATAATTCCATGGCCCAAATGTGCTATCTGATGACTGAAAACCTTTAGTATAGCTATGTTAAGAATGTTTACATCGTCAAGACTTAATTTTATTTTACTTTTAATTTAAAAGTCAAGACTTTTAAATCTCATGAGTGAGATTTTCTTTGTGCAAGTGGCCCAAGAATGAATAAACCCAATCTCATCTCTGCATTTTATATATTGTCTTGACATCACATTAATTCTGTATATTTTCTAGTAAGTAATAAGCCGCATGCTCATTGTTGTATCACACAAAAGTTCGAAACTTCTTCTCTATGTCCTGTGAGCACCAGTGGTTATAGTCTGTTTAGGTACGAATGTGAATCTATGGATCAACCTTCTGTCTTTTTAGTCTAGTGTGATACAGATCGTACACTAACAGATTTATTTGTACAGCACCTGTAATATACAAGACAATTCTAAATGCTGTACGTACAACATTAAAAGCACTACATGTGCTGTTAAGAAGCATAAAAGACAACAAAAATAGCAAAAATAACAAGCAAATCATCATGAAATCAATTAAAAGTTACAGTGCAGAAAGAAATGTTTCATCTCAACTGGAAGATCGTGCCACTTAGTTGCAGTATGGCAGCTAAATGCTGCTTCTCCATGTTTAGTCTGGACTCTGGTCTGGACTAGTTGACCTCAGTATTTGGATTGAAGAGCTCTGCATGATTTATGGTCTCTGAACATATCACAGATGTTTTCTTGGCCTAAACCGATTTGTAAACCATCAGTTTTAAAATCTGTGCTGTGACTGACTGGAAGCCAGTGTAAAGCTGACAGCGAGCCAGGTTGTCCTTCTCCTTTTCAGTCTGAAAGGTGCAGTGGTCATGATTTCCAAAAAGAAACCTGTTTACCATTAATCAACATGAAAGTCACATTGCCTCAATTGACTTTAATTAAGCATCAACCCAAAGAGGAAGGTTATTCTGAAACTTCAGAATAATAATCTGTAGACATAGTTTTTCCAGAGTGCAGAACATCTGTCCATCTTTACTTCTGAGTGTCTCTGCTGCTTTAAGTATTTTTAATACCCAGTTATGTTATTGACCTGTTGCTGTTTAACATAATTAGTTGTGACACGTTTCTCCATGTTTATTACATTTAACTTTTTTATGTTCTTTTGTGGAAAGAAATATTGGGTTATGTTTGCAAATCAGTGTATTCTTGATTATCTGCATGAGTCTAAACTTTTTGTAATTTACTGTAGTTCATATAGCATCCCATATCTTTTGCAAATAGGCTTGTGTTAGCCAAAAGGTTTAAAGTTGAATTTTTTTCCAAGGAGTAAAAAGATTCTAAAAAAAAAAACAAACAAAAAAGAAAAAACCCTAATAAATATCCACCAAACGAAAGCCAGATCTTTGCCCTGACCTTGTAAAGGCTCATGTGTATTTTGGCAGGTGGTCGTGGGATAAAAACCTGACGTGTCTCTGATAAGAAATGTGTCTGTGCATGTGCCACGTTGTCAAATAGAAAGCAGACAGAGTCAACTCCTCATCAAATTTCTGTTTCTGAACAAGAAACGGAGAAGATATAACCTGAGCCATGTCTGGACTGAATGCATCCCTTGGGTTCTTCCTGGCTGTCGTGATTTTTGCAGGCTCAGTTCGAACACTCCTTAAAAGATGGCCACAGTTCAGCTTCCTTTCAGAGTTTGCGTCCTCTTTTATGTTGGTGGCTTGTTGGCTGGAGGTACAGACCATAGTGGAGGTGGGTGAGTGGGCCGGGGGCTTGGGCCCTGATGTGACAGTTACTATGCTGTTCGTGGTGCTGCTGACTCACGGTGTAATATGTGGTGAAGCATCAGGGAATCCCAGCCTGGTTGTGCAGAAGTTCCTGCAACTTGAGGCCACCACTCTCCACACTCTGCTTGCTGTTGGAGCCCAGTTTGTCGGCGCTCAATCAGCCTTTCTTGCAGCTACGTTTTACTGGAGCTTGGAGCTAACAGACATGCACATGATCAAAAACCTGATGTCTAGTGAGTGTAGCACATCCCTGATGGTTCCTGTGCTACACGGTTTCTTCACCGAGTGTGCCTGTGCGCACATCTTTCATCTCATCCACTTGAACCTGCGACGCAGATCTGCTCTGATCCGGGTGCCCCTGATCGCCGTCCTCCTCACATTCTTGTCTCATACAGGTAAGTCTTTGGTTAACTTACTCACTAAATGTCTTTAAAAAAAGAAAGATTAAATAATGTTTAGTAAGTGCTACAAACATGAAACTGTTTTCAGCCAGAAGCTACACCTCAGCATACATAAATCCATCACTGGCATATGGCCTCACCTTCCGCTGCCCTGGATTTACCTTCATACAGTATGCAGTGGTTTACTGGCTGAGCTCGCTCATGGGTATGTGACATTTTAAATACATGTATATGTTCATTTTCTGCCAGCTGTTATAGCGAATTGTCTTGTTTTCTAGGAATGACTTTGGCTGTTCTCCTGTACATGGGTCACATTCCCAGGATTTTTGCCAAGAACCTTCTGTACAACCAGAAGACCCGCTTCAGGGTGCCGAAAGGAGAGAAAGCAGAAAAGAAGAAAATGTGAAATGCTGCCTTTTATTCTAAAGTGAGAAAAAAATGGAGGCAAAAGAAAGCAAATGAGTGATGTTTATTCAAAAGAGGAAGCCTGACAGGAAAAGTGAAAAACAACAACAACAAATCCCAAGTTGTTTAATATCTTAAATTTAAAAAAAGTCTCTTTGGATCAAATTAATTTCCAGTGTGTTCAACATCACTTATACAAGTTATTTTCAGCAATCTTATTAGATTAATGAAAAGCAGAATACTAATTTGAAATTCAAATATAAAAATAAAATGAACTCGTTTTATAGGAACTAGTAAGAATACTGTAATAAGCTGCATTTTCCAAAACTGGAGCAAAGATCTGGCGTTAGGTGCTGGCTGATCTCTGAGCGGCGTGAGGTTTCGAAAACTGTGACGACTCTTCTTTCTCTGTGATTTTTGACTGCCTTTTAGTCGAACCTGGGTCTGCATGAGCGAAAGAACACAGTCGGTACCATGTTATAGCAATTATGGGACCTGTACTGTGGTAATGGTGCTCATCTTTTAATGTTTGCCACATCACCTGGCTGCTTATGCTGCTGCTCCAGCTGGGCTTCGGGCTGATCCACCCACAGACAGTAATCTGGATTATTCAGCAGCCTTTTGGTCTGACCACAGCTCAGACACCTCAACACAGTGAAGCGAGTCTTGCCATGTTTTCCTTTAGAGATCCAGACAGAAAAGTTGTCAAATATCACTGATCTCTGAAATATATGCATGTGACAGCTGGGCAATGTTCAGTATGACATGCATGTTAAGTGGAAATGACCAAGTGACTCACTTCGTTGTCTTGTTGTTGCAGTTACACCAGGAATGAGCAGTGAGCAGCACTTTTTACATATTGTTCTCTTAACTGATGGATCTCTGCAATAAAATACAGAATTATTGTGTTAGAATCTCTGTTAAAAAAATCTTTTCAATCCCATCTGTAAGCCTCAGGCCTGAGTGAGTTGTAATGGAATAATTAAAATGACAGTTTTGAACTCAATCCCCAAGATATTTTTTTTTCTTCCACAACCCCCGCATCTGCAGTCTGTCATTTCTTTGCCTTTTTGGTATATAATTTTACTGAAATGGCAGCAACAAACTCCTGCATGCAAGATTCAGAAGAAAAAAAAAGAAGAAAAGATGACTAATTCTGCCATCTCTTGAGCATTTGGTCTGAGTGGTTTTTTTTTTCTTAGTCAGAAAAAAGCAACAACAACAAAAAAAAGATAACTCTATACCTTCCAAATAATCATGCACATCTCATGCCACACCATGTGTAAACAGTAAAAAGATGCAAATGTTGCATGGCAGCAGGACATATCATTACTACTCTTCCACATTGTTTGAGGTCTGATGAGAAGCGGTGATCTGATCTGTGTGTGTTCTCACTGCTGACTCATCCATGTGGTCCATCAACAACCGCTTGTTACCCAGAAATTTGGAGAAATATATCCTAACGCTTCAACGTCAAAACATATTCAGTTGTGTTTCAGTCTGTTTGAGTTTGGACACATTTCTGGTTCAATGACACCTTGAATAGTCTAGGTACGTTGGCTTTAATAGACAACAGATTATTAATAGATTCATGATTGATCTTTCTAGAGTTATTCATGGTTTCTTTGTACTTCTTTCTTTGCATGTGGTCTCTGCAACCAAGCTGACCATTTGTAGTCAGTCGACTGTTTCGTGGTCACATCACAGCGACTGAATCATCCATAGAGAACTGCATTTATTTAAAATCTATATGTATGATTTTAAATAGTTTTACTTAGATCTTTTTCTATGAAACCGACTAATAAAAATACACCTCTTTAAATAAAAGGTATCTACTCACAGTCAAGTCATATTTTCCCTTATGCATACAGTCTAAATAATTATACATCATAAGTTTAGTTAAATGAGATATGGTTTTCTCTTCATGGTTTAGTTTGTGGTCATAATTGATGAAATTTTAAAGACGAGTTTCACTGCATGAATAAATACAAATAATT
Organism: Telmatherina bonti; assembly: GCF_933228915.1. Lineage (NCBI taxonomy): Eukaryota > Metazoa > Chordata > Actinopteri > Atheriniformes > Telmatherinidae > Telmatherina > Telmatherina bonti. Next base: position 30,088,262 of record NC_136626.1, read on the forward strand.
AGCTTATAATGACAAAAAATAACACTAAATTACAACATGGTCATTTGTTGACAGCCTTATTATTTAAACCTTACTTTGGTTAAGAAAACTAAAGCCATATAGTAAAACTTTGCATTACGAAGATAGAAGATTGTCAATAAACCAGTTAAAATAAACCAGATCCCCAGCAGTTTTCTGTACTGTATTGACTACTTACTGTCTGAGAACCAAACGTCTTGCAATTGTCTTCTGTGTGAAACAGTAAAACCGAGCCAACTCCACGTTTTCTGGCTGCTGAGATAAAACACAATGTGCAGCCTGTGGAGAGGATCAGACCAAGCGGTTAGCAGAACGACTAGCATATCAGCCATTTGTGTGCTGAAGATGGCTAACTTTAAACCAATCCCAACCTGGTAAAGATAGTTCAGTCTTTGGTAGGCTTCTTTGTCTTTCAAGTGAACTGCCATCTCGCAAATAGGGTGCAAAACACAAACTTGTTACAACCAATTGTACTTTAAGATTCGACAGTAGCAACCTTAGCTTTGCCTGAATGAAACAGTGATGGACTATTCGCAAACGAACCGTTCCCGACAATTGCTTCTTTGTAGCCGACTCTGTTGGCGAGAACCGAATCCGCACCCAATTGCTGCCTACAGGGGCGGGGCCTAATTTTGATGGGCATGCAATGTGACTAATCATATGCGAAGAAGACTAAAAGCTCATACTGACACGTGAAAAAAGAAAGGCTGCAAGTCCAGGACAGTAAACTCATCTGAAACTTTCTGCTGTTTTAAATAAAGGTTAAAAACTTTTTTTATTTGCCACCTTTCATCCAATTAATTGTTCATTTCTAATCATGTAAATTTTATTCTAAGTTTTTTTCCTCCCTCTCTTTATATTTAATCTATCTTTTTCTTTAATTGTTTTAATGCTCTCTGCAACTTGCTGTAATGCCTTAAAGTTTTATGTAAAGCACTTTGAATTGTCTCGTACATAAAATCTGCTATAATAAACTTGCCTTGTCTAAGTACATCTGGAAAAGCTAAGATTAGTGACTGCTGAAAGCAAAGCATCATCTGACTCAATTAAGAAGAAATTGAAAACTTAAAAAAAAAAAAAAAAAAAACAGCACTGAAGACCTATTTGATGTCATAAAATTAGAATTTATACTTCTAAGATTTTCATTCATGTTCACATAATGAGCTACAGAACTACTATAGTTCACATATTAATCATATTAATTAATCTACAAAAGAAAATGTGTTCCTGCACACTAATCACTTTCATACCCAAATCATGAAAACAGAACAATTACATTTATTTGAGTGTGCAGACAAGACTGTTAGTTATCCAGAGAAAAGGGAAGGTTTTACAAGTCATATTTCTTTTGTAGTTAATCAGCATGATAACTTCTCTTCAGACTACCTTAGAACACAATGAAACACATGCAAGTGTCTGGAAGGACACAAGGACATAACTCAGCATACAATACTCCTTTTTTTTTTTAATAACAATAGAGCAGAAAGTACAAACCCTGTCAATCTAACATTTTAATTGCCTGTAAGGTGCGTCTCTGTTATCAGGAGACTAATGATACAGGGGAAGAACTGATACAGTAGATCTATCAGGTGTGACAGCTCAAGAACAACAGTCACAGCACATGTTCATGATGACCGCTGCACTGAAATGTTTCCTATAAAAACCAGTAAAAGAAATGTCCATAAAACACGCGTCAATGTGGAAATGGCAAGTGTTCATTGAATGAGACATTATAAACCAAGAGGAGGGAAACAAACATGAAATTCAAGTATCAAAATAACTAAGACACCAACAAGCTGAAAAGGTCAATTACAAAGGTAGTAAAAATCAATGGGAAAGGAAACATGGACACAATCAACAATACATTAGGCAACATTTTGCATTTGTTTAAGGCAGTTGATTAAAAAAAACTAAACACAACTAGGCATTTTTTTCATTCCAAGTTAAATACAGGCCTAGCCCTAACATGACAACAGGAGATTTGATGTACAAAATTATGCCCGACTCCAAAACTAAGCACTTAAGTTTGACTTGTCTTCTGACATCAGAGAAAATAGAGTTCATATGGACAGCGGTGGGGTTGTGCTCTCAATTTTTGGTCTTCTTCACAGTGAGGTTTGTCAGGGCTTATAAGGCTGGTGCATCAAGAGTGGCGAGCCACTCTCAGCCTATTGTCTGGCACAAAATCTAAATGGTTGGCACATATCTGTGCACAGCAATGGGAAGGCAGGGCAACTGGATCCGTCAGCTAACGATTGCCTTTCATGGCCTCCTTGGCTGCCAGGATGAGAGGTGTTAGACTGGAGAGGGGCTTCGCCAGCTTCAGGAACGGATGCTGAAATACATAGATCGACAACAATGTCACGAGAGTGGAGAGGAAAAAAAAAAAGCCAAGGGTAAATGTCATTCGGAACGGCAGAATTAAAAGATAAAGACATGTAAAAGCTGGACATTTTTACCTGCAGCAGCTCTTTGCCTCCCCCTCTTTTCTCTACATCCATTTCCAGGCAACGGTTCAGGAAATCTCTGAAAATAGGAGACAGCTTCTCTGGATTCTGAAGCTCAGGTGTGCCATTCGTAGCTATCAGGTATAACGCCTGTGACAGGGAAAGAAAAATAAACAAAGCAAATTTGACATGCAGCTCTATGGAACTGACACACAAGTCAAACTGGTGAATTGAGAAATGTTTATAACCCAATAAGATCTAAAATAGAGTTTTCTCAGACAGTATTTGTAAGGAGACCTTGGGTATGGAAAGGCAGCAAGAAATAAAATGTTTTATTATCATTATTATTGTTATTATTATTCAACAAACATATAATCCCAGACAAGATCACACCAAGTGCAACAAAGGTTTTATGGGAATATTTTGAGGAATAACTAATTACAGCATTAAAAACAGAATAACTGAAAATGCCCCAAACCATAACCAATTAAAATAAAGTCAGAACAGATGGACGTAATAAAAGAAACTGGACAGAAAAAGGCTGTGTGATGAAAACAACATTCATTTGGTTGAAATGCTGCTGTCAATGGTCAAGAAAAGGAGGATCAATTCTCATACAGCTAGAATAGCATAGCTCTGCAACGAAGCTGCATGCTTCAAGACGTAAACCACAAATCTCAGTTTTTTAGTAGCCGAATAAAAAATAAAACAGAAACACTTGCAATATTTATAGTGTCACTGAGTTTACTGGTAATGTACTGGGAAAAACCCCCTGTTGAGAGCAAACAACCTACACAGCTAAGCTTAAAAGGAGATAAAACCAGGAAGTTAAACACTCCGTTCTCACTCGTAGTGGGTTCTCATTCAGATAAGGAGGCTCTCCTTCAACCATCTCAATGGCCATGATTCCCAACGACCAAATGTCTACTTTAGGCCCATAAGCCTTTCTGGTAACCACTTCAGGAGCCATCCAGTAAGGCGTGCCCACCATGGTGCTGCGTTTGCTCTGTTCTGGAGTGATCTGAGCACAGAAGCCAAAATCGGCTGTCGGAGAAACAGAGAAAAGATGTCACGGTTAAAATGTGCATTGATCCATGTTTTTAACCCGGCTGCTGATCGTAGCAGCCAACACGAGTCCAGTACTCACTCAGCTTCACAGAACCGTCCATCCCGAGCAACACATTGTCACTTTTGATGTCCCTGTGAATGACCTGATTTGCATGAAGGAAATCCAATGCTTGTAAGCACTGCAGACATGAAGACAGTAGGAAAATAGGAAAAGTGCTTAAGGATGAAGATTTTGTTCCATCTTCTATAAAGAACGGGACTTTAAGAGGATTGAGTTTAAATGCCACTAAAAGGAAGTTGCGAACCTCTCTACAAACAGCCGCTATCTGAGCTTCATCCATGCAGGTCTCTGTGACAACATCTGTCAGCGAGCCGCCGGCCAGATACTCCATCACCACAAACAGCTCCTCCCCCATCAGGAAACTGGGCATGAGACATGAAGATAAAAAGCATTACATTAAGACATTTTGTGACACCTAGAATCAGCTTTACACACTTGCCTGCGACAGATTCACAAAGCTTCCAGGCTGCATGTTTCGTTTCACTCTTACCTGTCTAAAAAGTTGACGATGTTGGGGTTCTTCAGCTCCTTCATCACTAAAATCTCATTGATGATGAGTTCCTTCTTTGGCTGCTTTTGTAGATTAATCTGTTTGATGGCAACCTGTTGGAGAGAAATACCAGAAATTTACTCCACAGATGCAGGATTAATACATTTTAAAAGGTTTTCTCCAAATCGTAATGTGACATTAACAGATAATGACAACAATAATAAGACAAATTTCATTTTGGTATTTGTGTAAACATTATTTTAGAGCAGTTTGACAAATAGGATAATGACTTCAAGTAGTGGCAGCAAAAACACTAAATTCTTCCAGCCTGTATTAAAAACTACCATTATTTCATGATTATCACAAGACAGCTGTACAACTTCAGTGACACAGTCAGCTTGCTGTGCGCCTGGAGAACCTTTTTTCCAGGTTCCCTCACTTAATTCATTACCTCCTGTCCTGTGGCGACATCGATGGCTGTGAATACTGTTCCTGATGCCCTGCAAAAAGAGTGAGATAACCAATTTATTTTGACACGTACCATAAGAAATGGTCCATTTGAAATGGTCTGCATCGCCCCTATTAAATATAAAAGTCACACATGCTGTTTCAAGTTAATCTAAAATCACTAAATATGCACCAGGCAGAAGATGAAATTCATTCACTGCAAATGTATCACTGGCTGATCAGTACGCAGGTGTTAAACTCCAGTCCTTGAGGGCTGGTATCCTGCAGGTTGTTGTTGTCTCCATGCTCCAACACACCTGATCGAAATTCATAAACAGATTGACAAGAAGCTGCTGGATCCATTTGCTTTGAATCAGCCGTATTAGTAGAGGGAAACAACAAAAATCTGTCGGATACCGGCCCTTTGAGGACTGGAGTTTCACACCCCTGGTCTACAAGTTAAACCTCAGATCTCAGTCGAGAATCAGATGCATTAGTAAACCTGTGTTTGTTCTGCAGGACTTTGCTAAGCCTGATACTGATTATGCACAAAAACTGGTCAGAGAGGTTCTACTAACCAGACCTGGAAATGAGCATGAAATACTGAGTAGAGAAACATGTTTTCATGTTTCAGTGCCAGATAGCATCTGTTCCCTCAGTTTCAGATCACATTACACCAACTGGAAAACCCAACATCATCATTTTGGTTAAATTACAACACAAGTACAATCTTTGTCTAATCTTTAGATATGCTACAAACTAAAAATGTTCGACAGGTAGGCATATGACAAGACATAATACTGATACAATATCAGTTTTCCAGACTGTGCTGAAAGTGTGAAGGGCTTGCCCTTTTTATTTCTTCTAATTTTCTTTTGTTAAAGAACAGAAGGAGTGTGATGTTCTAACATCTGATTCATTGGCTCAACATTAGTTTTGGTACACTTAAAGACAACTACTTAAAGTCACAAGTTGTAAGCTGCTTTTTGCATTCTATGATGAAACCAAACGAGTGTCGCAAAATCAAATCAGTGTTTCGGCTACAGAAAACCATAGAAGCTGGCTGGGAATCTAACATCATCATCTGGCTTTCGCTAAACCCAAAACAATGGCTTGTTTGTCATGTTTGACAAAGCAGGGACATTTATCAAAACATGATGCTCCGTTGCCATCTGTATTAACTGAATTTGGCCTATTTGCATTACTACTGCTGATAACATGCTGCATATATTTTATACAGAAACAGTGGACGCGCACTTACCCCTGACCAATTTTTTCATATCTTGTGTACTTCTTCTTGGGATCTCCAATGCTGACAATTGTTCCTGTAAGTCACAGTGCAATGATAAGCGATAAGGGATTGGCTAATGGAAGCAAAAGGAGGAATAAATATTTAGTATTTATGATTCTTTATTCCTTACTCAGTTTGTCCATGATCTCCTCATCTGTCATCTTGCCCTTCTTTTTCTGTCTGTCTGTAGCCTTGGAGGCAGCATCCCCATCTGGACACGTGCTTGGAGCAGGGATGGGGTCAATAACAGACCGTGTATACACCTGCACAACATACCAAAGTACCCATCAAAGACACGAAGAAGAGCTTTATGCATGCAAAAGTAAAATAAGAACATTCCAGGATGAACCCAAAATGTGATTGGTTTTCCTTTCATCAAGGGAAACTTACACTCTTTGTGTGTTCTGGTCTTGGCGCAACAACAGGAGGGGGAGTTTCATCATCGTCATCATCATCGATGTCTTTGATGTTAGGAGATGAGGGTTCGGTGCCTTTTTTTGCAGGCTAATCAAAATCACAGCATTATAAGATAAAACATACCACATATAAAACTTTAAGTTTCTTTTTTCTTAGATACTTACAGATTGAGGTCCAGGAGTGAATGCATCTTTTTCTGTAAATTATTTACATGTATATATTAAAAAAAAAAAAGAAAAAGAGCTTAACAGTCACATATTACAAATGAGTTTTTGTTCCAGGTCTACCAGGTCTTTGCACTGCCTGGTGACACCACAATTTATGGGCAACTTAACACTTATACTACTTTTCTTAAACTATTTTAAGCTTTGAGTCTCACCAGAGGAAGAGAAGCTGAGGTACTTCTGTCGACCGTTGCCTGTAGAGTCGTAGAACTTAAGAACATCAAGCACAGCCTGTGGGTTTTTCTTCTGCTCTGACTTGGTGATGTTTGAGGTCTGGAGTAGTCGAGCCCATTGCTCTGGCATACCCTACAGAAGGAAAGCCAAACAGGAAAACAGGTCAAATGGTGCGGGCTGGCACAGGGTTTCAGTTAATAGTTAGCATTTGGTGAGTGCAAAAAGGTCAAGCATAGGAAAACTCACTGTGAACTCCCCTGTTACAGCATCAAAACCGACATGTATGGTGTGTTCAAAATCTGAAGGCGGTGAGATCTCTGGCCGCTCTTTGTCTCTATCTTTCTTCCTGCCACCTGCAAGAAAACATAAACTTTACAGAAACAGATCATGACACTACAACGTGCACAAACTAGGGCTTAATTCTTAAATAAATGCACCATCATTTCCAGGTGGTACCAAATAATTTGCCTCACCTTTTTCAGCCCCAGAGAAGATTGAGATGATCTTATTACGTTTCCTCTCCTCAGGCACAGAGGGCAGCGGTTTGGAGCTGTGGTTGGCTGACAGCGAGTCTTTGCCGGCACTGGTGCTGAAGATGGTGCTACCTATTCTAACTGGAGGGGCAGGCGGTTTATCCTCTGGGTCTCCGTTATCACACATGGCTGGTGAGTTGTTGCAAACCTCACAGGGTTAACCAGACCAGGGTATTAAGCCGATGAGGATGGAGAGGGTGGTAAGCACTCAGGGAGGGAGGCAGCGCTCACATCAGCATGAAGTACTGATGTGTTCATGCAGGAGAAAGAAAGCACCAGGTGATACCTACACAAGAATCCAACCATTAAAAGACTATGAAAAAGCTGCAGATATGATTAAAGATATTATACAAATAATTGTAATCAGGAGGTACTTCCTGTATTAACAGATGTTGTGTTTAATGTGATGTGTGTTGTAAAATCCACATCATATTCATTCAGTCTCAACCCATCCCAGTCATCATAAATAACTTAATATGTGGTGACAGAAACTAAAAGAGCTGCAGAGTGAAGAAAAGAAAGTTTCTCAAATGTATCATAAAAATAACTTCCCCAATTGGAAAGCAATCTTTCAGTATATTAACTAAATGCAACAGTAGCATTTTGATTTCTTAGAAGTTGCAAGAAAAAAAAACCCTAGATGAGACAATATTAGAAGTTATTATTACCATCGTTGCACAGATATGAAAAGAGCTGACACTTTACTGGCTCTTATTACTCTCGATCGTGCTCACATAGTGGTATATTGTCAATAGTTTCCTACTATATTTGAATTTCTATCCCAGCTTTGTTCAAAATGCCCTTCAAATGAATAACAACAGGGACGGCAAGTGAGCTAACGCTAGCATATTATCTGCTTGGCCAACAAGTGTGCTAGCTGGAAGTTACCGCTAGCCCAGCATGCTACTACACTAGCAGCTGCTATATCCTAGTACAGTAAAAGCTTTCAGCGAACGCTAACCAGCGCCTGACAACCACACTTTCAACCAGGGAACTTGGCTAGAGCGAGCGATGACTTAACTGTAACACACAGGCAACTAAGAAGCAAACTATCCTGCAAAAAAGTGCTTAAATCGGAAGCTAACGGGGGGGACAGAGGACCAGCAGAGCTCACCGGAGATTCCTCACCAGTTCAACTTGACTCCTGGACGATCCTCGACGGCCTGGAAAACGTTTATAAATCCGTGAAAAACCTCTTCCACAGAAACATAGGGACATTAATAGTACACATGGAGTACAAATAAGTTAGTGAAAACGTGTCTCCAACGATTTATAGTGCAACTTTTCATCTGTCTTTTCGGCCCTTGGATAATTCCGCTATGGCGAAGGGGAAGCGGAACTAGCGACCCAGCCCTGGTCCCTGCAATAAATGTTTCAAATGAATGGAGCAGGCAGGACAACACGACCCGAAACTCACTGTACCGATAATAAATGGGGGTCTAGTCACACCTCATCACTTAAAAGTACATATATTTCATATCTATCTATCTATCTATCTATCTACATGCGTCTGTGCGTATATATATATACACAAAATATTTACACGACATTTATCTATGTATATATACAGTTGTGCTCATATTTATTCATATCCTTTTATTAAAGAAGGAAAAAAATCACCTGCCTGTAAAATAAGCTGAAATTGACTAAGGTAATAATTAATACAAATTTAATGAAAATCATTACATTATTTTCTAATTATGGTTAAATACAATAAAAAAAAAAGAGATAATTTATTACAGATTACATCACTCAAACTAATATTTTGTTGAGCAATCCTTCAATGTTTCCGCTTAAGTCAGGTGTTTTCTGTTCCTCTCAGTCAGACTTCTGCACCTGTTGACAGGTATTTTGTCCCACTGTTCAACAGAAAAGTGCTCTAATTTGTCCAGGACCAATTTGATTTTTTGTTTGTTTTTTCTTTCTTCAACTCAATTAAATAATAATAAAAAAAAAACAAGTATATTTTTTCAAACTTTTAGTTATTGTTCCTTTTTAAGTCTCCAGTTATTTGAGTGACTGTTGTAAATTCAGCCTTTTCTTTAATGAAAGGGTATGAATACATTTGAGCACAACTGTATATCTATATATACATATCTATTTATATATCTATGTAGCCAAAGACATTATCAAGTTGCAAAGCTTATTCTTTTTAAATGATCACACAATAACAGACTCTTCACAGTTAGATTTAATAATATTTCAGTCTGTGGTCAGCGTTGCCCAGATATGATCTGCTTTTTAAATGTCAAGTAAGTAAAACACTTTTTTAAAAATAATTTTAAAGTTACCCACTAAAGTCATATTTGCATCCAATGTTCTACAATGAAACAACTACTACTCTGCACAGAATTTGTACATCTGTTTATTTTCTTCAAAATGTTGTTTGCTTAAACAAGATCAGAAAACACATTTAAGTGGTTTAAACTGAAAAATTAAAAAGTATCATCTTACCATAAGAACACAAAAAATATGCCCAAAATTAGAAGACTCTCCAAATCAAATGTTATCTTCCAAAGAGAAGTTTTACAAGAGTATATTGAGTGCCTTTAAACCAAAAAAACAGCCTTATTACCCATCTACAACACAAAACAGAATGACCATGATAACAGATATACCTGCATAACATGATGAACTAGTAAGCACAAGTTATGCTGACTGTTGCTGCTTAAACTATTTTATGTTTCCACATGTATTTGGACAGTGCCACGCAGCAGATCACTGTGACAAAGAGAGTTCCTCCACATATGTACGCCACTGCAGATCCATCACCAACTGGGAGCTGGAAACTCAAAGGGCCAAACTCCTGCAAGAAGCAAAATATTTTTGAGTAAAAAGAGGAAAAAACTACAACAATTATGGAGTGATTTAAAAAAAAAAAAGATCCTGTAGAAACCACCTCCCGATGACGGACTTTAACCCATGAACAGGTGCTTGAATTGCTGACTGTGCATGGAGCATCCACAACAGTATGAGGCTCTAGTAAATGGAGCTGATCACCTAAAGGGAGGAAATTGATTCATAAAGTGTTTCCAATAACTAGTTTGAGGTACCATTTTGTTGTGAAGTTTGTATTATATAAAATGTGGATAAAAAAAAAAAAAATCACACACAACATTTGATGAAGGTATATAAAAACAAGTAGCATATGCAGAAAAACACCATATCACTTCATCTTTATCTTTTCATTTTATAAGGAGGGAAATGTGTTAAAAAAAATACACTTAAATACTCTTAAGAATTTTCTCTTAAACTGATAGCTCAATATAGATTTTATTATTGTGTAGATATAAATGTACATGACCATAAAATAAAGATGACCTGCTTACATTTTTCTGTCCGTAAGAGCAACTCAGGATATTCAATGCTGACAGATGTAAACATTTCCCCAGTAAAAGAAGGCTCATGATAGCGTCCATGTACTGGAATTTTTACTTTTAGGAGAGTAGGAGTTGATCCGGTGTAGGAGGGATAGACATAAGTAAGAAATCCTGAAGTCTTGTGAGCTGGCATCTCGAGGTCAATGGTTGAATTAAATAATATCTTTGAGAGGTGAAATCAGAAAAGGTTATAGAAACACACTAGTTTGTCATGCTATTTCAACAAACATACTGAACCATATATAACTAAAATAAACACAACATTAGTGTTACCTGCCAGTCTCTTTGATCACTCATGGATGCAAGTTGATATGGATCTAAGAAGACACCACTTGGCCATTTGTGAACCAGCAAGACTCTGACATCCCTGGGTGTGTCAGGTCTGAGCTTAACAGTGTTGATCAACTCTCTAAATCACAACAGACCACAACAGAAATCATCTAGACTTTTCCTTTTATTTAAGCAAACACTTACTCCAAATGTAACATATAGCCGCATACCTATGAAAACCCTTTTTGGTGAGCGCCACTGTCACTGTAGAGGCTTCAAGACACTGTTTTAACATCTCACAATGTTCCAGATCCTGATATTCGTCTGCAAAAAATATGCAGGTAATGTAAATAAAACAGTGGCTTGTGTTTGTGTTCAAAATTACTTAAAATATATTATCAAAATTACTTAATAAAAGTAATGAGTCTGAAATAGTTAATTTGAGCAATGAGATACATAAATTATATTTGAAAGAGAACCTCACCCCTCTGTTTTAACATATCACATCATGTAACAATAATCCTCAGATCTCATAAGTCTTACAATCTTTCTTACCCTTTTCAACCAAACAATGGCATCTCCATAAACAAACCAACAAAGAGAATAGTACGATATACATTTAAACCTTTGTAACTAGGTGTAAGACCTATATCTACCCTATTTCAAACGCTGTTTATCTCTTTATGTTCAGTTTATGATCCAATCCAAATTCGCTTCCTTCAAATGTTTACGGAAATGTCCTTTTGAAGGACCCTTTTGTAGTTTTAGAGGAGCTGTGGCTCTGCCTGTTTATAAATAGCAAGTCATGAACGTGTCGGGATAGTTTAAGACCTAATTTAATGTTACTTAATACCTATATTTAGAAATATATTTACGAATAATTTATGTTTTTATAGAGGTAATAAATGAACATTAAACGTATTCTAAAATTATAGACAGGCTTCGACGAGGAAGTTGGTACCAGTTTCCGCCTAACGTGAAGTATCGAAGCGACGCTTTATGTCAGAAGCTTATTAGAAGCCGCTATTTTCTGTGTCAATTTGTAATTCAGCCGATCTACGTACAGTTTATTATGAAAATAAATAATAACACCGTTTTCTCGGGTTTTAGCTCGTAGTTGAGTTCAGGTTAACCAGGTTTGCTGCGTTTAATACCGAACAAGATGCGCTTTGAGGCAAAGCGTTGCGGAGTACAGTTCAGTCCTCCTTCCATAATTTTAATGTACGTAAATACAGAAACTAAAAGGATGAGAAAAAGAATAATTCCTCTGCGGAACTTCACAAAATACAGTGGTAAGGCTGTTTTACAGCAGTCAATATTATTATAACAGGGGATAAGTTTTCTATTTAAAATGCAACTTATTAAAATAAGTAAAAGCAACGCTGAAATATTTGCAGATTCATCTAATTTTTAAAAAAGGTATTTCAGGGTCAAACCTCATGGTTTAACTAGTTTTATAAAAACAAACTGCTGTGGCTGCCTGTGCAAGCTCATTACTAAATTATTTGGCATGAATATTTACACCATGAACCAAGTACTCAACAAGTGCAGTCACATCTAGTGTCCATCATATGTAGCTATAATAACTAACCACTGATGCAGGAATAACACAAGCACACGCTTCACCCTTTCCTGGGTATTCAAGCCCAGGACTCTTATCCTTCCATTGAATTCCTGGTGTTTTCTTTCTCTTCCAGACTGTAGCGTGGCTGCTGAAAGGCTGAAAAACCACCCAAGGCATAGGGACTATCTCGAAGGAGTGCCTCAGAGCCAGGTGGAGAAACTTCACATCATCTTGCGAGATCACATGCAAGGCTTCAGCCTTGAGCACAGCCTTGCCTCATTCCGCCTGGATCCTGACGAAGACCTGAACAAACTGGAGGATGATGAGTTAGCTCGCAAGAAGGGCCAAATGGATACGCTGTTTGAGAAGAACCGAAAGCATAAAGATGATCCAGACTTTGTCTATGACGTTGAGGTGGATTTCACCAACACTAATCAAGACAAGTGCAGCTGGGATGATGAATCAGACAATGATTTTTGAAACTCTGACATCAGAACATAGACTACACACCCAAGTATAAACCAGCGGCAGGCCAGTTTGGTCCTCAGAAGCTGCAGCCCTGCAAGTTTCACACAGCTGACTTGCTTACCTTTGACCTGAACAAATGACAGTATCTGATGTTGTGCGATTGTTTCCAACACATGACTTGAGATAGAGGATATATATTATGATTGAAACTAGACTTTTAATTTGAAACACTACAAAGGATAAAACCAACCACAAGTCATTCATATTTCATGTTTCATTCAAACTACAGTAAAATGACATGCCGCAGGATCAATAGTGAAAATTTATTTGTTATAAAACACTCAATCTTACAAAATACATAACTTTGGTTTTTAAATTTGTGGCTTACACATAAATGAGTGATTCACAGTCAAATACGAAAGATGCTAATCCTATTAAATTATTTTTGAGGTTACACCGGGAACTAGACAATACAACACATATCTTTGGAAAAATTTGTCTATAAAATATCATATGATACAAAATATATTTCCATATATGGTTTGAAGAAAACTATCAACATTTCCCCTAAACTTGTACAGACCTTGCAGACTATCATTCAAAGCTGTCAATTTAGGGGGAAACACTGGCTGTGCCAGGACAAAGTTTTAAATGAGAAGTTATATCTCAACACTTAGCCGTCATTATCAAGCCTTTCAAAGGGGGAAACATTTTTTCTTTTTAAAGTGCTTAAATACGTCATTCAGCTGTAAGAAGACACTGACCAAGCGTTAGGACCATAATACATTCAAAAATGTCGTAGGCTTTTTAAAAATTTGATCCAGGATGATTTTACATTTCATTGCTAATTTGGTTTGAAGCTAATCAAGACGTTGAGTGAGAGAGAAAAAAACAAAATCAAAACAGATCAGCTGCAGTCATTTAAACAGTGGTGATGTACGCTTAAAGGAGGTAGTAACAAAAAAAAAAAAAAAAAAAATCTGAATTCATTTTACCATTTCAACAGGGATTTGAGAAAAAATGGTAAATTCTCAGCAGGCTGTTCATTTATTTAAAAAAATAATTCTTTATAAAACTGACATTTCAAGTATCCTCAAGCCGCATACTGGGATTTTCCAAGCTCGTAAGTTATGGTGATTTATGTACAGCTTATTACTTGAGAGGAGGGACTTTCTGATCAAACCCAGAACGAACAAATAATACAAAAGGAAGAAATAGCTTTAAAGCTTCTCGGCAGAGAAAGTTGTGCTAAAATACAAAGACGGAGGTGGTGAAAGCAGTACGGGGCAATGATGGTGCCACAAGCATAGCGTTACACCAAATCCAAATTAGGCCTTTAAAGAAAGCTGTGTAATCCATCATTTCAATAGAGAGGAATTTTATAGAGGATATATTTATACTTTTTATATATATATATATATATATATATATATATATATATATATATCCTACTCAATTTAACAACACTAAAAATACATACATTTAAGTAATTATTTCTGACAATAAATCTCATTTTTTCTTCTTGTCTTGAGTGCATCTTGGACAAAACCTGCCCCAGAAAAGAAAAAAAGGAAAATATAAAATTAACACAAAAAGGCTGACTGATATGTTCCCTGAGTGAATGTCTTTTGGTACATGATTTACTTTGACAATCTCTGTGCAGTTGGAAAGTCTTACCATTTTCCTTTAGGTTTTGTGGCGAGATCAACACAGGCAAAGTGAAACCACTCAATGGGACACTGTAAGCAGGAATGTAGAGACAATGTCAAGATAATTAAGTCTTTAAACTTAAAGAAGCTTGTCGATTTAGCACAACAAACATACAACTTACATCTGGGTTATCACATCCAATCATCTCTCCATATGACACCTGATGACAAAGGCAGTATGTAGGTTCATTGGGGTCAACTGGCATGTCCAAAACGTCCGACGGCTGCATTGGCAGAAGAGTGTCACTCAAGTCCGGACTAAACACCAACACAAAAAAGAAAGACAGTTAAATGTGACAGATCAGTGAACTAACATGTAGTGCAGAAGTTTTAATCCCACACATGCTTGATCTAATAAAGCTAGGTGCCGGAACCAAATAAAAAAAGTAACAATGAAAAATCTAGATCTGCACACTAGAAGTAGCTCCCCTGTTTACTAACCAAACAAAGAAGTGCCCCCACGGCCCTTCAACAGACACATCTGAAGGAGCTACTTCTCGTGTGCAGACCTACATTTCTTCATTGCCAGCATGTAGGGAATCCTACAGCTTGATTACATGATCAGCCTAAAGTTACCTGTTCTTCATCTTTTTCTTTCTGGGAGAATCTTCCTCGGATCCTTTCCTTCCCCTTCTGCTGGATCCACGTTTCTCTCTCTGCCCTCGCAATTCACTCTCTTTAAGGAAAAGGTTTACATAATAATCAGGCCTCAACATTAAGCTTTTCAAGCCCCTTCTCCTTTTGAAAAAATAACATATTTTACATGCCTTTTAGTCAAAATTACTTGTCCAAAATGGAAAATGACAGCCAATTAAAAATTAATATCAGACTTGGCACAAAGCAGCATTGGTTGTAATTTGACAACTGACAGTTAAGCAGCTTCATTACTAATAAATTAATAAATGTATCACACTTGATTTCAGTTGTTCTGCTTTGTAATTCTCAAGTTCTGATACAAGTAAAACTATTTATTGTGGTATCAGATCTAAATAAGTTCAATTTCTCAACTTACTTTTCAGTCCTCTTCCCTCTGTACTTTCATAACCACTCAACTCCAGTTTCTCCTTTAGCTCATTTTCAAACCGCGCCAGATCTGCATCCAGCCTGCGGATATGTTTGTCCACCTGTTAAAGTATTTATTCATGTTACTGCCTAAATACACAAATAGTTTTAAATAAGTATATCTTAAAATATCCTTTTAAAATGACAATTTAACCTTGAATGACATGGAAGCACGTGAACGATGGCGGGGGGAAAAAAGCAGGAAAACTTGCCAATTGTCACAAATAGTTTCAGACTGACCATTTCATATGTCTGCATGGCGAGCTGAACTTTGTCATCGCTGAACTCTTTACACTTGCTGTAGGCATTCTGAATCTTCTGCAGGTGTTCCACTCGTTGCCCCGAGGCCAAGTTCTTCACATTCGCAATGTACTCTTCAGCCAGTTTGTCAATCTCTCCTTTCTTCTCTGCTCAAACACAAAATTATTGAGGCAATACATAAACAAAATATGACAATATTTGTTAATATGCCACTATATATATTAGGGTTGTGACAATGTGCTGTTGTCCCGATTCTGATTTGTTTGGATGCCAATTCAATTTAAATTGCGATTCTCACAATTCTTTTATATCGCTAATTTTTGTAGATTAAAAACAAACAAACAAAAAAAAAAATAAATGCACAAAACTTGTTTTTGCTCGTCATTTTTCTTGATTTCAGATGGGAAAAAACAACTCAGTAGCCAGACCATCATTTTGTTGCAATAATACCCAATAAGACAAGTAAAAAGATCAACAAAAACGGGGGAAAAAAAAAAAATATATATATATAAAAAATGATAATGGATTATTTTTATTTGTTTGAAAAAAAAAAATATATATATGGATTTTTTTTTTAACAAAAAAATTTTTTTTTTAAATTGTGAAGCAAAAAACACTGATATTTGATTTTTCAATTAAATTTTTCCACCACTAATTTATATAGCTGCAGATTATACATATGATTCCATAGTACTCTATCAAATGTAAAATGTTTAAATAGATGGAAAAGTGTTGTTCTAAATGATCACCTTCAGTCCTGTTGTCCAGGTCCCGCATCAAGGTAAAGTTCCTCTGTAACTCACATGGCAGGTTTTCAATACCTAAGCAGAAAAAGAATTAATACAGCAACACATTTGTTCCTCACATTTAACATAAAAATGTTCAACCTGTTGTGGACTAATTAGATAGTAAGTTGACAGAACATCTCTGCTGGTACAGATTTTTTTAAACTGTTATTTTATTTCTAGATCCAACTTACAAGCTGATAAACTGACAGGAGCCACCCCAATTACATATGTTTCATGTGTAAGAGGTATAACATTGAAACAGGTGAGCAGAGCAGTTGCGAAACAACCTAAACATTGGTGGAACAGCTATGATAAATAATAAACCTAATGAGCTCAATTCCTAACTTGTTTAATTTTATATGTGGCAGGTGCAAAACATGAAAAAAGGAAAATAACTGAAATATCCAGATAATCTATTTGATTTGTATTTAAAAAGAAGCTCTAATGTGTGATACAGTAAAATTTTCAGGCATCAGAATTGTTCCCAAATACCTGTCATCATCACACTTTGTAACTCACTAATTTATCTGCCAGAAACCGCCAATTCTCAATAATAATATCGACACTTGATGCACCTTTATGCAAGAGCAAAACAAAATTCTTTTGTGTCCGGACCGAAGAATGTGATGGGTGAGTTTGTAGAACGTGGGCACAGCATAACTATGGGTCACTTTGAACATTTCCAGTAACATCAGCTGCATGACGCACTTCCAACACCCCGCCCCAGCTCGGCGCGGCGCGTAAACGCTTACGGGAAACGCGCTCTCCAACAGGTTGCACATGTGTCTTGCCTGCTGTTATAATGCAATAACAAAGTTTAAATAATAATAAAAATAATAATAAATAAAAAAAAATGCAGTTTTAAAACTAACCAATTTTGGAATGCACAATTTATGCAACTTGCTGCTTTCATAAATATGAGATGTAGCAACTAATTGATCAAGAAAAGCGAGCACACTAAAAGTGATCAGCCTTATACTGTATGAAACCAACTCTACTGCCTTCGCCTATCAGAGTACACAGTGCCACACTTATAGAGTTTACATTGTTTAACTAAAGCAAAAACTCTCATGAGGCTAATCATTTAGCTAGCAGGCTAGTGACCTAACAGCTTCGCTAAAGTACGTCCATTCCTA
Source organism: Telmatherina bonti (assembly GCF_933228915.1). Taxonomy (NCBI): domain Eukaryota; kingdom Metazoa; phylum Chordata; class Actinopteri; order Atheriniformes; family Telmatherinidae; genus Telmatherina; species Telmatherina bonti. The sequence goes on from NC_136626.1 coordinate 30,106,070, forward strand.
TCTGTTTCTGTATCCGCCAAACGGGAAGTCTTCAATACATTCTCAAACTAAATTTCAGCAAACGAAAGTTTTCAAAATGTTAAGTAAAACACTGCGTATTCAAAGACACTTACTGTCCAGGTAATGCTCCAAGTAGATTGCCGTCGCCATTTCAAGTTATGTATTTAGCTGCTGCGTTGCTCCTGCTTGCTCAGTGAGGCGCACAGCGAACTGTTGAGTTTGTTTTGTTACACCTCGGTTGCCCGTCGGTTACTTGTTTGCGGATTTCTGACTGTAAGCGTGCACTTTTGAGTTTTCTTAAGCACTTAAAACATTGAAATATAGAAAATATATATTATTTCTGCTTGTGCAAGATTGCATCTTGCAAGCGCTGCGGTAGTTATGTTAGTACTTTAATTAAATATAAAATTTCCCCACAGCTTTTTACTGGACCGACTCAAAGAAATTTAAAGTTCAGATTTCCTTTGCTACACTTGATCAGCTAATAGACGTCTATGCCCAAAAGTAACCATTCAATGACAAAAAATATATTCCACATTCTGGGATGATAATAATTGAAGCCTGGAAAATGATTACGTGAAGGCACATGCATCAAGCCGTAAATAACAAGCGCACCCCTCCTGCGTTTGCTAGCACCTTCCAGCGCTGTCAGCTGATAAGTTACGTCATTCAAAACAAACACCTCCCTCTCCAAAGATACTGAAACTTTGTGAGGATGCTCCGTTGGCGGGGCAAACCAAGGCCTAACGGGAACCGAGATAACAGACGTCCTATCCAGTGACCTGCCTTTCTGCTCCAAGGAAGGCATCTTGTTTTTGCGCTTTTCACTTCCGCCTTCTGCTTCCTCTCCAACGACACCGTCTCTTCACAACCATACAAAAAGTGGAGTAAGTATAACAATACTGACACGCATTTTATTATGTATTTAAAAACAACATATAGCTTTCATTAGAGTCTGGAACAGTATTAGATATGAGCATTTAGCCAAGGAGCTTACCATTAATTTAGTTAACACATGCTAACAGGTCGGTGTTGGCGTCAACTAGCAAGTTATCTTGCAACAATAACCTGCATATCCAAGGAAGTGGGTCTACGTGCGTGCAAAATAAAGTAATTTAACCATGGACTTAAACTCAATTTGACCCCAGTTAGCAGTAAACAAGGACACTTAGTCCACATTTATGGTTTTTGTTAGTTTCTGTGGACATCCTTATTGTAATATCAGTCACAAGATTTGGGATGAATACTCCCCACCCAGCAATCAACCCCTCAGACATGACAGTGTCTAAAATATACATTTTTTTTTGCTTAGGTGTTACTTCTAAGATGGCCATGGTAAAGAGTGGCTGGCTCCACAGACAAAGTGAGTAGTCATTAGCTGTATATCACAATAAGCAATTGAGTATTTAAAAAAAAAAAAAAAAAAAAATTGATAATGAAGTGAAGTTAGAGACATTCATTGTGTCTTTCCATTTAAGGTACCATACTGCGCCGATGGAAAAGAAACTGGTTTGACTTATGGGCTGATGGACGCCTGGTGTTCTACAATGATCAACAACGCCGTGACATGGAGGATGACATCCACATGAGAGTCAACTGCATTAACATCCGAAGCTTTTCTGCATGTCAGGGTACTTGTCACATGCTCATGCTTGTGTGATTAGATCACACTTGAGAGCATTATGAACCATCTGTTTCCGCTTTTTAATAAATTGTCATCTTTCTTTTTGTCCTGCTGCATTGTGTGTTAGAGCTGAACCCACCGGAGGGAAAGACACGCGATTCGTTGCTCCAGATAGTGTGCAGAGATGGACGGGTCATCAGCCTGTGTGCAGACAGTGCAGATGATGCTCTGTAAGAATGCATACTCAGTCAAAATATTAGATTCATACATTAGTTTAATATTTGTAATCCATGTTTATGTTTCCATAAAAAGACTGATTTCTCTGTTTTGAGACAGTAAAGTTTCCACTTTTGTTACAGTGCATGGGGCATGGCTCTCCAGGATGCCAGAATAAATACGGTGAGATTCTGCTCACTTCTTTTATTTCCACCCAATGTCCACCGTTTTTAGACTTCTTAAGTCCTGACTTAAAGTACTCTCAGACTTGTTGTAGATCATAAAAATAAAATGTCCCACAAGTTTTCATGACATGAATTTAGGTTTGAGACATATTTCATGCTTGTATTTGGCTTTTAAAGATGATTCTCATACTAGTTCCTTTAAACTTGACACAGCTGTCTACATTGGTCCTAAATACCATGTAGCTTAGATTTTTTTTGGCCATTTGTGGAGGTTTATCTGTGTTGCTTAATATTTGCAGGTGGTTGCTCCTCCTCAGATTGGATTTGTACAGGAAGTTGTGGCATCTGCTCCTCCTCCTTACTCAGAATACGCTCCTCTACAGGTAAATGAAGCACAAAATTAAAAGAAATCACATGCTGTGTAAAATGTCAATTTAAAAAAAAAAAAGAAAAAAAAAGAGTATCAACATTTGCAAATCTCATCAACCAATGTTTTTATTTCCTAAAGAATAAACATATTGGACGTTAAAACAGAGGGATTTAATAATTTCATGTAAAATATCTAGCTAATTTTGACTCTGATTGCAGCATTTAATCTTAGAAAAGTAGTTCCAGGGTGGTGTTTACCATTGTGTCTCATCCTATCTTCATTTTTAACTGCTGTCTGTAAATGTCTGGGAAGTGAGGAAACCAGTTGCACCAGTTTTAGAGAGGATTATTGTCCCATTCTGGTCAGGTTCAGGATCAAAGCTGCTCAACAGTCTTGGACCTTTGTTTTTGTTTAGTTTTCTGTTGGTGAAAGGTCAGCGTTGTGCCATGCCCACAGAGATTCCTCCTCCTGATTCATGGTCATTCTACAATACTTTACAATGTAGATAGAGGGATCTTCAAAGTGTTTGCAGGTCTTTCTGTTGTTGTTTTCACAATTTTAGATGGATTTTAATGCCGGACTTCTGCCAATCTTTATATTCCAGACTCCGCCTCTCCTGTTGTATGTCCAGTCTTGTTACTGACCTGTTGCCTTATAAGTCAAGGGCTCTTCCAGTTTCTTTTGACTGATATCAATTACTTTTCAAGCTATTTTCATCCTCTTCCAAGCTTTAATTGTGTTGCTGCCATCAAATTGAAAATGAGGTAATATTTTCCACTGAATGGTGAAACGTCTCAGTTTCAGCCTCTGATATGTTTGTTATATTTGAAATAAAATACAGGTTTGAAATCTGCAAATTATTTAATTTATTTATATTTACATTTCACACAGTATCCATGAATTCCAGTAAGATAAAATATGTATGATGTGAAAGCTGGAGTTTGCTGTCATCTGGTGGTGATGCTGTGCTGGTGTTCAAAAGCTCCACCATCCAGTGGTTTCTAAACATCTTTTTGGAGATTTATTTATTTGTGTATTTATTTATTTATTTATGTCATCAGGTTTATGCCTCAAGACCATATGGAGATCAGGTTTATGCTCCAGGGCCGTATGGAGACTACACGGCCCCTCCTCCACATGCCACACAGGCTGTGTACTGTGCTGATAGGCAATCCTACGCTGTTGCTTATCCATATCAGTACCAAGGTAAATTACTGCTTGTTGCTCAGTTGTTGTGCAGAAATGTAAAGATGTTGAAATGCAGAAATAACTCAGCTGGTTGTTGTGTAGGTGGATACGTTGCTCCTGGAGTGAACCACATCATCATTCAGGAGCAGGAGCCGGAGCGGGGTTATGGAGGAGATCGGGCTTTGGGCATGCTCGCCGGAGCAGCAACTGGTTTTGCCATTGGCTCTCTCTTCTCAGTCTTCTAGTGCTCTAGCTTAACTCCAATATGGCCTTTTTCACTTTGCAGTCACATGATTTCAAATGAAATGTGTCTGTTGGGCTACATGAAGGAAACATGATTGTGATGGGCAGTGGCTTACTCCCTAAATACTAATAGAACTTTTCCTATGCTGTTAGTGTGTCCCAAACCCTTTTGTGTTGTCTTAATGTGAATATTATTAACAAAATATACAATTATTCACTTATAAAGAACTATTAGAATGTCAGGTAAGATGCTACTTATTTGTTACGCACCACAGCTCCTCTCAAGTCAAATTAGTTTCATGACGCAATTGACCTTTGCAGTCGTACAAATATCTTTATAACCAAGACACATTGTTTTTGTTTGCTTGTTGTGTTCATTCTGTGTACTGTACCTTTTGTTTGGATTATTTGTTGTGGAGATGCCTGAGACAAGTCGTGTAGAGGATTGCACATGTATAAAGGAATACTCAATTTCATTGTAGCATTCTGGGGCATCGTTCAGTATGTCTTTACCAGAAATAACACTACATACAGGACAGTATTAGCATTAATGTCAATTAGAAAGGGACAGAAGCTCTCTGGATCTTATATTTGTATAAATTTAGTATTTTTGGTTTTTTGTCATTAGCAGCTGTTAAATTGTTTTTTGTCTTGATAAGTTCAGATTTATGTTTTGTGATAAATTTCCAGACTTGATGCACCAACACCTAAAATGTGACTTAGTCTCATAAGACTTGAGGATTTAAAGGTCTGTGTTTTTTCCTCTTAAAGTCTTAAAATTGAGTGTTGGTTATGAATTCATTAAAAATCACAACTTCAGCTCCAAGAAAATCATTAAAGCTACATTTCAGGTCAAAGTATGCTTTTAATTACACTGTATGAAGAAACAGTTTTAAAGGCCTTAAATCTATTTGGAGATGTTTTTGCTTCTTAAATGTACTAATTAAGTTATTACTGACTCATTGTCAAATAGATATATTGAATGATCTCTGTTTAAAAGATGTATTTTAACAAATAAATATATTCACTGTTTTCTTTTTGCAACATTTAGTTTATTTAACCCTGAGACTTGTTCACAGAACATAGCAATATACAAGCACAAATGACTCCCAGGTTTATCGATGCAACGTGTGCAATCTCAAACATATTTCACACCCAAAGGCACCAATTGAGCTTCTGGATCTTTAAATATATCAACAGATCATAAAAATCTATACGTGAAAGTCACACCCCTCTAGATATACAGCCCAACAAAAGCAATTTGGTTACATGGGAATATAATAGAAAATATTTCACCAGTAGATAAATCTGAATTTAGAAATGCTTTAAAAAGCAGCATTATTATAGTTTTATTCAATGTCAGTCATCTACCAAACCCAAAAGGCCCTACTTGCACGTATTAAGCTTTGTAGTTAAATAAAATAAGGAAGCAGACATTTACACATTTATGAAAGAAGCATTCCCCAAAAATAATAATCTACTTACAAAATCAACCAGGAAAGTCACTCCAAGCTCACATCAGGTGGTGAGTGTAGTGTTCAAAGGTGCAACGGTCTACCCAAGGTAGAAGTCACATCTACTGCACTGTTCTAGCAGTTACAGCAATGCTTTTAGTGAAAGAACACAAACACATTGTACATCATATATATGTGTGTGTTTGTATTAGAAGAGCAATAACTTAGGTGAGAAACCCATAAAAATGTAGACACAAATAAAAGCTTAAGTGAAGACCTTTGCGCTTCTTCTCATTAACAGTGTAAAACCATTTCTTAGCAAAAAGATCTGTAACACCATCCAAAGCGTGACTGAAAGTGAAAATAATCCTATTTATGAGTGGAGTCTGGGTGCCATTAACCTTCTTGACCAAAGTCTTCAGTAAATTTCTTCAGCTTGTCCAGGTCCTGCTCGTTGACTGTGGGCTTGGTGTTGCTCAGTGACCTCAGCATGTCCGCCTATATGGAGAATATCAGGAAGATCATGACAGACCCTCATCACTGCATTCATCAACAAGGCCACACAGAGTCCTGCATGTGTCCAATTTTACCAACCTGCATCTATCCAAACCCGTTAGGCTGATTAACAAACCTGACCCGTCTCCCGCAGCTATCTACCAGTCAGATGGTGACCCAACTCATTGCTGTTTAATCCACGACTCAGCTGGCACGTTTATACATTTTCATACACATATCACTGAACACCCCACCTGTCTCTACCTTTGTTGCATTCCTGATTATTTGATATGAGCGGTTAATTTTTCTTTTATCATTTTCTTCATTTAAAAATTGAAGAAAAACACAGTAATTTTAAACATTTATTTAACAGCAGAAGAACTTGCCCTGAACTTTTTTGATGGACTTTATTCATTTCATTGCAAGATTGCAGTTCATAAACCAAATACTGTCCACTGTTCCTGGATTACAGGACCAGCAGCGGAAAAATCCCTTTCACTGGCTGCACTCGCTGGATGACGGAATGGCCAGAACATTACTGGCGATAAGCGCAAGGTTTGGAAAAACACTCCACAAACACAACAGATCAAAAGAATCTTCTTTGGGACTCTTGTAGTTAATACATGAAGCCCCGTCATCCTCAGGTTGCAACATTTGGTCGTTAGAGTCCTCTATATCAGCTAAATCGTCTCCCTTTTCTTTCTTTCATCACCACAAAGATAAAAAAAAGAAAAAACTAAATCATTCTCACCCACCTGCATAAAATAAATACCTGTCCGAACCAACACCGAGAAATTTTATCTGTAATTTTTACCCGCAAGTCAGTATTTCTGTGGTTTGTCCATCGGCTTTCTGACCCATTGCAGGACTCTGATACCACTCAACTGATGATGCGTCTTTTCTTACCATGGATACAACTGGCTCTAAAAGTTTCTCGCCAGGGACATCCATCCACGTCATCTCTATGGCGTTGGGATCTCCGGGTGAGCATGGCGTCAGCAGGTCTTCCACCACAACGCCAGGGTTGTTGAACGATGAACCCCGAACCTGAATTAACGTACACGGATGGACAGAAGTAAAAGGAGGATATAAAACCAGATTTCTGACACATGGCTGGGGTGAAGCCAGTTAAGTAAAAGAAGTTGACATCTATTGTCTGGTTACAGTTTTGGAAAGTTGATTCCTTATTGTACTCAGTATTTTTGACTTGCAGAAAGTATTTTACATACTAGTAGGCAGCAGAAACAAGAAGCATGTATTAATGTGATAAACTGAAAACAATGTTCTGTGTGACTGTGAAGCTGGACCGAATCCGCTTCTTATTGGTTTGTTCAGGATTTTCTTTGTTGGGTTTGAAGTTCAGGCTTCATGATGCAAGGCGAGAAAATACAGGAAGTTTAGCTTGCTGCTAAAAATAGAACAAGTAGTCACTTTGCTTTTACCTTTTTAAAGTGAGTGGCTGACTGAACCCTCCTGACGGGCTGCATGAGGGCGTCCCTGACGATTATGCTGATGTCTGCTCCAGAGTAACCCTCTGTCTTCTGGCCCAGAGTGGCAAAGTCTGCCTCAGACAGGTTGTTGGGGGTGGAGCCCAGGTGCAGTTTGAACATGAAGGAGCGGGCGTGCTCTTCTGGCAGAGGAATGTAGATTCTCTTTTCAAACCTAAGACAAAAGGTTCAGCTAGTCATGATGAGGTATTTCACCTCTTGCATCCTGAGAATTATCTTTATGAACTTGACAAAAAAAACAGTTTTGGATGAGATGACAGGATAACTTAAAAGACGCCAACCTTCTCCTGATAGCAGAGTCCAGTGTCCATGGTATGTTTGTTGCTCCCAGGACCAGAATTCCTTCATTGTCATTACCGACACCTGAGAGGGGAAAAAAAAAGAGATGCACCTTTTAGGCCTTTATTTGAATCAAAGAAAACAAATGAAGAAAATATTTTTGAGCCTAAATGTCTTTATCACACATGCAGATAAAAAGAAAAAAGCATTTTATAGACAAAATAATCCAAAGACTGATAATAAATGCTGCTGCTGCCTCAGTGACAAATACAAAAGTACAGCTTTTAAAGTTGAAGCCCAGAGTAATCATGGTAGTTTGTCATTGTGCTCACCCTGCATCTGGACGAGAAACTCTGTCTTGATCCTACGAGCGGCTTCACTCTCGTTCTCGCTCCTGGAGCCGCAGAGGGAGTCGATCTCATCAATGAAAATGATCGATGGTTTGTGTTCTCTGGCTAAAGCAAACAGGTTCTTCACCAGTCTGGAGACAGATGAGGGAAGAGAGAAAACAAATGCTTTCTATTCCAACTGATCGTGTTAAACTTCACCATCACCATTTTAAAGAAACCCAAGCCTCACTTCTCACTTTCCCCCAACCACTTGGACACCAGGTCAGAGGAGGAGACGGAGAAGAAGGTGGAGTTGTTTGCTTCTGTGGCTACCGCCTTGGCCAGGTAGGATTTCCCAGTTCCTGGAGGCCCAAACAGCAGGATACCCCGCCAAGGAGTTCGCTTCCCTACACAAACAGATATAACATGTAGAAAACAGTCCGAATACATGGATTTTTGATTAAATTTCACTGGTTTAAGACTGGTGCCTCATTTGCAATACCAGTAAACAGATGTGGGAATTTGATGGGCAGGATGACAGCTTCTTTTAAGGCTTCTTTGGCTCCCTCCAGTCCAGCTACATCGTTCCACTTAATGTTCGGCTTTTCCATGACAATGGCGCCTGGGAGAGTTTGATAAGTAATTAAAATGTTTTATAAAATGCTGCTGGATTCTGCAGCACTGGAGCTCACCTGAGAGCTGATTTTTGAACTTCTTCTTTTCTTCATCTTCCCCTTCACTTTCACTTCTAAAATAAAACAAAAACAGGAAGTGGTTTCATTTATTTACATTTTAATAAAAAGTGTCCAGCTACTTTTACAGACCGATAGTCTATAATAATGCTGATAAAACAGATGAAAGGAGCCACTATATTGCAGATTATAAGAGTTTAAAAGGGTTATCACAGCAACAGGTACTTCGAAATTAACTCATTGTGCAGAATTATTGATCACTCTCACCCTTTATCACCAGACTGGGATTCTTTGACAGGCTTGACAGGAGGACTCTTCTCCTTATTCTTCAGATATTGCTTCAGCTGCTCGGCTCTGTCCAGGTAGTCCGCACACTTAGCCCTGATGCTCTGCTTCGCTCGATCACCCTGCGCCTCATCTACATCAACAATGAGACTCTGATCACGCCACTGGGCTTAAAAAAAATGACACAAATGCATTCATCTTAGTGATATAAGCCAGGTTCCTCACACTTGACAACATGAAGGAAGTACTGCACAGCATGCTGATAACATCTGAGGGCCTCTTCATAGTTCTTGGCTTTGTCTTCCTCTGCAGCTTTGCCGGCCAGGTCTATAGCTTTCTGAAGACAAACAATATAAAAGACAAGTTGTCAAAAAACAGGCTTTTCTGAGCAGTATTTCAAAGCAAATATAATACACTACAGCTGTAGACACACCCTGTACTTTACGTAATGTGAAATGACAGCACTGGACTCTAAATAACGTGATCGTAACAGCCATGCTTTTTCCATTATTATTTTCAACTGGAAGTAAAGTGTAAACAACTATGTACTTGCTACATTTGGCTTTCTTTTGTATATTACATTGTAAAGAAAATGTTTGCTTCAATGTAAACATGGTTGTGTCAAAGAGCCAATGTGTCTCTCTTTATCCCTCAAGAGGGTTCGTTTCTTCAGGGGAAACCTCCGACATGAAAAACCTGCACCTACTTGCATTCACTTTGCACTTCCCTACCTGCTCTGTCTGTTTTTATTAAAATATATTTAAATTGGCTTTATTTTATAAACATAAAGACCAGTGTTTCTCACTGCACTGTAGCTTTAATGCTGTCCCCCATTATGTACGTCACTTTGGATAAAAGTGACTAAATGTTATGAAATGTGACTTGTTATATCATTTAGGGAATTTTGTGTCATTATCAAGCTGTGTGAAGATGTTCTGCTTTCAAAGATTACAATAAATCTTAGTTTAGTCAGTAATGAATTCAAGCAGGTTGGAGACCTTTATTTAACAATAGGTGGTGTTTCATACCTCGATAATATCAGTATTTTAATGTACATTAGAAAAACTAAACTGCAGTACATGTCTATAAAGTATAAAATATAGCAGACTTAAAGAGAAAAGTACTTAAAAGGTAGAAATACTTCAGTAAAGTAAGTGAAATCGAAAAAAAAAAAAACCCCATTTGTTACTGACCATTTACTCCAGTCACATAATTTAATGTGTAAGTTATTAAAGCTAAGCACCTTTCCTTGCTAAATTGGCTGCTTAAAGTAATTAAAAGTAGTGTTTGTTTACTAAAAGCCAAACAAACAAGAAGGTTTCGCTCTTCAACTCGTTAAGAGTTTGTCGCTCACCTGTAAATTACCGCCCGCCATTTGTTGTCTTTGTGTAGCTCAAAACGTCAGTCGCTTCGTTCAGATAAAGCCACAAACCAGCTGACTTTTCTTCTCCGTTTCAAGCTGCATGGATTTATTAAATCATCGACCAACTTTAATCGGAAAACATCCCAGAGGTTCGTCTCTTCCGCATCAAAAGCTAGACTATCACTTCCGCGTTGGTCACGTGACGTGATTTTTTTTTTCATCTCTGCCAGCTGCTGTGAGATGATGTTTGACATGTTTTAGCTTTTGAAATACATATATTTAAATATTCCTAATGAATTATCGCATACTTTCCACTTCTAGAAAAGGTCTAATAAATCCTAGTGTTTTGACTAGACTGTCTTCTCTCATTGCAAAACCTTGTTTGTCAGTATAAAACTGCATAATCTTATCATAGTAAACTTGCACACTGACTTTCTATTCAAATACATTTATTAAAAAGGCTAATACTGCGCAAAATATCTCAAAACTTTTACAATACCAGGAAAAAAAAGGGCCTTTATGTTTGGTTGATTATTATTCTTACTTTATTACCGCCTGCTGTTGTATTTATTCCACATAAGTAGAAAGCCTGATTCGTCACCTTCACACTGACTTTAATATATATGAAACATAGCTAAGAATCTGGGTAGTGCCCCCCAAAATGTGCCAAAATGTTGTGTTCATTCTTGTTTGGATGCTTCCACTCTCCCACGGTAATGAGAAAAAATTTAATTTGGCCATTTTCACATTATATTCATGGTTAAGAGCCCCAGTAGCATGTGGAAGACCCAAACACAGCCACAACAGCTTGGTACCACCTCCTCATGCTGGTCACCAGTCTGGTGAGATTTTGAGGTTTCTTCACCCAGGACTCGATGAACCAGCATCTTGCACATAAACATTTCCAAACTGATCTCACAATTTTTTAGTTGGGTTAAAGTTTGGACTGCATCCAGAACATCAGTCTGCTTGCTTAAATGCTGGACAAGACAAAAAAAAAAAAAAAAAGTTTGGACTGACAGCGTGTCATTTCATCCTCTTCATTCCCAAATTCTGGAGGGCCTCTGTAATGATCCTGGATCTATAGGGGGAGCTCTGTCACCAAGATTAGTCCCAGATTCTATAGATATGGAATCGCTGTTGGCTCCAGATTCTCATTCTTATTTCTATTCAACTCATTTCAGCTTTATCTGTATAGCGCCACTTCACAACAATGCTGTCTCAGGTCTCTTTACAGATGCATCAGTACATATCTCTGTCTTGTCATACAATAGTGAGTGGTACCCACCTGGCTGCAACTGTTGGCATCCACTTCTGGCATATTCACAGGAAACACGCACCATCCTCGACATCCATTGGAATGGCTTTGCCACTAACGTTGATGTCCTCGAACAGGCAGCGGTCACAAGCATTGAGACAATCCTGCTTATCACCACTAGTGGTAGGCAGGTCATGTTTGTCATGTTTCCAGAATGGTCAATCATCGACTGCCTGAGATCATACTATAAGATGAACTCTGCATCGGTTCACCATGCGGTCATTTTGGGAGCACCGAAAAAAGGAGTTCAAGTTTAAATCCTTGAATTCTTGTCACATTGATCACAAACAGTGGTCTGCCCTTACTTAGAATGGTGAGGTCTGACCACCTGCACCATATACAGGACCGTCTCCTGCTTCGAAGCAACTCGCAGACTTCCACTGCACTTGTTGCGGCACTGCCTGTTTTTTTCGTATCTGGTTCATCAACCACCAATCAGTATAAAAGGGAGCCATCTTTACAACTTTTCGTTTGTGAAGTCAAGCTAAGAAGAATGTTGCAGAGCATTTTGGCACATTTTTTGTGATCTACCTACGCGTGTAAAACCTTGTTGTAAAGGCGACTAATCAAGCTTTCCAACAATGTATAATACAAACACCAGAAATGATCAAACATACATTTCCTTAATTTTTATGCCAAATTCATCCATATCCATGTAGTATAGACCAAGAACAAGAAGATGATGGCAGACAAACAAATGTTATGTTGCTCTATAGTTAGTCCATATTTCTTCATCCACAATAAAAAGCAAGAGCTGTGAACAGTACATGTTGCAGTTGAGTATTTTAGACACTGCGGTTATTTCTTTTCTCTCTGTACACATCATCTTTGTGGCGGAGGGAGGTATGAAAGCAGGAACCTATGCTGTCATCAACTGTGTCCGTTTACGAGTTTTGGACGTAAAACCTTTAGGATGCGATCGCTCTTTGTAAGATCTGCAGGAAGTTCATTGTTCTGCAAAATATGCATGAGAAAAAATTATGAGCTGAGGCGGTCTACTTGCAGTAGCTTTACCCCGTTCACCATAACTAAGCAGCATACCTTGTTGGGTAGTGTGGGGTCTGCATTGGCCCCAAGCAGCAGCAGGACAGTTTGAAGATTTCCACCCAAGACAGCAGCATGAAGTGCTGTGTAGCCATTCTGGAGAAAAATACAAATAAGAATGCAGTTTGTGAAGAACTTTATGGAGTATTTCTTTGGAATCAGATTTTCCAAACGATGGAATCAGATTTGTTTCAGAATCTCCAAGCAAAACTTTTTGAAACTCAAGCAAAAACAACAATTAAAACCAAAACTTTCTAAAACTTAAGTAAAATAAATTATCTCAAAATCAAAAATTATCAATCATCATGAAAACTTAGCTTTTTATTTGGTTAAATTGAGTAGTTTTGTTTGTAGTTTCTTTTTCCTCTTTCTCTCTTCTCGCTATTTTGGTTGCGCCTCAGAGTCTTTGGTCCAAAACTCACCAGCCAATTGGAATGCGCCCCTGAAAAGAGCCCGCCCATGAAAAGTTTGTGTTAGAAATTAAACCAAACAATCGAGAATCAAAACCAAAGGCTGTGAGATCTCCAGACTTTGGGCGGGCTCTCACCTTTCATGGGCGGGCTCTTTTCAGGGGCGCATTTCGATTGGCTGGTGAGTTTTGGACTAAAGACTGTGAAGCGCAACCAAAATAGTGAGAAGAGAGAAAGAGGAAAAGGAAACTATAAACAAAACTACTCAATTTAACAAAATAAAAGCCTAATAGTTTTCACAATGATTAATAATTTTTTATTTTAAGATAATATATTTTACTTAAGTTTTGAAAAAGTTTTGGTTTTAATTGTTGTTTTTTATTTGAGTTTTAAAAAGTGTTGCTTGGAGATTCTGAAACAAATCTGATTCCATATATTTCTGAGTATATTTGCCAGAATGGACAACAACCGCAGCGTGTTTTACCTTGAGAAGCCCAAGTGAAGGCGAAAATTTCAAGAGTTCCTCAATGACAGCGTTGTGTCCTTTCAAAGCTGCTTTAAACAAAGCTGTTGAGCCATCCTCAAAAGACAGAAGACAAAGCCCAGAATTAACCTTAAGCCACGTTGATCAACGTTAAACCCTACTGGAGTACATCAGACGTCGTCTCAACAAGTCTGAATAGTTTCTTACTTTACTCTGAACAATTCTTTATAAATTTGAATCAAAAGAATAAATATAAACCAAAAAGCTTCCTGTTTTTACAGCTAAATTTTATCATAGAGAAAAAAACGCCTGCTTTCCTGCCTGGTTCTGTGCCTGCATTAAGGCTGCTTAAAGCTCAGCCAAGGTTAAAAAAATAAGGACCGAATGACTCCTAGAAGTAACAGGAATGTGATTATTGAAACTTTTATGAAGTTTATTTAAAAGATCAACGTACTTGTCTGTCCGCATCCCGATCTGCTCCACGTAAAAGTAGCACCTTCACCACCTCACTGTGACCCCTCTGAGCTGCCATCCATAGGGGCGCAGTGCCGTCCTGTGGAAACCAGAGGGCATGAAGTTTGATTTATATTTAGAGTTGTTGTGCACCAGTATATTAATCATAACGTGTATTGGCTGCATGACTTTTCTGCAGAATAATCACTTTACTGAACACTTTATGAGAGGCAATGTTTAGTGTCATGGTGCCTTGGTGGAGACGATTTTCAGAGCTTCCCTGAAAGCACCTTGATTACACTCTAATTCTCTTCACTTGTGCTTCCGCCTTTTTAAGCAGCAGTCCCTCTTTTTTCTGACTGCCAGGTTGTCAGAGTTTGTTTCTCTGCACGCATCAAGCCTATCAAAAGTATTCCGGAAAACCTGTGCATGAGCTGTTTTCTTCCTCCTGGTTTCCGAGCCTGCCTGCCCCAGTCTGGAAATCTGCCTCCACTGAAAGTCTCTTTGGTTTTCTGGAACTCTAAATGTCTACTGGATTTTAGATTTTGGATCATGTCTTCCTACTCATTATTACCACATTTTGGACTCTACTCTTTCGGGTACGTTAAAGTCTCTCAGCAGAAACGCCTCCAAGCTTGATTTTGATGAAGACTCACCTGTTTTTTTCCATCCCCACAGAGAAACAAGCTGGTGGAGTTGACAAGAATCCAAATAAAATCTCTACTTCTTACAATCCTGAGGTTTTTGAGTTTTTGTGGGTTGAGGCTGCTGAAATCATTAGTTTAGTATTATGTGCAATACAGGCCAGTTGTTGCACTCTTATTTAATTTATTTTATCTTTTCTTTATTTGATGTAATTTCAGTTTTTATTTTATTTTATACATAGAAATTTTAACATGATTATATATATTGTAGTAAATCTGGGACATTGGGTGCTGAATTTTGTGCCGTCTTGTGTAAATTTGTGCCATTATGAACAGTACAATTCTGACTCCAATTAAGTTGTGATGTTGTGTAAAACGTAAACAAAAACAGACTGCAAACATTTGCGAATCCTTAAACTATATTCAACTGAATATACAACAAAGACAAGATATTTAGTGTTCAAACTGATAAATTTTACAGCTTTCTCATATTTTTCTTTAATCGCACGTTTTGAATTTGATGCCCCCTACATGATCCTCAGAAAGCTGGAGCAGAGGCATGTTTACCACCGTGTTCCATTATCTTTTAATAACTCTAGTGTTTGGGAACTGAGGACACTCATTGTTGGAGCTGTGTACGTGCAATTCTTTCCCATTCTTGCCTGATGTGCAACAGTCTCTCTGTTGTATTGTATGTTCATAATGTGCCACGTATTTTAAGTAGGAGACCGGTCTGGACTGCAGCAGACCAGTCTAGTACCTGCTCTTTAACTACAAAACACGGATTTTCCAGAAAAAGACGTCACTTGGATGCAGCATATGTTGCTCTAGAACCTGTGTATACCTTCAGCACTAATGGTGCCAACAAATTTATCAGTGTGAACATTAAATATCTTGTCTTTGTAGAGCTTTTAATTGAACTGAGGTTAGAAAGCATTCTGTGTTTTACATTTTACACAATGTCCCAGCTTCAGTGGAATTGGGGTTGTTTCCTTGAATCTTTATGAGGACATGAAACACTGTCATAAGAATGTCTGAAGTCTTCATTTTTTATCATCCACTGTGCTGTCTTCAGTCAGGCTTTAGTGTTCAATTATTTGAAGTTTCACTATCATTGTTTACCTCAGTAATCTCACTGCACCAGCTGCTTCTGTAGTCCTGGCTGGAAGACTAGCACCACCTACTGTTTACCTCAATTACGTGACTCTTTTTAATCTCATCAGTGAAAGGAAATGCCCATATCTTTAAATGATATCTTAGTGTGCTATTAAACTAAAAACTAATCAATAGTTGTAAAACATTTGGGTGGAAAACTTTAAAATTTCACAATTTTTTTAATTAAAGAGAAGAAACATTAACAGAAGCTTCTGCAATGCCAAAGAAAGTGATAACACAAGGAGTCATGATGATGAGGACTTCTGAACTGATCTACACTGATTAACAGATCAGTATTGATATTATGTTTAAGCATAAACAAGCTGAAATAGAAAACAGGAATAAAGCTGGGAGAAGAGTGTGCTTGATGTTACATTACCTCCCTAGCTTGGTTAACCTTGGCACCAGATGACAGAAGCTGACGAATCACAGTCACATGACCCCCCTGGGCAGCGAGGAAGAGAGGAGTGGCACCATCCTGAAAATTTAAGAGTATTTCATGCTGCTTAGGATTGCCAAGAAAACTTTCCAAGAAGAAAACATTATATTGACAACATATAGATCTTTTAGCAGTAATTTCTATTTATAAACGCAAAACTGGACAATCAGGTTGTTGTCCAAAGCCTAAATACATAGTCAAATCCAGCCAAAGGTGACTCATGTCTGACTCAGCAGTCTGCAGAAACCCGAGGCTGGATTCCTGCTGCATTGTGAGCAGCTAATCATCTTGTTCCTGACAGACAAGGAGGCTTAATGTAGGACAATGAGAGGTACTGACAGTGAGGAGAGAGGCCTAACAGCAGGATGCAGATGTGGATGCAAAGGGCCTCACATTCAGCTGGTCATGCAAATTGGCTCCATTCTTCAAGAGGATGTCCACTACTTTGGAGTGACCATACTGAGAGGCAACAGTGAGTGCTGTACCGCCATCCTTCATGGAGAGAAGAGAAAGAAGACAAGCTGAAAGTTATCTTTGAGAGCCTCACAATTAATCCAAAGAGGTGTATAATTCAGCAGCAGATTTGTGCATCATTGCCTTGTTGTCACCACAGGGAGCTTTCTGAAGTTGGAGATGATAGGATCACGCTCATTATTTGGAAGACTGTGAAACACGTCATAGCAGCTTACCTTTGTCTGGAACTCAGTGGAGGCACCAAACTCAAAGAGGAGCTTGACAACGTCATGATGTCCCTGCTGGGAGGCGAAGAACAAAGCTGTAGAACCCGTCTGGACAGGAGGATAACAAAAAAAAAAAGCTGGTTATCTGTACAGCATGTTAATTATATTTCTGCATATTTAAAATTAGAGATATAGTTTAAAAAAATTTAAGCTGTGTTTTATGTTTTTTTTAAATTAATTTGATTGCAGAGTTCAAAGGTTTTGCCGACTGTTTTTACCAGCCCCTCGAGACGCTGTTTTTATTGGCATGTCTTCTTATAAAAGTGACATTACAGACACTTGTATCTTAAAGAAACAGTCGGAAATGTTGTGAACAGACTTCTAGCTTGCTGTTGCCTGTAGGTAAGAAAACTGATTTAAAATCTCAGAGATTCTGACTCGCATATTTGTTTAATCCTGACAAAAGCGAAGCATAAATAATTAGCTTGATTTCAGAGTGTTTAATCAGACAGTCTAAGAGAGTTGCAGCCCTGGAGGTTAATATAACACTAGATGCAGTCAGTCCATTTGCAAGTTATTATCATTATTTCTATGCATTTTTATTTTTTTTTTACCTCTCTCTGGTAGTTGATATCCGCTCCTTGCATGATAAGCTCTTTGACACACTCATAATGGCCGCTGTACGATGCCACCATCAGAGCTGTTGTTCCATACTGAAAAGAAACATGCAGATATTGAGCGAAAAGCCCTTTTTCCTCCTCTTTACTTTGCAGTGGCTCGTTCGAAGGTCGTAAAATGTGGTAATGGATTGTTTACATTCTGCAGGTTTCCAGCAGAATAAAAACATGAATTTTTTATTATAATGGAGAAAAACAAATGATAAGGGTGCTGAACATTAAATGGGTCTGTCGGGCTGAGATATCAGGGGCCAATTTTCTTATTTTAATTAAATACAAATAGGAAAAACAAGAACCAGATTTGCCAAAGAGAAGTGAACTGAAGAGACAGAAAATTGGCTATGAAGATATACCAAATGAATAAAATATGACACAAAATATAGACATTTAAAACGGCTATAGAGATGGAAACTGGCCAAACTTGTCACAAAATAGTTTCAACATAACACTAGTGAGATGTGGAGACTTTAAGATGTGACAACAGGTGCAAAACTGAATGACAATACAGGAACCTTAAAAGAAAACATACGATACATGACGAGCACAAAGCAGACACACAGAACTGGGTTTGCAGAGACGTAAATAAGACACATAATGAACAAAATCATGTTCGCCTGGAAAAAAAAGTTTCAAACTGAAAGTCACACATTTTGAAGAATTATGCCAATCATGTTAAAAACTGAACACACAAAACCCCTGCATGCTTTGTGAACGTGTCGTGTCTTGTGCAGTCTTCCTGTCTCAATCTTCAGGGACTTTTTGTATTTCTTTTTTTTAATTTTTTTGCTCATGCTTTACAATACTGGACACAAAATGTGCTTTGTTACACGGGAACGCCTTGGAAGTAAATCAGGAACTAATGGATAACTAACCAGTACTTCACTAAGACCAAGCTTATGATGGAACAACTTGTTAGTTATCCAAAGAGGAACAAATCAGGACTAATAACTACTTACCAGTACTCACTGGTGACCACAAAGACCAGTTGTTCCCTAATAAGCCTGGTCTTTGTGGTCACCAGTAAGTACCTGATAATTACTTTTACAAGTATTGTAAAGTGTTTTTTTTTCTTCTTCAATAATCTGTCCACAGTGAGGACACACACTCCAACACATGAATCACAGAGGCAAGGCTGGAGACTCTCTGTATCCCTACCACAGGTGGGTTATGGTTAAAGCGTGCAGCTGAGCAGCCAGGACATGCAGTGTCCGTACACTGTCTCTGCAGTCCGCATCCACTCGCCCGCTGTTGAGCAGCAGCTGAAGCAGAGCCAAGTTTCCCTTCCTCGTTGCCCAAAACACAGCATTAGCCAGGGGTGTTTCCTTCTAGAGGGTAAATACACACAACACTGACACTTAAACCACCATTATAACATTAGACATGCTGCTAGTAGACAGTAAGAGAGTGTCCTGGTGTCCCCAACACATGTGCAGGTAACATGCAGTGTTGTGTAACGAGTGCATAATAATAAGTAATAAGCTTTTCTCTAATATTCTTCACACTAAAATTTATGGATGGGGACTGGAAGAGGGTTGAGTCTCTACAGTGGGGCTTTCAGGTCAATAAGCAGAACCATGTGAACATTTTGTGAAAGTATGCCATATGATGCCTTTGTTTGTATGTACACGTGCACGCACATGCAGCCTCAGAGCTAGACAGTGTGATTATTAAGTACATAGCCAGTAAATGCCAGCTTTACTGTTTCCTCTCAATGTTTAACAGCTAAACACATCACATCATCGTCATCATCTAAAACTCCGTCAATGAACTAGTTTGCACTTGAAGAGGAAGCAGGAGTGATGTTATCTAATCAAGGCCCTGTCAGGCTGCTGCGTGTATACAGTGATGGGATGGAGAAAGCTGGTTTACCTTGAAAGACATCTTGTGGACCTTAGTCTTGACTCATGACTGTCCTTCCGGCGCACTCAGTCATTAGAAGCAATGCTGAGCGCCACTTGCCTGTTTTGCCGCACCGTGTTTGGGTGTTGCCGGCGCCCTTTCGCCACCATAATAACAGACAGGACGGTCAGCTGTGCGCATCC
The DNA here is from genome assembly GCF_933228915.1 of Telmatherina bonti. Taxonomy (NCBI): domain Eukaryota; kingdom Metazoa; phylum Chordata; class Actinopteri; order Atheriniformes; family Telmatherinidae; genus Telmatherina; species Telmatherina bonti. Next base: position 30,125,647 of record NC_136626.1, read on the forward strand.
TCTGCAGTCCCGCACGGAGTAATGGCCAGGCATGGCCACCAGGGGTCGCTGCCGAACACGCTGACTCCTTGTTGCTGCGAGAATTTAAACTGCCAAACGAAACGTGAATAAATAAATAATTAAACAAACAAATAAATAAGTAAATAAATAAATAAATAAATAAATAAATAAACGGTAAATATAAAAGAATTGAAATATATTGAATGAAATATATAGAATGAAAATTATTGAAAAAGGCCCTGACGTTAAACAAAATTTGATAATTAATGACTAAAAACACAACTAAACGAACAAATATGTTAACAAATTAATATTGTTTTTATAGGCAACTTTCAAAGAAGTTTAGAAAAAACGTGGAAAAAAAGGATAGCCACCCTTCAAGAATGAAAGAATGAATGAAGAGTTGTTAATGACAACTTTAATAGAAGAATAGGAAAAATTAGGAAAAAAGATACATATGCACAAAAATCTCTGAATGAATAAATAAATAAACAGTTGTTAGATGCAAATTTTAAATGAATGAAAAAATGTGGAAAAGTGGTCACTCACCATAAACAAATAAAAATAATAAAGTGTAAATAATATAGTTGTTATAATAAACTGTGGAATACCTCCCACTCTTCTCCTGTTCAGCTGCTGAGGCACACGGATGGAGGCTTCTCACAGAGCTTGAATTGTCAGCCTATACTGTACAATATGTTTTTCTTTAGTCACAGCTATTTGCTCTGTGACGGATACATTCTGAGCTGGGAAAATGACTTCAGCATCACTCAAGCTGTGATTAATGGAACGAGAAAGTACACAATGAATTTACCGTAGATGTAGTAACTGCCTTCTGCCCCGGTTGTTACGTGACATCAGACCCATATCAGTGATTGTAGAAAATTAGCTTGTTTTTCACAGGCAGTCGTATTTACATATCCCACTGGATCTGCACCAAAGAACCAGCTTCATCATTTTGCTCCATGCAGAGATGTTATTAATCACTAAATATCACTTTCACCCGTCATTCACAGTCCATGACGTCTTCTCTTTGGCTCACCAGAACTTTCTTTTTTTCTGCTATGGTGATATTAACATCTGAAGTTGGTCATTTTTGCATTTAAAGCCTATTTTCGTGCGCCATTTTCCTACAGTTTGGTCTCAGATATTAACTTCCATGTCTACATGTTTGACTTAGGATTTTCCTTCCCTTTACAACTTTGTAATTCTGTCTGTACATACTCTAAATGTCAGAGACAACAGGGGATAACTAAAATGTTTTGCCACACTCTGCACCAAATTACCTTCTTTAAGGATGTTTATATCCTTTTCTGATTCAGCTGATGTAATGAATAAAGTAAAAAAAAAAAAAAGAAATAAAAAATCTAAATAAAGATTTGATTATTTAGACTTGTGCCATTTTATCACTATTGTGTAATGAACTTTGAACACCATGCTGGTCATAGCTTTTACTGATGCTTTGTTGTTGATGTTATTATGCATCTGATTTTAGTTATAATTTGAATGCAGAATTTTGCTCAGAATACAATAGGTTTATATAAAAATATACACACTTTTCTGAAGTAAAGTTCTTCTTTCACTGCTGGTTTTGGTAAGTTAGAGGTTAGGTGTTGTGTCCAGTCATAAACAGGTATTTTGAGGATTTAAGATATTGCAGCTTTGGCTGTTTCTAAATGATAACTACACGTTTCTGGAGTCTGAGCAGGCAAAGCAACTTATTTTTGTGGACTAATGCCACTCTCAGTGTCTGCTATAGGTGTTGATTTGGGGATTAAATAAAAGTATGGTAGAAACATGTACTTACTGGAAAGCTATATAAGGCAGATTGGTAGTGTGTTTCTGTGGCACTGGTCAGACTCATTCTAAGAATATGGGAACAAAACAGACTAACCTCTGTGCAGGTAGGCTTTTTGGGACTTCTTTTGAAACAGTTTGAAACTTTAATAGATGATATGTGTTGATTTAATATGTTGTGTTGACTCTAGCTGATGTTCCTGTGTAGAATTAGGAGAGATTAACCACTTGATGATGATTTAGTTGGAATAAGAGAAGTCATGTCTTTGTAATATGATTTATAAATACAAATATGAAGAGAAGATTCAACTCCCTGTCATGCTCTGGTTCTGGTAGTTAAGCAGGCAGGTTTTCTGCTGAGAGCCATGCTGCTGTGCATCCTGCTGTGCAGTCCCCAGAGCGTGCTGTCAGACTCGGACGAGGTGGTTCTGACTGAGTGGGAGATCTGGAAAGACAGCAATGGCATAACCCATGATGAATCAGTGAGACAGACCTCATGTTTTGAACTCATAAACAGCAACAAAGCACATGTGCTCTAAATAACTTGATTATTTTGTTTTGTATTTTCCAATCAGGATGACGTGCAGAGACGAGTCATCTGGGAAGGCAATAAGCAGATGATTGAAAACCACAATCAAGGTTTTCTCATGGGGAGAAGGCCATTTGCTATGGCCATGAATAAATATGGAGACCTAGTAAGAAGTAGAGTTTTTTTTTTTTTTTAACCCCAGAACAAGGTCCAGTTTTATGACCATGTTAGCTTTAGAAATAATAGTGGCTGGAATTTTTTACCTTTTGACCAAACAGATTGGATATTTTTCCCTTCCTCTAGTCTTTGTACTCAGCTAAGACAACCAGCTGGTGACTGTAATTACTTTAAACAGATAATAATAACGCATGGACAGTAGTGCTGATAATGTTTTTTAGAGATTAAATGAGATTTATTGGCTTGAATTTGTGTTTTGCTGGTTAAATATAAGTATTATGAAAGCTTTAAAGAACAATCTTCCCTTTGTCTTCCATTTGTAGACAAAACAGGAGTACCGGGTTTTGCAGGGAGCCACTATTAATGCCCAGTTTGCAAAGCGAGGGAAGCATGTGTCGGCTCGAAAACTGCATTACCATGCCAAAAACTTAAATTCCCGGTTTGTTGACTACAGAAACATGGGCTACGTCACTGAAGTTAAAGATCAGGTAAGGTATCTCTCGGCATTTGAGTCATGTGGGACACAATCACAGTCAGGTCTATGCTTTAAACTGTCTTTCCAGGGTTACTGCGGCTCATGCTGGGCTTTCAGCACTACAGGAGCCATTGAGGGACAATTGTACAAAAGAACAGGCCAGCTTATATCGTTGAGTGAGCAAAACCTGGTGGACTGCTCCAAACCGTATGGGACCAACGGGTGTAGCGGTGCCTGGATGGCCAATGCCTATGACTACGTGGTCAGCAACGGGCTGCAGGCAACAGACACCTACCCATATACCTCAGTGGTGAGTCTCCACTTGTAAATCACATTAAATACAATCGGAACAAATCTGAATTCAACCTGCTGCTAAAATGGTCTTTCTCAATAGGACACCCAGCCTTGTTTCTATGACAGCAGTCTTGCAGTTGCTCATGTCAAGGATTACAAGTTTATACCTAAGGGAGATGAGCGGGCTCTGGCTGATGCAGTGGCAACAATTGGCCCGATCACCGTAGCCATCGATGCTGATCATTCAAGTTTCTTGTTCTATAGCTCAGGTGAACCGTCTTTAAATACTCCCATAATGTAATCATGACATTGGATTTCTGATAAGAACTTTTGAATGTTTTCTTTTTCTATTGTTTTTATTTGATGCTAATCTGTATAAAAATGAGATAAAATGTCATTAACGTATAAGACAAACATAATGAATTGTATCAACTGTGAAAGTTAAATGAAAATATCAGTAAAACATTAATCTTGTTCACTGATAATGTGCTTTGAATTTTCTGACAGGAATTTATGACGAACCCAACTGCAACTCAAACCATCTGAGCCATGCAGTGTTACTGGTCGGCTATGGGTCGGACAATGGTCAAGACTTCTGGATAATCAAAAACAGGTCCGTTTATACTCACACATCCAATAAAATTCATATCAAATGTTAAGTTTCATGTTTTTTTTTTTTTAAATCAATAAACAAACATTCAAATCTTTGCATTTTTTAAAAAAAATCTCTCTAGTTGGGGAACCAGCTGGGGTGAAGGCGGCTACATGCGATTGACCCGAAATGGAAGGAATACTTGTGGCATTGCCAGCTACGCCTTGTACCCAATTTTATGATGATGATTGAATAATGCTGATTGTTACTACTGTCTCCTCCATCAGGGGAGACATCCTGAAAAAGTAATCTGTCAGTACTCATACAATTAATTTTAACTATATATTTTATATAGCTTGTGCTAAGATTCACATTAGATTTTTATGGTGAACACATTTCTTCTCTCAGGGATGTAAACACATATGTTTTATGGGTTAGATATGAAACATTTCACAAAAAATAATGAAAAAGATCAAGAATATATAGCTAATTGGCAATAAAATAATATTCAAGCCCCATTCCCACTGCCATTAACTTTTGGATTTTGTCTTAAGTTGACAAATTGGCAGTCATTATTCATTTCGAGGCCAGTTGGGAGATTATATAGTACAGAAAAATGATAAATAAGCTAATTAGTGTAAGCAGCAGCCAGCTACAAGGCCAAGTTCTCAATGGACTCAACAGCTGCAAAGTTGTATTATTAGCCGGACAGCTAAATTTGCATTAGCTCTTAGCTCAACAGCTATGAAGCTATGTTAGCTATTAGCTCAAAATCATTAAAGTTGCATTAGCTATTAGCTCAAGAGCTACAAAGCTGTTTTAGCTAATAAATAAACAGCAACAAATCTGCATTGGCCTATAGTCCTGCTTCAACTAATATTGTAGCTTATGGGCGAATAGTTCACAGTTAACAATTTGAAAGCTAACCAGACTTTATATATTTTACATTGTTAGACTTTAGATATGACTTTAACTATTCTGCAGTTTTCTACTGTTTAACAAGTTACATGTCCAGACTGCATTTCTTTGTTTAGTTGTTTTAACAACTCTTTTAACTTACAGTGACAGTGTGGAATTACACAGACCAAAACTGATTGTCAACCTGTTTCAGGATTCAATCTGGATCTGTCAGAGATGGTGCAAATAAAATTCTCATATTACAAATAAAGATTTTACATGTATAATTTTTTCTGGTGGATTTTTTTCCCCTTCTTGTCTTTCATTGACCACATTTATAATTTAGTATTCCTTATAAGCAATATTTTGTTAGCTTTACAATGTATTGCTTCTCTTACACCAGTTTTTATTTGACCCCTGCATCTTAAAGACTTTAATGTTGACAAGTTCAACCACACCTCAATGAACTTTGAACCTATCTATGGTAGACCAGTAGATACTAACAATGCAGGTTTTCTGCTTGTCTCAAACACAAAAAGCTCCAAGGTTCACATGTGAGGATTTACCTGGCAGGAAGAGAACTAGTGCCCGCGGTGGAAAGATTTTCTATTGCATGTCTTACAGGGTTACAAAGGCTTAAAATGAAGTGGAATACACATGTGCTTCGCATTGCTGTGTGTTTTACTTTGCTCTGCTTTTCTCTTATTCATTGCTCTATCTATAAACGTGCAAAGTGTGACAGTCACACTCAGATCCATCAGAAGAGACACAGCATGAAAAAGTTTTGTGATCCCTCCTTCACCTACCAGACAGCAGGTGCCATCACTCAGGTAATAGCAGTTTGTGCAGTTTTCTGAGATCATGACACATTCTATTGTAAAACAAGGGATATATTGTATTAAGATATATGAATATCATAAAGTTATTATTACATGCTCTCAGAAGTCACTATTATTAAGTCAAAACTATCATTGTGTGCCAGGTATTCTATTAGTTAAACTCTTCATATCCATTTGAATAAAGTTCATTAATAACCTGTGTATGCCCATTTCCAGAACGCTCAGTAGCACTTATGGTTCTTTTCTCCACTTCAACCCATGAATGGGTTATATTTTCTTTGTAAAAAAGAAACCACTTATCTGTCTAATTAATCACTTGGCTCTGATAAGAGACTGCATATAACCAGGTCATGCAGCGTTAAAAATGTTTGCTTGTGATAATTGTCCTCCAGTCGGCTGCTAAGCTCCCTATTTTGCTATAGAAATGCAGGTCTGGCTTCTACAGAGAGTGGGCAGGATCACAAAAGGGTCAGTGTGTGCCGTGTAGCTGTAATGGACTCTCAGAAGAATGTGATGAACAAACAGGGCACTGCGTGGTTGGTGTCACACATACACACACACACACACACACACACACACACACACACACACACACACACACACACACACACACACACACACACACACACACATATAGGGGCTCAGGTGCAGATGTAAATTTCCATCAGATTTCAGGGTTGCAGTTTTTGCAGTCACTTTGCTGAGCCAGATGAATATTGTGTTACTGTTGTTAAGTTTGATCTCACTGACCTCCAGAACTGTCAGTTCAACGCTACTGGGGACCACTGTGAGCTGTGTAAAGAGGGTTACTATGGGAATGCTGCAATCAGGACCTGTCGTGCCTGTCCATGTCCCTCTGCCCAGAACAAGTCAGTCACTGTTGATTATCTGCCTTTCCTCTGCACAGTCTGCATCTCTCTTTTTTTCATGAATATAAATGTCTTTATATTCTTTTCTTATCTTCCTCTTCTTATTTTAGTTTTGCATTGGCCTGTCTGGAAATCAGCGTAGGAGTTGTTGAATGTTTGTGCCAACGAGGTTATAGCGGGGCCAGATGTGAGAGGTGAGACACATTTGCAAACACTTCCAATTTTACATGAATTGTGATATATGAAGCAAAATATTGCATCCTGTCAACAGCTGCCAATAATTTCTTGCACTTCTCTCAACTTAGATGCGCATTTGGTTACTATGGCAACCCAATGATGCTAGGAGGCGTCTGCAAGCCCTGCAACTGTACCAGCAGAAGTTTGGATGTTTGTGATCCTCTTACTGGAGGTAACTAATGACTTTCATATGGAAACATGGAGCATTATTCTTTTATTCATTCATTATCCTGACCGTTTAGTCCCACTAAGGGTCGGGGGAAGCTGGAGCCTATCCCAGCAGTCTTTAGGGGGAAAGGCAGGGTACACCCTGGACAGCTCAGACCATCACAGACATAAAGTATTAGCACAAATTAAATAGGAAAAGTGATGATTATTAGTGTCTCAAAATCCAATATTTACCGTGATGCAACCTAATGTATGCGATTAGACATTATATGTCTAATGATTTACTAGGTTCATTCAAAGGTTCCATTTCTAACAAGTGTACCCTCCAATTTGAAAAAAGATGCCTCACAATAACAGACTTATGGTGCCAGAAGACATTATTTGGTAGTTCTCGCTGCTTGAGTTGTACGCATGACAATTTTAATGTGATGAGATCCATTGTAATAACTTTTTTTTTTTTTTTTGTCAGAGTGCATCAGATGTGATAACAGAAGCTGTAAAAAGAACTGCAAAGGTAAGTTATGGCTAAAAAATCTATCAAAAATTTCAACATGAAATGTGAAGAAAGATGTTCTTTCTAGTGCTTCTTCATTTTGCCGTTCTGTATTTACTGGCAGAAGGGGACAGATGTGCTTACACGCTGCTGATAGACTTGAAAAAAATGGATGTTAGCCTGACTTGGATAGAGCAGCAATTCCTCACAAGTGGTCTTCCTTCATTCAACCTGAAACATCTGCTGGATATTACCTCACAAACCAAGGTATAACTGGCTCATAAAGTTATTCATGTGAAACATTTACATTTTGCTGTATTTTCTTTTATATGTTTCCACAAATTTGGAAACTTATCATATTTTATATTTACCAGATTCAGGTTGGTAAGCAAAGTGCTGCTGTGAGACACCTGCATCTAAAAGTTGAAGAGCTGGGGGCAGATGTCGCTGCAGTCAAAAATGACTTGAGTCAGCTGATTGATGAGGTACCTGGAGGGGAACCTTCTTGGTTTAATCAAAGTGAAACTCAGTCAGAAGTTCAGAAAAAAAAACAACTTTTGTGACAAATTGTAAATGTTCACTGTGAATTATGAAGGTATTTTTTCATAAACGGATTACATCCCATGAGGAAGAAAATAAAACGCAACTCTCATATCTCAAAACTATGATCAACTTTCCAGAATCTGCACACTACACCATATCTGGAGGAGTTTTTGCTGAATGTGAATAGATCAGCGTTAGAGGTGCAGAAGCTTCTTTCTGAAGCTGAAAGTCTCTTCCAAGCAGTGCAAGGTAACCTGCCTCTCATATGCAAGACTTTCTGAGACTTCATAAGGAAACAGAATGACGAGGCTTGTCAAAGTAAGCATTGGTCCCACACATCATTAACAGTACATTTTGTGCTTTTATGGATTGGAAGATATGATTAAACAGCAAACCATTTTGAAACCTGAGGACTCGGAGACTCTCTCTGAAACGGACAAAGACGAGATGATGGAGGAGGCCCAGCAAATCATGCAGGAAATTAGAGACAGACGCTGCTCGGCTCAAAGGAACGAAGCTGACAGCACGCAGGAAGAGGCCCACAAATGTGAGTGATTTAAATTCATCTGTCAGTTGCTGTTTGGCGCTGACTTTATGCTCCATTTATATGACAAAGACAGAGACTGGAGCAACAGGTGGAAACTTTAAAAACCCAAATACAAAAGGTTTGCTTCCTCATTTACGCTCCATATATTTTTCCATCCAACCATCTTTTCTTTTTTTTTTTTAATGCAAACAATTTAAGTGACAGAAGAGATGACAAGTATATGTTTGTTCACTAAATAACTGTGACACACAGTAGTTAGTTGTTTTAGTCTGGCAATCAGAACATAAAGGCTGAAGTCAGACAGCTTAGGTCGTAGTGTCCGAGGGGGCCAGGCCATGTGTGGGGGAGTCTTATTGACAATGTCATGTCTCACATGTTTAGTTCCAACAAAATCTGAACAACATGCAGTACTGCAAATTATTTTGGTCTAGTTTGATGTTTCCTTGACAGGTATAATGAATTTTACAGAATTCAGAAATCTTCTAGACATGTCAAGTTGTCACTTACATCCAGCAGGAAAACATCTGTAGCTTATTACGTAATAAAATGAAAGCAGGTAGATTCTTTTTCCATTAGATGCAGCCTGGCAAGTAGTTTTTTCCAGTCTTTATGCCAAGTCATGCTGTCCAACTGCCAAATAGCATATTTAGCAACATGCTAAATATGCTAAAATGGTGAGGCTGATCTTCTTATGTCACATCTCAGAGCCGTAAAATCATCCTCATATGAAGTTTTGGCTTTATTCTGGCCTTGTGAGAGTTTTTCATGTTTAAAATGGAAATGTTTTTGACTTTTAGAGGATGCTGACTCATATTAGGCCATTTTCTCAACAGAAAAGGCAGACAGCAGGTAAATAACACAAGTTATGACTGAAATCAGGGTCCTTCTGTTGTCAGTTAACGTGAAGCTGATGTGTACATCCACAACATGTGGCATGGGAAATGTTTTGCCTTGATTGGATACTTTTCATCTGAACAACAGATTTGAAGAAATTTTTATTTTATAACCTAAGAAAGTTATAAAAATGCTATGTTTTACCTGAACTTTGATTAGCAAAAAGTTGAAGAAATGAAGCAAAAAATCATCTTAATATCATTTAATCATTGATAAGTGTTAATATCCCATGAGGTGTTTATGGTGGGTTATTTTGCAGCGTTGCCTTCTGGAAATAAGCTTGTATATGTGCATTAGAACTGGTCCAAATATGGAAGCAGAATCATGGCACAACATCTTGCAATCCGATCACAGAGAAGCTACCCAAAATGCCATAGTTTTATTAATTTCTGATATTTATCGATACAGTGGTATTTCAACCCTCTGATGCATGAATTATTAAAAAACAATGCCATATTCTTTTACATGCAATATTTGACTTCTACAGACATATACAGACACTTTTCTATGTCTTTAATATTATTTGACTTTTTATTTAGTTCATTTTATCTATTCTAGATAAATATTTATAAAATATCATATTGTCATATTTATGTAAAAGAAATATTCTATAAATATTGACTCATGTATTTTTTTTCCTGTTTATTACTGTAAAGTTGATAATTTCATGTATGTGTATATATGAAATTTTATACAATATTTGTTTATTCTTCAGTGAGTGGTTTCTTGTTGGGTGACTCTCCTGATGTCCACTGAAATGGCAAAATATACGATTCTCATTTATGAATACTAGAAAACAGCTTTAAATGGATGCACGATGCATCAAAGGGTTAAAACAGAACTGTTTTTACCCGAAAGCCAAAACAAAGAATTAAATTTAATAAGACGACTTGAAGCTACTGAAGGACACTTATGACACTCGCAAAGAGTCAACATTTTCCACAAGATTAGAAATTTCTAGTGTGCTTCATCATTACTCCTGAGAAAGAAAATAAAAACCAAATTAGCTCAACTTTACCCAGCTGTGTAACAGTAGAGGAAGAAAAAGAGCCGTATACTGCATGTGAAAATAAACTATATGTCTATTAAATCATATTCCAATTTATTTAATAATTTGTTTTTTTTTTCAGTGCTAAACATTATTAAGAACAACATATCAGGTCCTGCAGAAACCTTCCAGACTGGTCTAAATCAGACGACATACTTACTGATGGCCTCAGGCTCTTCTCTGAGAGAAGTAGCCGAGCTGCTGCTCTCTGCAGACGATGCAGTAAACAGGACAAAGACCTTTAACCAAGAGAGTTTGGCTGCTTTACATCATCTGCAGGTAATGAGAACCCCGCTGTCACTAGTTACATCACACATTACTGATGTGTACTTGGTTATTATTAAAGTGCTGCAGTTGATGACTCACTTTCTTCAGTGTTTTCCAGCATGTTCAAGCTCCACTTAGAAGTGAACAAAAGATGCTGCAAAACAACATTGCGGATGTCTTCTCAGCGCTTGAGGTAATAAAACAAGTATGCAAGCACCTTTTTAGGAACATCAGTGAAATCATGCTTTCTTTAACTGCAGCATTAAGTTTATTAAGTGTGAATTATAGGAATTTGTAAAGTATGCGGCTCAGATTGATGGAGCAACACGGGAAATGTCTAAAAAGTTAGACAACACCCTACTGAGCGTTGCAAAGGTGGATGCTGTAGCCAAGGCTGAGCAACATGCGGAAGAGCTCAAGACCATGGCATCAGAATTACATCAGTGAGTGTGACGCTGAAATGAGAGCTTCTGAACAAATTCAGTGAAGAGTAAAGTCAGCTATTGCTCTGACTAAAACACCATGTTGAACATTATTGCAGAGTGCTGTATAACGTGACCAACAGCACTGAGCAGCTCAGGATTCCGCGTGTAGGAAGTTATGAGATAATGAAAGCACTAGAGACAGCAGCGTCAACAGCAAATCACTCTGGAGAGGCTGCTGATCAGGCTTTAAAGGTAGCGTAAGAGCTATTAGTAATACTTGAATTAACGCTCGAATGTTTATCAGTAGTGTTAATGTGATTTTGGGATGGTGAACTAGGTCAAGGAGGGAGGAGGTGTGATCATCAGAGCTGAGGAGATGAAAGACAATTCAGCTCATTTGCATACGGAAGCCAACAGCACTCAGAGCCACTTTAAAAGTTTGTGAAAAGCATTATTTTTCACATATACCATCATTTCATTGTATTATATATGTCTGATAATGCACAAATGAAATCCTTTTCTGTTTCTTTTGAGCAGCGCTTTCAAGCACTGCACGCTCTCACAAAGAGAGAGTGAAAAAGCAAATGGAAAAAGTGGAATCACTGAAAGGGGGCATCCTGACAGCTGTAGATGGCATTAAACAGATCAAAAGAGGTCTGTCAAGCTCATTACATGTCAAAGAAAAGAGAAGGCATATCATGCAGTGTGTCTGGACATTTGATATAGCTTTTTCTTTATTGTGTTTTAGATGCTTTAGGCTTCCTGATAGAGTCTGTGAAGAACGATTCTTCCGCTGCTAACTCCCCGGTCAGTCATGTGGGGGAGCAGCTGAGGAACATCAGTCTCAAAGTGGAAAAAATAGCTGCAACTAAAGTTAGTTTAAATATCGACAGTGTGTGGACTGATGCAAAGCGAGCGTGTAAGTAGCTCCATAGCTATTAATTCCTTCAACAGTCTGCTGTTGTACTATAATACTTGAACAGTTTAATTATTATGACTGTTTTTATTCTTTTTGGGCATATCACAGTGAAAAGCTTCCACAGAGCGCTCCCTGTATTAAATAACAAGCTCATAGAAATCAAGGCTCTCAGTGGGAGGACGTCTCCTTCTGCCGACATGACGGAGAGCATCATGAGAATCAAAGATATAATAAATGAGACAAGAAACTTTGTTAACAGGGTAAGTTTTCCTTTTCATTTGACAAGTCCTACTGCGCTTCCAAGAAAGCTGCCGGTATCAATATAGTTTAATGTGACAACTCATAAAAAGATTACATCTTTGTAAAAGCTGCATTGTGTAGGATGAACCCACTGATATAACAGCTTCTTATCTCCACAGATCTTTCTGATATCTTTTAGATGTAGATGGGTGGACTTTCTGAGTGAAATTACCCTCTGATCCACAGCAGATGAAAGAAAAAAACCCAACATCACCAAAACACAACAAAGACCGTTAACTGGCACAGATTCCCCTACGTATTAGTGATGTGGCCTGAAAGAGCCCACAGGAGTATGTTCAGACCCTCAGTGCAATTTTAGCCACTAACATCACTGTAGAACGATAATATAGGTTACTATTGTCAAAACATGCATTATTTCCTCTCTCGCATGCAAGTATGCTCAACACTGACAACATTTATTCACTTGTGAATGAATAATGTTAAATGATTGCATTAATGATCTTTTAACCCAGTGTTTCTCAATGCCGGTGCTCAGCCTGCATGTTTTATAGGCAACCCTACTTTAACACACCTAAATAAAATAAAGGTCTCGTTAACAGGCTGCAAAGAACTTGATAAGGAAGTTTGATATTCTGACTCAGGTGCTTTGGAGGAGGAACATGTCTAAAACTTGCAGGGCAGGGGGGCCCGAGGACTGGATTTGAGAAACACTGTTTTAACCAATGCACACATACTTACATTGCTTCACTGATCTAACAGTGACATTCCTGAGATGGGAACTGAAAACATTACTACCCAAAGAGAATAACTATGAGAAGGTTTCTGCAGTCCAAAGTAGTTCAGTTTCATGATCCTCTTGCTATAGATGGGAAAAAAGTAATCAATAAACTTGCATCATCTGAAGAATTCTCTGCCAAAATAAGCATAAATACTCAGCGACTACTTTATTAGGTACACCCATTGATTTGCACTTTAACACACATATCTAAGTATATGGCAGGAACTCAGCGTATTTAGTAATGTAGACGTGGTCAAGACGGCTTGCTGAAGTTCAATCTGAGCACCAGAGAGAGAGAGAAAAGGGATTTAAATGATTTGAACATGGCATGTTTCTTGACACCAGATGGGCAGTGAATGGTCTGAAAAATAGAAATTGTTGTGCATTTGTCTGGATCTCAATGCCTTGTTTGTGCCAGTTCAGTTCAGCGCCAACTGACAACGTCATCTCAGGCGACTTTACAGGGAAATCGGTTCAAGCCAATTCATAATAAAATTCAACCCATAATGATGCCAAATCAAAAACCGACAGACTGCACTGAATCTTGACTTGGATTCAATCCCCCAGCTGGAGCACGCATGGGGTGGTGGTGGAAACGAAAAAATCCCTTTAATGTTTATGATGTCATTGCTGTCATAAGTTTATGCAATGAAAATAAAGCGCGGAGATGTGAAAAGGGAAGAAGGTGCTCAGTACATCATGGGACATCCCTCAGTAGTCACAACCTTTGCAGCATACATAAAGAATGCATACAGCATACATAACCACACCAAACTATAAGTTTTATTAAAAAAAGAAGATTTTGAGCCCAATCATAAAGGTAGAGAGGATGTTTCCTCCCAAACCCCAGCTGGGTGCTGGTTCCATGAGGGGCCTGATAACCTTAGCCTCCAATCGTACTCTTAGAAGCTCAAGGAACCACAAGAAAAACCTGCCGTCTGGAGAGCAGTGCTCTGCTGGGAATATATGCAACTATGAGATCTTTGATATACGTGGTCATGGAGAGCTTTATGTGTGTGGGGAAGAATCTCTAATTCTATTTGAGATTTCAAGGGGAACCACTGTTTTGCACTTCCAGGCCACCGTAGAAATGTGATCTTTCTTGCTAATTTTCATCAGAACCCTTGCAGTAGAATTTTGGATCTGTCAGACGTCAGTGGAGAATGGTCAGACTGGTTCCTATGATGGTAAACCAACTAACCAGGGTTTGAACCAGGATTACTCTGTTTGGTCCTACATGGTCTGCAATTTAGCAGGTTTTTAATGTACTCCTGCTTCAACACACCTGAATCATATTAAATGGATCCAACAGCTTATGTTCTGCACAATGCCTCATTAATTAGAGTCAGGTCTGTTGGAGCAGGGAAAATCTGCTCGATTGCAGCTGTCAAAGGACAAAATTGAGTAGCACTAATTTAAACACCACAGCCTACTTGAGTGTTGTTGTTGGCAACAAATTTACAGAAACTCTGCGATGTTTTAATGTTAATATGGAGCAAAATGTCTGAAAAGGTTGTTCAGCACCTCCAAGAGCCAGATGTTGGCATGTGTTTAGACAGATGAAAAAGAGGCCAAATTGGTCAAATATAGTAATTTCAGTTTTGAAAAATGTGGAATATAAAACATCAGTTTTCATGAATCCATATGGGTATGTACATAAAAAATTTGAACCTTTATGTGTCTTTCATAGCTGTCTGCTGCCACAACTTTTAATGGAAAGGGTCACATTGAGCTACATCCTCCAAAAAACCTGGAAGACATTAAAGCATTTACCTCTGTTGATCTATCTCTCAATCGCCATCACACCAAGCCCCCCAAGAGGGTCCAGAGAGGACAGAGACACAGACGTGGAGAGGACAGCCTTTTTGTTTTCTATCTGGGTAACAGGAATGTGAGTGGAAATTTTAAGTGATGAAGAGTCTTTCTAAAACATTTGGAGTTGTCTTTCATGCTGTTTTCTCTTGTCCAGGCTTCTGGAGACTATATTGGGATGGCTATTAGAAACACAGTGTTGACTTGTGTCTATAAGTTGGGTGGAATCATTCACGAAGTGGAAACCAGTAAAATAACAGTCACCAGTGTGAACTCCTCAAACTTTGACAGGGTTTTCTTCCGCAGGTATGGAGCACGGTGCTGATTTATAAAAGTAAAAACAGATTATTTAAGCAGTAGTTTCCACGGTGTAACAAACATGTTGATCGTTCCCTAGAGCTTACCAAGATGCTGAAGTTAGCATCACTCAAAACTCCACGTCGCAAAAAGCTGTCAGCCTCCCTCCAGTACGTCATCTGCCAAACACAATGACTGGTGTCCTCAGCTTGGATCCAGACAGTGTTGTTTTCTATGTGGGAGGCTATCCGGATGACTTTACAGTAAGTTGCTGCTGTAATTTTACTTTGTCTGACTTCTTACATTTGTAAATGATTTACTGTGTACCTAACTTTGATTTAAAGTATTGCAAAATTCATTAAATATATGTGTTACTCAAACCAAAACAGGTTTAAATGTTACTGAAAACTTCATTAACTCAAAATAAAATAAAAATGTATTTGCTTAAGGTTTATTGGTCTTTTTTTAAAAAAACAAAAAAAACAATTATTAACTCACCAATTTCTCATTATCAAATTTATTATACAAAAATATCTTCTAAAACAAAATTTTAATCAAACTTATTTAATAAAACTTAAAATTAAAAACCTAATACTAAATTAAAACATAAATTTGTAATTAAAAGTGTGATAATGACATTGACTTGTTTGCTAATGAATCAGAATCAATAGCCAAGTCAAGTTCACTTGTACAGAACATTTTATGTACAACATAATCCAAAGTACTTTACATAAAACATTACAAATTATTCAAAACAAAAGCATGAAAAAGTAGTAAAAGGAATCAACAAGTAGTAAAAATCCCAATACAATTGTGATAAAACTATAAATGTAATTAAAATTAAATAAAAAAATACCCATCAAAAGTCAATAATTTGACTTCATAAGTTAAAATCAGAGGAAATGAACTAAATAAGAAGGACATACAGATCATGCGGTAAGTTTTTGACTGACGGCATTGGCGTTCTTTAGGTAGAAACCGACATAGTGTTAAGCCTTGATTTATTTATTTTTTATTCAGTAATTCAGAAGCACATCTTTTACTCTGGTAATGCCAGTTGTTTCTTCTTACAAATGATATTTCTTGTCCGTAGCTATTCTTTTTTTTTTACTTTATTGTTTTTGTCAGGGGCAGAATTGTCTCCCGTATCTGTCCGACAGAAAATAACAGTTTCAGTTGGAGCCTGAAATTGGACAATTTAGGGCAGACGGTTGTGGTGTTGTCGCTGGAATGAGCACAGTGCAGTCCACCACTGCTGTGTTTTCAGGCAAAAGGTTAATGGAAAAATCCCTCCGAGGACAGAGCTTTTCGCTCCGCAGGCCAAAATGTCAATAAACCATCTACATTAGTGAACTTCATTTCCAACACGTTAACATTTTCAGACCCTTTTTTCAGTCTTCTGTCACTCTTTTAGCCCCCGGAAGAGTTGCGTTACGACAAATACAGAGGTGCAATAAAGCTGTCTTACATCAACGACAGTCCTGTTTGCCTGTTCAACTACAAGCATGCTGTCAACATGGATGTAAAGCAGCCTGCTGCTAAGTAAGTCATGTCAAACTCTGAAGATAGAGTTGGTTGATACAAAAAAAAAAATCAAATAATGATTAAATACTTGGTTTGTTTAGAATTCCCCAGGCTGAGATGTCTGATTATTACGAGGGAACAGGATACCGCATGGCGTTCATAAAGGACCCAGAAAAGAAGAAAAGACGACTGTTTAAATTTCACACCAACAGCCCAGAGACGAACGCCATGTTATTCTACATTGGAAATGAAGTCAGATGAACAGATGAGGAGAGGAAAAATTCATTCCTGAGTAACTCAGTAATGTCAAAATATAACCAACGTGTTTTATCTGTTTTAGGAATCTTTCTTCTGTGTGTTTGTGGAGCGAGGCCTCCTGGTGCTCAGAGGGCAACAAGCCGATCGAGCGATCAGAGTTCAGAGTCCAGATCGAGTCAATCTGTCTGTAAGATCATCAGAGATGAATCACAATTAAACAGAAGTGCCCTGTTTCTGAATTCATTTGTTGTTTCAGGACAAACAATTTGCAATAATCATTGCGGACAGGTTTGCTGTGCATTACGGGCCAAAAAAAATTTCCACAGATTACATCGAGACAAGCTTCACCAGGTATTACACTGGAGGCCTGCCAGTGCAGCTGAGACAGAGGTAACACAAGAGACCTGTATATATGTACAACTGACAGCAGCAGCTCATCAGATCTGCTTTCTGAACTACTTTCTGTTTCTTTATTGCTTTAAATGTTAGACACAACCTCACAGCTGCACCACTCAGAGGATGTGTGCACCATCTGACAGCAGATGCAGAGATGGTGGAGTACAACAAGACAATTGGTGTCGCTGGTGGTTGTCCAAAGTCCATACTGGTAAAGAAAAGAATTTTATGAATTCTTCATGTAATTTTTCCTTTGTTCAAGAACTTGGGGAAAAAGTGGTCAAATAATGGTATAATAGATTTATTAAAAAACAATTATTTAAATTTGTTAGTAATAGATCATCAAATTTTCTGACTGCTTTATGTTGTGTGTCTCGTGTTTGAGAACTGGGAAGAGGACACTCAGCATAGGGATTCTGTCTCAGGATGTCAGGGTCTAAAGTTGACTTAAGAACCCACCAAATGGTTTCTGACACGAACAAACAAATTAATGAAATGAAAAGAGACAGGAAGGAATACTACTCGTCATTTGTGTGACTTAAGTACAATTGCTTTATGGTGTCCCCCAAACACATACCCTGTCAGTTGCTGCCAAAAAAGAAGATTTACGTATCTACTTGTGCGTCTCTTTATTTCCAGTAAAGTTTTAATTTTAGCGTTGTTTCTTGGCCAACTAGATCTTCCTTCAAATTGTCCAAATGATGCAATATGCAATGATTTGAGCTTTAAATAAGCTGATTATGACAAATCATTCAACAGGGTCATACGAAGGAATTTTTTATTGGGGTGGCCAAAATAAAGAAGTTAGTGTGACGTCGACTGCAATGTCAGTGGGATCAGTGGTGACTTTGGTTTGAATCAGTGAATGAGAAAGAGGTATAAAAAACAGCTTCTTCCAATGTAAAAACAAAACAAAACACAAAGGTAATACAGATTAAAAGCACAAAAAGTTATTTTTCTCAGAGAGGAAAGTGAGGCTTTAAACATTACTCATACTGCAGAGTAAACACAGAACAATGATCAGCCAATCAGCATAAGCGCAGCTTGTTATTGTCGCTGCTGTAATCTACTGGCTGAGGTCACCAATTAAACCCTCGACCCCTGCGACCCTCGTCCTGTATCCGCCCAGATTTCACACACTGATTAGCTATGTGTATGTTAGCTCTGAATAATTAAAAACCTTTCTAAAACGGAATAAAGGACATCTGATTAGATTTTGGCAGTGATCTGGATCACCGCCTGGAGCCAGGATTTTCACTATGAGAAGATAAGGACAGTTCTGTAATGAGAGCTTCTCACTCAAAAATAAGGCTCACAATTAGTTGGAGGGTGGGGGAGACTGACTTTATCAACCCAAACTGACAAAGCCAAAGAACATAAACAGGGTGCAATTAAACAACTGAAATAAAACAATTAAAAACTTATGACAAACTGATACATATAAAAGTTATGACGTAAACAGTGATAAAAGCAAAAAGCTACAGCTATTTTTTAAGACATTTCAAATTTAAAATGGTCAACATTAAAGCATTTTGCAGCCTTCAGTGATTGAAGTAGTGGACAAATAAGTGAAATGAATAAAAGAACAATTTGATATGGTAAATTAAACATACTAACATGCACTAAAGAAGACATGGTTGCTAAGGAAGATAACGGAGCAGCATGCATGGAAATAAATTAAGATAGGATGGAGTCGTAGATATTTGCTTGTTGCCATGCCGTTACATTTTAACCTCAGGATTTAACACCACTTTGCAACAACCGTTAAGAATTTGTTTCCGTGGATGAAAAATATTTAAAAAAAAAAAAAAAAAAAGAAATGGATACACTCCAACAGTACCATCTGACACGTGTTTGATGGTACTGTTGACATTTGTTATCAGGAAAAGCAGATCGAGCATATCTTAATCCTCTAAAGGCAGACCTAAGATAAAAAAAGTCCAACTTTTTTTTTTTTATCTAAAGTCTTTATTTCACATTACTGGAGAGTGGTCTGTTTCCTGCTGTCCATTAGGGGGCAGAAGAAAAGTTTCAGACTGAATGTAATGGGTGGGAAGTGGACCTAAGAGCAGCACAAATGCTTCTGGCAGGTAAACAGACTTTCTGTAGAGGCTTTTCAGAAATTGTTGCTGGATGAACACAGCGGGAGTCAAACTCAGATCTTCGGTGTGCAAAGCAAACAAGTAACCACAGGACCAACAGGGCAGGCGGGCAGAAAACACACAGCATTGTGAGCACAGAAGGTATTCCTCTGGAAAAATGGTTCAGAGGAGGGCTAGGTGCAGATTTAATCGGGGGCGAGACAAGAAAGTGCGGGTCAGAGGCAGATCAGGTTGACAACAGAAGAGCAGTCCGGGGAAAAGTGCTGGAGAGTCAAGCATGAAGGAAAAAACAATGTAGCAAGAAGAGAGGTGTGAAGCTGCATATATACTGTCTTAACTGGACGTGGTGAACAGGTGACAGACGCAGGTGAAGGCCGTTAAACTGATGAGAGGTGTGAGCAATTTTTTTCTTTTTTTTTTTTTTACCGTGTAATGATGCAAAATGTCTCAGAAACTATACACAAACACATACACACACACACACACATACACACATACACACCCACCCCATGACCTTTGGAGGAGCCGTGGTTGCATTTGCATAATCACTCAGCACAACTCATGCCTAATATGTATGTACACATACACACACACATGGGTGCACAGACACATGGCCATACCTCATACCCATACTCCTATACATATACACAAATGTAGTTACACACACACACACACCCCTACACACATACATACACACACACACACACACACACACACACACACACACACACACACACATACATACACACTAACACATACTGGTTGATGCTCTGTTGATGCAGTTATCCATGGTTTTTCCTCCCAGGATGTTTGTTGGTTTTTTCTTGAGATTTTAGCCACTGAATGATTCTCTAAAGGTGTAAAAAATGTTCAGTTTATCTGTTGAGAAGGTGTGACAGTTGCTGTTGTTTGTTCTCTACTTTTTTGTTCAGTTACCTCCTTTCTTTTCTTTTTTTCTCTCCCCTTTATCTCTCATTTTTTTCTTTCTCTTTCTTGTTTTTCTTTTATCCTCACTCTCCTCCTTCTCCCCCTCTGTCTATTTTCCTCCAGTCCAGAAGTTATAATCAGAAATAACATATATATGACATAAATGATTAAATAAATAATAAATTTTAACAATCAAGGGGAAGCCTCATTTCCAAAGGCTCCTCCTGAAAGAGTAAATTTGTTCAGCGCAACACGGCAGCCAAACCATCGTTCTGCTGTCATGATGCTGCACAGCACAGCTTTAAAAAAAAAAAAAAAAAAAAGATCAACAGTTACAAGCACTGTAATCTTAATTTTCCAGAAATGTTGTGGAGCTTCATGCAGGAATTACTCTTGCTGCCTGGCAAGAAGGATAGAACATCAGAGAGGGGCGCTAAGGTGTGCATATGGCTGAAATTACGATATGTTTTCTATGCGTGTATTGCCAATGTGCCAACGCGTGCTTTTCCATTAACTTGATATTACTGATGGGATCTACGGCTTATTTGATATGCCGGCTAGTAAATAAAAACAACAACAAAACAAGACCAACTTGAGACTTGAATTCAGCTGACTCCTTCAGTCAATCATGCTCCACAAAGTGAAGATCCAGCAGAACTTCATAGCCCGTATGTTTGAAAGTAAGCCATGGTGGGTTTTTATTATTCATGAATTCAGCTGTGAATTTTTCTCTTTTAGTTTTTTCAATCACGTCACAGTATTTCCTCAAAGCTCTCAGTGAAAAGGATCTACACACCTGAGGCTAACAGTTGTGTGTGTCTGGCTTGTTCAGGGTGTTCGTGCAGCCACACTGTTTTCACCACTGGCTGTTGAGTCCTTGTTTGTCTGGGACGAGCCACTTATAAGAGTCTCTCTGAGCTTCAGGAGCACACACAGACATGCTGTTCTTCTGAAGAGCAGCTCTCAGGTACACACCGCATCCACCTTTAAAATAGACCCAAAAGATAAAGATGAACATATTTTGTTTGTTTTATTCAAACATTTCTCTGCACTGGGATCAGGGCTTCCAGCTGTCGCTGGCAGATGGCTTTCTGGTGTTCAAGAGTTATAATTGTACCCTGTGGTCAGATAAAAGATACAACGATGGAGTCTGGCACTATCTCTCTGCAGAGTGGATGCCAACTGGGTAAGCTGTGCCAACTTCTGTTGTAAAAACGTGACTTTAATTGCAAATTAAATTTGAAAAAAAATTGCACATCGTTGATCCTGGCGTGATTTTTTCAGAATGGAGCTCAGCATTGATAATGTGAATGTGATTCTGGGGCAAGCATCCCTCATCAGGCAAGAAGAAGGAAAATTCATAGTCTGCATTGCCAACATTTATGCAAGGAGGTTGGACCACATCAGAAATAAACACTGTTTGAATTCCAAAACACAATGTGTTTGTCTCTCTTTGTAATCATATTGTATTTTCCATAACGTCTTATCTCACACAGGCCTGACCATGTGTTAGCCCCTGTCGATCTTAGTGTGTTATCACCGACAGCAGACATCTTCCCTGGTCAGTGCACACTTCCTCCTCCCTCACATGAAGAGCTTTTAGCAGAATCTGGGCCAAAGAAGCCACAGAAACACAAACCTGTAAGCACATCAAGTCATTATTTCCTCCTCTCTTCCGTTTGCTGCTCTCCCATTGATTTTTATAAAAGATCTCTACAATAGTCATCTATCTGTTTCAGGTTCAGACTCCAGCAGGAAGCCAGTGTAGACGCCAGCAAACCCAGCATGAATACCAGTTCTCTGAAGCAAACAGCTGGCTCAGTTACACTTTGCCTCAACAGGAACTTGATTACAGGTACAGAACCAAAATAACCCACTGTCACGACGACAGAGTTGTGGAAATTTCAACATTGTTTTTACTTGTGTTGTCAACTGATCTATTCATAGACACATTTCTGAAAGGATGTCACTTTTAGCATGTTTTTGTGTCTTTCAGGCCTCACTTCTCTCTTCACATCAAGACCAAGACATCCAAAGGGCTGATTCTCCATGTGGCGGGAAGAGGAGTTGTTCCCTTGCTAGCTCTGTACATGGCTAACGGCAAGATCAAGATGTCACTGGGTCTCAACAGAACCATTCAGCATAAGCAGAAGAGCAATGATGGGAATTGGCACAAAGTAAAGAAATGTTTGCTAAGCGTACGCCTGCTTTACACACTCTTGTTATAAATGCCAAACACTCACTGTAACTGTAAGTTATAAAGGGATAGAATAAACTAATTTATACAGTAACTTATCTAACATCAGGTCCACAATTACAATTTCACACAAGTGAAATGAAAAGCAGACTTCTCCTTTCTGGCACACCCGATTTCCATGTGACAGCTGCTGAAAAATATCCAGATCAACCAACAAATCACAAAATAGGTTAAAAAATCTAAACTTTTGAAGCAGTTCATGTTCATAACAGTCAAAGACAGTCACAATAGGCCACGTGTCTCTGGATGTTGCTGAGATTCGTCCTTCATTAGTCTGTGTGTGCATTTGATTCGCATTTGGAAGCAGATTTTCTGAGTTCCTAGCTGGAAATGCAACAAGAATTCCCTTTGAAGCCGGATATGCAACTTCAAAGTTGTGAGAGACTTACCAGCTCTGACTTCACCCATTTCACCAATATCCAGATCAGACTTCCAACCTTTGAGTCAAATTGAATGCACCATGTGCTCCTGGTATCTAACGGTATCGTCTGTTGGTACTGGAATGACTGATTCCTTTGCCCAAAATGACCAATTTTCATAACCACTTATATTTGTATATTTTTTTTAGTTAGCTGCTTCTCGTACAACTTTATGACTCATCTATTCAGAAATTCAGCTGACATGAAGTAGTTCCCGTGCAATGTGGGGCGGGTATAGCGTCGATCCCACACTGCACGGGTACACCTTGGACAAGTCACTGGTCCATTGCAGGGCCAATTCATGGAGACAACACCTCATGCTCGCTTCTTGGGAGAATTTAGAGAATATTTACCTCACGTGCATGTTTTTATTTTACTACTAAAAGAAGTCAGGGAATCTGGAGAGAACATGCAAACAGCATATAGAAAGGCCTCAGCCCAGTTTTGAATAAAAAAGCCCCACAAAGCTTCTTTCTCTGAGGCACCAGCAACCACACCACCATGCAGCCAATAATAATTCAGGAATGAACATTTCAGAATGATTTCTTTCCAACTAAAACTAACAGACAAAGCGCTTTATAATCTGTCTCACAAATGAATGAATGCCATCTGTGTGTACGTGTGTGTAGGTGGAGCTCAGCATTGAAAAAAGGACTTTTCACCTGCTTGTCGATGGGATCCGTGTGACAGATGGTCGCTTACCAAACGATGAGGGATCATCGTTAGACTTTCACAACCCCGTTTATCTGGGCAGTGATCCAGAAAGGAGTCTCACAAAAGTCTGTCAAATTTAAGCTTATCCAGTATATTTTATCATCCTGTGTTGTTTTTATTTATCATTCGATCATTTTGACTTTTTCCTCTTGACTTCAGGAACACAACATTCCCACAAACAGTCTAATCGGATGCATTCGGGACTTCAAAATGAACGACATCGCTGTTAGTGAACCGGATTCCAGACACAAAACCTTACCCTGCTTCGATGGACGCACAGAGATAGGGACATACTTCAGCGGAGGTCATGTGGTTTCAGGTTAGTCATATTATTTAGTGGCTACTGAAGTGCTGATTTATTTATATTAAAAAGAAAAAACTTTTTTGATCAAAAATAATTCTCTTCCAGATGATTTCTTCACTGTTGGTTCTCACTTTGAGTTGTCCTTTGAGCTCCGTCCTCAACATCTGATTGGTCTCCTCTTCCATTTACAAAGTGACAAGACCAGCCTTAATGTGTACTTAATGGAAAACAAGGTGGAATCATTCATGAAGTCTTAGTCATTTAATTGGGCAGCAATTTTAAAAGAACACAGTGTGAAGCAACTAAACACGGAGTTTTATTTTACCAGGTGGGTGTCAAAATGAATGATGGTGAAGATGCTGTCAGTGTTACGGTGAAGTCTCGCAAAAACCTGTGTGATGGCAAATTTCATGTGGTTCGTGGTAAGACTTCTCATATAAGACTCTTATTTCTACACAAACAGCTCACACTCACATTTTAAAATCTGATCATCATCCGATTACAGTGTCCAAAGAGCACGCTGTGATCAAACTAGCGGTCGACTCCACATCTGAGCAGACTGAAGGCGCCTCTACATCCAGCTCAAACTCCACAGCAAGACATTCCCTCTACATCGGAGGTAAGCACGTATGCTGTCAATACACACTATCAATAATCAACTTTTGCCAAAAAGCCTGATCCAAATGTGTTTTTTCCCCCAATCAGGGACAGCAAATAGACACATATCCCCTGTGTCGTCACCATTTATAGGCTGCCTGAGAAATGTGAAGATTAACAGGAAGTCTGTTGCATTTGAGACGAATTCCAGGGTGGCTGGACCTGTTAGCATCAACGAATGCCCAGTCGAGTCGTGACATGTGACCCATATGACACACCAACCGTTTGAAAAAAGCAGACACACACAATGTTTAATTTTTTAGAATAAATGTTAAAGGAATATATTTGGATGAAGTTTTTGGTGCTCAAAATATTCATGTAGCTGTATTTTCAGAAAAAAAATCATACTCATTTATTTTAATAAAATTCATATTAACTACTTGTTTGAGTCTTTGAACATCTTTGTCTAAAATATTTTGCTTCTATCATTTTTTAAATGATAAATTTAAGGTCACAATGAATGATAAAAAAGTAAGAGTCTGATTATTATATCACCCACTGTTGATGCCTTTAATTTCAATGTAATACCTGATAAAAATATCCAACCTGGAAAAAGAGAAAATGGCCTGTTTCACTATTATTACTGAATAATTAACTCATTGCATCAGTCAGATATTAAATCAGTGATGTGAATCAGAAACTTAAGACATGAGGTGGAAGAAGTTTGCAGCCAGACAGGAGATATAATGCAAAACATGACTTGTGTGTTTGTTGGTGTAGCCCGGCAAAGGGTTTATTTCATCATATGTGCTGAACCTTTCAGTACCAATGTAACACGGTATCATCAATAGTACCAAAACGTAACTTCAGAAACTGCAGCAGGTTGATCTTTGTGTCATGATGTGACATTTTATGTGTTTTCTCAGTTTTAGTTCCCTGTTTAGTTCATTTTTGTGTTTTGTTGCATGTATTAATTTCCTGTTCATTAAGTTCACCTGGTCTCGTATAGTTAATTCACTACACCTGTTTCTTGCTTGGTTTCCCTTTATTTACAGCCCTTGGTTTCATTTCTGTTTGCTGGTTTGTTTTGTTGGACTTGATTACCTCCTGTTTATGCATTTCCTCACTTTTGTTTTTTGGGGATTAAAAATATCTTTTCTGCATTTCTGGCTCCCGTCTCCAGTATTTGGGTCCACACCTCTACGGCACGGTGACACCATGTCTACATGATCACTGGGATGTGAAACAAGATGAGCTTGTGCAGGTAGTTAAATTATTCAATGTAAATAAAAACTAGAAACACATTCAGAGAACACAGACCTCTGCCAAACAGATTGTCATCAATTATTCAAATAATAAATTTAAAAACAACTTTATGAAATGTCAAAAGCTTGCAAAAGTTCAAGTTTCTATTTGATACAATGCTTTAAATACCATGTCTAAACATTATTAAATAGCGACAGAAAATGGAAGAGAATAACATCACATCAGCTCTGTTAATGAAATACTGAAAGGACCTCTGAAACACTTTGCTGCAACATTTACAAATTAAAGTAATTTAACAATTAACTCGTTTTGGTGCCTTTTGTTTGTATTTATAAAAGAAATGTCTCTTTTTTTTCCCCTTTCTTTTCTGAACAGATTTTTTAATGTTTAAGCTCAAGTGAGGTCATATGGCTGTCCACAAATCCAAGTGTTACCTTATAATGTTATTTTGTTTACATGATAAAGGCACACAGACATATCAAGTCAAACTCCAAGAGACGGCATTTTATCAGTGGAGCATTTGATATTCAGGTCCATCTGCAATCCAGTTCAGCACACTGCTCGACATGCAGATTCACACGTCTGTTGTCGGCTTTAGGTCATCAGGGGAAAATGCCATGCTCGCCATTCAGCAGGCCCCATTTTAATCTGCTGCTCTACAATTGGCCATTAGATGGTGTGCTGCACTTCACATAATGTGACCTGCTTGTAACCCAATTTGCAGTCAGGAAGCAGGAACAGAATGAAGCTTCATGGAAAATTTGGGTCTTTCATATAAATTTGCCAGCTCAATTTAATCTCCAGTTCTCCAGTGGTCTGATGATTTCTGTTTTTAGGTGTCTACAGCTGTGGTAGTTTCACACACACGCGCACAAATAGTTGGATGAATGACATAAGTTCTGAACCAGCGGTAGAAACACCGGCACATGCACTTGAATTATTAAACAGTTCACACAAATACAGAAGCAAATGAAAGATTACTGACTGTAGAGGAAAGGAACTTTGATAAACATCACTTTGGTGAAGACCACAGCAAATAAAGCACTATTTTCACACTGAGTTGATCAATCATATTAGGTTGTTTATAAATGAAGGTCTGTCTTGCTAATACTGAACTGGAGCCTTTTTTTAAAATTTATTTAAGAACTGCTTAAATACTTGATGTTATAGATTCAGCAAATCAGTGGAAAAGAATTTAATTCAATTCAATTCAATTCAATTCAATTCAACTTTATTTATATAGCGTCAAATCACGGCAATGCCATCTCAAGATGCTTTTTTCTTTATTGTCCAAAGAAGAATGCTGCACAAGCTGATGGAGGATTCTTCACACCTTCTCCACAACACAGTGAAGAAACAACAAAGTGTGTTCAGTGAGAGGCTTCTTCAGGTCTGATGTAACACTGAAAGATACAAAAGATCATTCCTGCCAGCAGCCATCAGCCTCCGGAACAAGACCTCCTCAAATTAATTAATATCTACTACAATATTGAATTTCCCTTTGGGGATTAATAAAGTATTTTTCATTTCATTCATTTCATTTTATTCATTTCATTTTACAGACAGAAAAAATACATAATGAAAGCCAATTCATAAGGAAACCAACAGATTGAGTTGGAGGGTCCAACTCAATCTCCCATCCTGAGCAAGCACACTGGCGACAGTGGGAAGGAAAAAACTCCTTTTTAACAGGAAGGAAACCTTCGGCAGAACCCGGCTCAGGACAGGCAGCCATCTGCCTCTGCTGTGTGGGGGGAAGAGGACAGAAAGACAACAGACAACAAGAACTGCTACTCCAGGGAGATCTGCTGAGACAGGAGATGTTCATGTCTTCCAGAATGAAAGGTGTTCAGATGTTTTCACAAAATATTTTTTAAGTGGGTAAACTTAGACTCAGTGGTCACTTTATTGGTTGTAGATCATTAGTGTTCAGGTTTAACTTCAGGATTTATCTTCAGAACTGCTTTAATTCTTCATGACATGGAGTCAACAAGGTGTTGGAAACATTCCTGAGATTTTGCTCTGTATTGACATCACACAGTAGCTGCACATCCAAGATGAAAATCTCTCATTCCACCACATCCCACAGCTGCTCTGTTGGATGTAAATCTGGTGACTGCGGTGTCGTCATCATCACGTTGAAGAAAGCAAATGGAGATGATTTAAGCTTTATGACATGGTGCATCAACCTGCTGGAAGTATCCAGCAGAAGATGCTATATTGTGCTCATACAGGGAAACACTACTCAGGTAGACTGGGAAGGTAAAATTATGCTCTGTATGTTGCCTAAAGCGTGCCATGAAAACATGCCCCACATCAATACACCACCAGCCTGAGACATTGATCCAAGTCAGGATGGATCCATGTTGTTTCCGCTCAGTTCTGACCCAACCGTCTGAATGTCAAAAGTGGACTTAGCAGTTTTCCTTTGCTCCCAGTATTTTGGTTTTGGTGTTTTTTTTAATTGTATATATTTATGCATATTGAGCGAGGTTTTAGTTTAGGGGCAAGGCAGATGAAGGCGTCAGTACCAGGCACTACAGGGAGGACATGCCCGCCCTTCCTCACCTGCAGCAGATCTCCACCCAAGGCTGGCTGTACCTTTAGCTTTGTTTTTTAAAACCCACTTTTTACAAAGGATGGTCTTAATGGGGAGGACGATTTTTAAACTAGTTACTTAAAAAACAAAACAAAAAACAAACAAACAAACAAAAAAAACCCCTCCATTTCCTTGACTTTGGCATTTTTTTCCCATTAGTAGCAGTTTTGGCCTGGAATCAAAAGAACCCCGCGTGACATGAACATAGCAGATCAAGTGGAGCTTCGTCAGCGGAGGTGACAGTCTTCGGATTGACAGGAGTGGCACCTGGTGTGTTCTTCTGCTGCTGCAGACCATCTGCTTCAAGGTTAGACGTGTGTTCAGGGATGATATTTTGGTTGGAAACTGTTCTTATTTGACTTTCTGTTGTTGCATGTCTATCATCTCCAACCACCCTGTCATCTACAAAACATTTTGGTCCAAACAACTGCTGCTTGCTGGAAATTTTTTATTTTCAGACCGTTCTCTCCGAACCCTAAAGATGTGAAAATCCCAGCAGATCAGCTTCTAAATCTCCTTTCTTCCTCATGCCAGCAAAGCACCGAATTGCTGGTGTGTGACTGGCTGATTTGCCATTTACCTAATAAAATGGCTAGTGAATATAAATGACTCATTTTAAAATGACAAAATAATAACTTTGTAGCATAGTTTTAAATAATTGCAGTAATAATGTGTAAAAGTAATACAACTGATTAATAGTACACTGGGGACAGGTTGTCAGTCCATCACAAGGTTTTTATAAAACAGAAACAAGAAAAAACATGCAGGAATAAACTGAATTGTTTTATTTAGACTGCAATAAAATACTCCAAATATTCCATAGGGGACCAAATCATTATAAATTGATATTTTTCTGTCTTGTAATTTCAAACTCTGTTTGTAGATATATCCATGTATCTTTTTATTTTCCAAAAAAAAAAAAAAAAAAATCTTTTTCTTCCAAATCTTTTTACATGGTTTGAGCAGTAGTCAACACAATGATGACAGTGTGATTTCAAAAATAAAAAGAATTAAAACTAGTTATCAGCTCATCATTAAAATAATTTAATCAGGGCGTTATTAACATAAAATATACAATATGCTTCTTATTTACTTGACAAAGCAAAACACATGAGGCGAAATGACTTCTGTTCAGGTCATGGTTCGCTGAATTTTACTCCAGAACAAAAAGGGATGGTGAATAATAAGATGAGGTCACTGACGGCTGAAGATGCGAAAAGGATATATACAGATATACAATTATAAACATTTAAAAGAAGATAGACGTACACTAAAAACCAAAAGCCCTGGTCCAGGGGCTAAAAGCCCATAACAAACTGGTTTCAGTGGAAATACAAATACTACATTTCAAAGCATCGTCAAGTAACTACTGATTAATGACATTTGTCTACACCGATTTTTCTTATAAAGTAGGTTAAGGCCACACTGTTTAGGAACGTATTTCTCATCTTGCTGGTCATCAATGTAGTTAATCTGATTATAAAAAAACAACCAAACAGGAAAACTAATAGTTAATGTAGCTCTTTATGGTACAGGCGCTGAACTGTCTGTGCAGGCAATGTGCATTAGTAAATATCTGGGAGCTGGCTGTATGTCCTGTCCCAGTATCCACCAGAAAAGAGCCAGTCTGAGGAGCGGGTGTGGGGGTTTTGCCCCTGTTGAAACCACCTGAGAAGACAGTGAAGATATGTAAGAGTCCAGAAAGACGATGAGACAAACACTTCAACAAATCAAAGCAAAAGAGGGAGGAAGAGAAGGCATGCTTTGTCTTAAAAATAGATCATTTCATGAATGTAGACAGATCCGGTTGTTTGCTTTGGGCTAACATTAACAGCAATTAGGCGGGTGAGGAAGGATTTGGTTGTTGTGGGCGGCGGTGGGGGGGGGGCAGAAGGAAGAAGGAAGAGCAGACTATCAGCCTCAGATTGGGGTTCTACCATCAGCAACTCTAATACATCTTAATAGAAAATGTGACACAGTTACAGATAGGATACGCATATAGAGGGTGTTCAGAAACACTGATGGTCACATGGTCATATCAAACACATCAAACAGCGAGCAGCTCTAACCTCGGGCCCAAGGGAGGATTCCTTAACATCAAAGTGAAGATGCAGCAGAGATACATGACAAGTGGAGATAAAGAGGAGTTAAATATGAACATTTCACAATAAAAAAAATAAAGGGTGTGAAACAGCAAAGATAAGTGTGACCAAACTGCTGCATTTAAGGCAGAAACATGTATAAACCATGGAGCAGGATTTAGGAATGCGAATAACATCACAGCGAGGGAGTTTGTAAGGAATTTAGCTCTGTCTTTGAACACATTGGCTGGCCTTAAAAAGAGAAAACTCACTTCGTCTTCCACTCTTCATCAGACTTGGAGCGATTTTTGCGAGCGGCCCTTTGTTTCTCCTCAAGCCTTTTCTTCTCCTCGCTGGCGAGGTCTGTTTGAAGACAACATGTTTGTGTGTCAGATTGCAGTGAAAGGATTCAGCTCAAGGTAACTACGGACGGTCATTACCGATGTCGCCGTTCTCCATGGCTCGTATATCTGGTCTGAGCCTGCAGTCCGTCTGGGGGATCACACCCTCCATCTCCTTACGCAGCTCGTTAAGCTGCATCGCAAAGGACGTGAAGCTGTACATCTGTTTTTAAAAGAATAATTTTGGATGTTTAAACATCACAATTCTCTTTAGGTTTGAGCTAATGAATGTTTGAGCATGCATTAGTCAGTGGGACCTGGGCAGAGTTGACTGGTCTGGGTGCAATTCTCCACAGCAGCTGGCTGCCAGGAATCACCTCCACAGTGTCTGCAGCTTGTGAGGGAACCTCCTCCTGATCCACACTGCAACCCTGAACAGGCATCAGAAATGCAGCACTGACAACCGCCTTCTCAGCATGATGCAAAATGCGAATGTTTGCCAAGACTGGATATTATTATCTCATTACCCCTCTGCCACGTTCTCAATAAATCACATTATTCTCATGATTTGTAAACTACAAACCAGCAGGACCCGCTGGCGTTGAGTAATTCATACCGCTTTGCTTGCCTTCTTCTCCTCTGCCGCTTTTTTGTCGTTTTTCTTGTGGGCGTCAAAAGCAGCCGGGTCCACAACATATAGGCACTCGGTCCACTTCCCGTAGAGCGCACACAGCTTCTTTTTGCTGAGAACACACACAAAATGTCCTTAGGCACAAATACTAGTGATGACTTCAGTCAGTTTTGGAGCTTCAAAAGATAAAAATCAACAAAGCTTCACGAATCCATACGAGCGCTTTCATGTGTGCAGCATTTCTGGAAATGCCAACCCGATCATTCAGGTTTAAGAAAGAAGGAAAAAGAAGAAAAACTTTTTCTTCTGCGTAACTATTGTATGTTGTGTGTCTGCTCATGTATTTTTAGCCTTGCTCTTGTGGTTGAACACTGTGGTAGAGTCCACTCATTCACGTTGAGTCACTGGCTGTTTGTGCCCTCCTCTATGATTGAACCATCTGCTCCTCTTTGTTCCTGCAGTTTTCTGTTTGTGTATTTCTTTTTTTTATTTTTTTATTTTGCACCAGTTCACACATCCCACAAGAGCTATTCATTGGTGTAAGGTTTTATAAAGTGTGTCAATAGCTCCTCAGCCAGGTAGGGGTAAGTGTCGAGAGAGGACTGTTGAAATTTTGATTTATCTTACGAAAGATTACACCAAAAAGAAAAAAAATTAAAGTTAGTGGAGAGAGTTGGTACAAATCCAGATTACTGTATTAAACTTGCTTCTTAATGACATAAGTTTTGATTTAGAAATTAAGCTTAAATTGCTTTAATTTCTTAAACTTTGGCCAGATTTTCTGACGAAACTCCTGAAAAGTTAAAATAAATGAAGAATTGCTCCACAATCACAATATTTGTATGTGTATCCTCAGTATCTATAGACATCTAGGACCTGAGAGAATCTATTCCCAGTGATAAAAGTACCGTGTCTGTTGATAAACCGGATTACATTGCTGTAGAAAATGGGAGTAGATGTGAAATTTCCATCAACATCCATATTTTAACCTCCTGTTTGACAGATTAATAAACTATGCACTTTGAAATCTATTCAGTCATCAATAATCCAGCGTGTAGTGTGAATTCTATATCACATATCTAGCATGATTTTTTTCCAGGCTTATACTAAGATTCACTTCACAAGGCTTTGTGATGGTGTTCTACCTCTTATCGAGGATGTAACCTTCAACTTTGTGGAGTTCTTTTCCAAACAGTCCACATGGCTTGAAATTCAGACAACATTTTTCACCAGTTCTGTGAAAAAAAAGGAAGAAAAAAAACTTTGAAATGACACTTTCGCTTTGAGCTTGCTGAATCATATGAACTTCTTCATTTATTCTGTCCATTTTCCAACTCAGTGATCACATTTCCTCTAAATATCAGCTGTGGCAGGCTTGTAACACATGTCAAGTACCCATATTTTTGATCCATGAGATCAGTAGGAGAGTTTAAAAATACCCACATTAATGGAAGTCAAAGAAAATTAATGAGTTTTATGTGGTGTCGTGATGGACTGAAAAAAGAGAATTTGCTGTTAGAAGTGGAGTGTTTGTGGAACATATCAGTCACGACTCAAACCAGGATAAAACCCATGATAAACATGTAAGATGTTTATACATTATTCCTTTTTTCAGATTACCTTGCTATTGATTGTTCATTTTAATCTCTAAATAGAAAAACCGCTTAGAAAACGTCCCATGAAATCTAATGACAGTGATTCATATTTAATATTGAAGACGATGCCTCTCTCCACAACAACTATCAAATATGCATCACAGCTCCTCAGTTTGTCGTCTCTGATTTGATTTTAATGTGATCTGGCATGATGACAAATAATTAATTCAGTTCTTTAAAGCAAGAAGATATTTTCCATTTGAACCTGACACAGTCCAGGCGTATACAGTAACAACAGGTACTTTGTCATTATTTATCTTTTAAGTGATATGGTCACTCCTATAATATTAAGCTGTAGACTGTTTCGTCCTTTTACCTGTGGTTGATTAATTCCACATTTCCATACTGCTCAATCCACAGCTGACCAACAATGATATTGTGAACACAACATATAGGATTTGTCCATGTGTACGCCTCGTTGTACCTGCAGGAAAAAAAATAATTAACTTGGGAGAATGTTGTTCAGATTCAGGGATAAAATTAGATCAAATCTGCAGATCATTTGCACAGACTGCACACATGTTACTGCAGCTCAGTGAGGTAATACATGACCTTCTGAAAACGATTTGATAGTTTTGTGCAGCAAGAACTCAGATTAAAACAAACATCAACAGCTTAAACAGTTTGTTTAAACAGCTAATATCTAAACACATAAAAGAACAAATTCATAATCTAATCTTGTCTGTATTTTTGCTGTTGATTTTTGAGCAGGAAAATGTTAATTCTTTACAGGAATATAAAGACTCACATGCACAAACATACACACACACACACACACACATGGCATGGCAGCACAACATGAGAGGGGAAAATGAACACGTAAAAAAAACACGTAAGCTTTTACATTACAGCTTATTCACACGGCCGCTGTTTAAGAATGGTGCTTCCTCCTTGAGGTGCTTACTTGGGCAGCTCCAGTGTTATGGTGCCTTTTGGTTCAGCTTCTACGCTCTTTCCCCAGAACTTAAGTTTGGGGTAGATCGATCCATGAAACACAAAGTCTTGCTTCATGCCCTCAGCATGGAAGGCGCTGACTGGAGGGTGGTGGCTCACCTGCTCTGATATGAGCTTGAACCCGAGATCCTCTCTAAGGAAAGGATAAAATAAAAATGAATAAATTGATGGACCAACACACAGAAGTTAGTGTGTTTGATAAGCTAAACTTTGGAAAATCACTGGTAAATAAAATCCCAAAATCAAAATAACTTTGTATGGTATGGAAAATGGAAGTTTAAATAGTCATTTACAGCATTAAAATGATTTTTTTTTTTTTTTTTAAATTAAGGGCATCTGAAAATGAAAGTTGGGACAAATTTTTAACATTTTGCTTAAAATAACAGTATATATAGCCTTAATCAGATATTTCTGCCCCAAAACAGCTCTAATCAGACTAAAATACTAAGTAGGACCCTCAAGCTCCAGGCTCCTGGGAGAGGACTACATCCATCCACTTTCCCAACCACTTAGTCCAATTCAGGTTTGCTGGAAGCTGGAGCCCATCACTGTGCAAGAGACAGGGTACACCCTGGACAGGTCTGGTTTTTCAAACTCTTCAAACTTTTCTTATTTAGGTTTGTTTATATATAACTGCTGACTTCAAGCAAAAAGCAGGTGAACACAACACCAACGGTCATATTTGCAAATTTTTTGACACTTTAAAACTTAACAAATATCCACAAGTTTCTACAATTTGTATAAAACAATGACTAATCCTGCTTACCTGACCAGTTCATACGTTTCTCCAAGCAGTGGGTTGAATGGTTTACCTGTCCGCTCCCACTGGGAAGCCACAGCGGAAACAGCAAATGCAGCCACACACTGCCAGCAGTTGACAGGAAACAAAACACACACACACCAAATCAAACACACTAAACTTTCAAAAGCAAAGCTGAATTCTGTCAGACTGCACAAGATGGGGCCACTTCAGTGAGTAATGTCACAAAGCTTTCTACCTTCATTCTCTCAATGGAATCTGAGGAAGCATTGGCCTGGTGGATGAGGTACGTGTGCTCCATGTATTCTGTCAGCCGCTGCAAAAAGCTGAGCGGCTCATTGAAAATCACTGGCATTGTGATCTTAGAAAGCTCCTAAAAGAGATGTGAGGGAGGGAAATGAGGAACAAGGTTTCAGCACAAAGACAAATACATTTTGTAAAGAAATATGCTTACTGGTGACAAGGCTGAAGTTATTGGTGGTTGAATTTTGCGTTCTAATTTGCGTTTTGCTCTGGACAAAAGCTTAATCATACTGTAGACCCTCTGGTAGCCAAAGGCCAGTAAACATAATCTTAAAACACAAGATCAATAGGATTCCTAAAGTTTTTTTCTTTCTTCATGCCATGTCATGATTACGCTTTCCAATCATTATGCAAATATTGTGTTATTTATGAGCTCTGTGGGATACATTCTGAGCTAAATGCTAATGCTAACGCTAACATGACAGAAAAGTTTATATTATCAATGCAGGTTGAAAAGCTGCAAACTTTGTATGTTTGCAATTTAAATTCTGTAGTAATTTACAATTCATGGAGACTGATATACAAAATTATTGATACTTGAATTGATATAGAGAATATGCTAGCAAAAAGCTGCTGATTATTAAGCTAGTTATCGAGCAGTTAGCATTGATTGATACATGAATGTAAGTCAAAATATTATTTTTACCTTCTTTTTTAGTCTCAACCACCTGAGATAATAATTTTTCTGTATAGTTGGACTGTGGTTAATTATTCTAACCTGCTTTTGGCTAACTCGGCTAACCATACCACTGTTACACCATTCCTTGAGATTCTCAAGGTTTTTTTTCCTACATTTTCAATCAATACATTGTTATAAAAATATTAATAAATCCTTCACGTTGTTTCAGGAGGGTGTAATGACTTAATTTTCAGTTGCAAACGAGAGTCAAATTGAAGTACCAATGTACAACAAAGGTATCTTTTCTAGTCTAATTGTGATCTAATTGAAACAAATCCATTATATGATCCACATCACTCCAATTTAAACGATTTCATAAAATAATTCATTATTGCCTCACCAAGGGAATCAGCACAATGCACTGAATCTTCATTTTAATTTAATCCTCTGTCCTCCACATGCACAGGGCAGCTGGAGTCAGTGGAAGGAAAAAAAAAAAGGAAAGGAAAAACTCCAGAATAACTGGAAGGGCAATTATTGTTCTTGCTGGTTAGTTGGGGAGAAGTTAGGACAGATCTGATGTTGACAGCTGCCATTAACTTTGCTTAGTATTTGGATATAAACAAAATTGTGGATATTAATAATCTTTGGACTACATGGTAAAGGATCCAGAAGAGATATGTTCATTCTGGCCAAGAATGTGAATCTTATACCTGCATCAGAGAAGTAAGAGGATCATGAAATCATTCGGATTGTTCCTCTTGCCACAGCTACTGTCTTTCATAATTTTAACATACATTTAAAAAGATGAAAGAACACGAAAGAAAAAAAAAAAAAACATATATATCTCAAAGCAGTCCACTGAATGCTACCTGAATGACAGGAACAATAAGACAACAGTGGAATATCATTCTCACCATGCCAATGCAGTTCCTCAGGATACTCCAGATGCTGAAGTCATTTCTTGAAAACATTGGTGCAGGTAAGCTCATCCTGAAATACATAATTATAGAACTTTTGTAAATGGCATCTAATAACTTATTTTGTTTTAGTGCTCTAAAATCCAGAAATATTATAATGTATTTTATAGGTCACGTACTATAATAATGAAGTTAGGGTGTCAAAATACACCTAAATCCTGTAAACCATACATACTGCTGAGGGATCAGCAAACATGGGATCACGCCGTTAACTGATTGATGCATTACACTGTGACCTTATCAATATTTAACAGTGTCGACACAGAGCTCAGCCCCGTCAATGCAACCCTTTCCTGAGCCTTTACCAGCCTGGCCGTCACTTTAAATTATTAACATGATGAAATAGAAAGACCGGAGGGAAGACGGGGAAAAAATAAAAACACTCAAAGTACTGAACTCTCAGCGCAGGTTGAGATATCTACAATAGCAGACTGATATGGGAAGGCAGGCTCTCTGCTGACTTACTTCGTCTCTAAACCAGAGATAAAAGGCACAGGAGGTGCGCGGCCAATTTAGGAAACTGTAGGGGCTTATTACGCTGCTGACCTATGCTTTGTTATCCCATTGGGTTGGGTCTCATCCCCGTCTCCATGGTGATCCTCCTGCAACATGCTGGTGGTGGGGCTACTGCAAGTGCTGCTTAGCATGACAGAGCCTTCGTCTTCCTCCTCGTCCTCGTCACAGGAATGGCTGGCAACTGTCTCAAAGCCGCTCAGTGAGAGCTCGGAGCCTGATTCTGACAGAGATGAATGCATGAGATAATTTAGCATGTTTGTAAGAATCATCTTTCAAAGAGGGTCACAACAAAAGCTGTTAATCAGTCAAAGAAGATACACCTTCAAGCCTGAAAGAAAAGCCAAGGCTGAAGTGAGTGTATGTTGTAAACGTGTCTCCAGTGGATATACTGGAATTAAACAAAACCCAAGATTATTCAGATAATCAGATTAACAGATTTATTTACATAATTTTTCTACTCGAAAATTGAATATTTGCCTAAAAATTGTTCAACTTAAAAGAAAGTCTTCTTTACAATAATTTTGTGAACAAAAACTAACAATGCAGACAAGTTTCTTTTTGTAATACAATAAGACTGTAATTTAAACCGTCTATAAGTCCTGTAAGGCCCTTTATGGGTCACTCATTCACATGTTTTTCAAACACAAATGTCACTGACTGGACAATCTACTCTCCCACCTGAGTCATGGACACGTCAACGTACAGAATGATTAATGTGGCAACACTTCGGCTGTGTAACAAACAGTTAAATGTCACTACACGTATGTTCTAATGGGTTTGATTCATATGACTGTTATTCACTTGTTTATTAGCTTAATTTTTGCTGGAAGATTTTAAATTGAGGACAAATCAGCTTTTCTTATTCTGTTTAGACTGTTTAAGTTATTATCATTTTTCAAGTTAAATAAAAAAACAAACAAAAAAACAAAAACAAAAAAGTAAACACTTACAGCATCACATAATATCCCAAATATTGTGACCGCTGTCTGTTAAGCATTAATATTAGTACTGGTCAGATAGCAACACTTAACGCAACACTTTAATTATTATAGTCTACTTTCACAAAAATAATTGCAATGATTTCTCATTTTTTGGTTCACTTATTGAATGAAAATAAAAATAAATGTAAAGATGATCTAAATATTTGCTGTAAAGAGACATTATGCACGGTTGCTGCTGTGGACAGACATAATATTCTACTCAGGTCTTTACTGCAGGACAGCTGAAGAAGCCTCTGGCTGAACACACTTTTATTTTTGCTCTGCTGCATAGCTGAATTGTTGTTTTTTGTTATTTTTCGTAGATTTAAAGCATTTTTCTTTACACAATCAGATCTACAGGCTACAGACTAATCCCCATTACAGTCAGCTTAAACTATTTAGTACCTTAGACCATCACCTTTCTGCTGCTAATCCTACAAATCGACTTGGCCAAATCGGCTATACCTTATTTATTCATTTATCTTTAAATCCAAAATGTTACCATACCAATACAGATTTGTTTTGGCTTTGCATGAAAGTCTGAACCACTAATGTTATGAAATACTATGAGATTCAATAGATCACAAACAAAAGGTTGAGCACATCGGAATAAACAGTTACCAGTAAGCTAAGGCAGAAAACGAAATGGCAAATGGTAGAAAACCTCAGTGAAAACAGCAGATGAATGGTGAATACAAATGATTCTTACAATTGTGCAAAACAATGCCAGGAATATGAAATGATTTCAGTCAAGTAATTATGTGTGTTATTAACAGGCCCCGTCAATGAACAACAAAAATGAAATGATTAAGTGAGATTAAATCAACTTAAATTTATTCTGTGCTTCATCAGTCTTTAATATCTACATGCTCTACAAAAATAAATGCAAATGTCTCATGCAAAGCTGCATTATCATTTAATTTAACTCAGCTCAGTGATGCATTCATGCTCACTTCCTCCCATTCATAAAAGTGGTCGTATAAGGCTTTAAACGGTGGAATTAAACATTAGAATGAACAACAGGTGCAACTATTTCAGTTTTGTAGCCACTTTTTAAAAAAAAAACAAAAAACATGGCACATCCGCCAGATGCATAATTTTGACACAACCAGGCAACACTTGAGGCTCAAGGAGCGGCAAACATACCAAAGGCATTCACTGGCAGGAAAAAGTATTCCAGTGTCCTACAGGTGAATGAAAGAGCAGCGAATCTCTGTCACAGAATCTCCTCAACGTCCCGAGTGTGTTTGATAACTTGTCAACTCACCAGACACAGCGTCGTGGAACTCATCCTCGCTGAGGGCACTCCGCGGTGAAGATCCCTTGACGATGGATTGCTCAAGTTCGTTGTGCTCTGTAGCGAGAGTCTGCAGCGCTTCAGAGAGGATCTTATTTTTCTCTACCTCCTGCTCCAATTTCAGACTGCGCACCTGAGCTCGTCACACACACACGCACACAAAAACACACAGAGACAAAAAAAAAAGGGACAGACTAATCACTCACGGAGAGATCAACATTAATTCTGTCCTGTGCATTCAGTAACCACAAACCAAAGATGCGCAAATGTTCATGAGACAACGCCAAATTGTATTCCACCTCTCATTTCAAACAAAATGTGACGGTCAGATGGGCTGTGATGGCAGAAGGTCGGCAAATAAACAGCATGTTGACTGACTGATCCTCCCCTCTGCTCTATCCCCTCATTATCGGACCCACAGAGAGAGACTGAGATGGAGCTGAGAGGGAAGAGCCATGTTTTTTTCTGTAATAGAGGACAGCTGCCTTGACGTTGCAGTCTCAAATGACCTGTCGGAGAACATGATTCCTGCAGAGGGGATCAAATGACAGGTAATGGACGCTGAATTAACCATTAGCTAAACCTTTTTATACTATATTATCGTTGGTAGTAGGAGCTTAATTTAGAGCTGTACCTTTTCTAAAAAAAATCTAATTTCAGTGCCTTAGTCCACTGTAACTTAGTATGTAGTCAGAAACAAAATGAATGTCAGCAGACGATAACCGGGAAGATAACAGTAACAAGCTGGAAAGGTGGTGGAACTGCTGCATAAAGACAGACTGCAGATCACTTTGCCATCATTACACTTTGAGGACTCTTTATGGAGGAAATCCTGGCATCAAGCTGCAACAGGCGTAGTGCTAAAAAGCTGAGCTGCAGGAGCTGGAAGTGATTCAGTATCATTTCATTGAGGGCGGGATTGAGCGCAGGCCTCGCTGCTCCATTCAGACTGAAAAAACCATCATATGCAAACGGCGCCACAGTACATTTTTGAATTCCTCCCATTGAAACCAGGCCTATTCATGGTGAGCTCTGAGATCCTGTGAGCCTTTTGTTCTGTGCGCTGCTGCTGCAAATCACAGTTCAAAAGGCTGCACAGCTGAGCAATGAAGGCTCAGCCCAGGTGTAAACACTGAAAGCGCTGGACTGGATATTGAACGCAGAAAGTGCAGTTTGACGCAGTCTCAGCTTTAGTCTCTTCTAGAGATCCCAGAGAAATTCAAACTAAAGCTGAATTAGAGACAATAACGCAGTTAATGTAAAAACAAATGCAGCAAGTTGATTTTAATAAAAACTGAGAATGTTAAGCAATGAAGGACTGAGTCTAAGCATCATTATGTACAGTAGGGGAGAATATGCATAGATTTCTACATCCAAGCAGCTCAAGTGTGCATTTATCACATCAGTGCATCTAAAGCAACAGCCGTCTGAAAAATCAGAGGTGTTGACGGTGAAGAATTCTCACTCTGGTTCATATCTGGTTCATATCGTGCAGAGAATTATCTCCACTGCAATACGAAACAACACAGACTAAAAATAAAAAATAAAAAAATAAAAAACTCTCAGATTTTCATTGC
Organism: Telmatherina bonti; assembly: GCF_933228915.1. Lineage (NCBI taxonomy): Eukaryota > Metazoa > Chordata > Actinopteri > Atheriniformes > Telmatherinidae > Telmatherina > Telmatherina bonti. Next base: position 30,166,862 of record NC_136626.1, read on the forward strand.
TGGCAAAAGCTGATTTCAGTCCATTTTACACTGAGCAAACCATCTATCTATCTATCTATCTATCTATTTATCTATTTATCTATCTATCTATCTATCTATCTAAGCTTACAGTGTATTACTGTTTGCTAAAAACTGCAGTCAGGTTTCCTCTGCTCCTTACTGCAGGGCTAACTGGTCACTGTGAATTTTCTTTAGTAGTGAGTGTGAGTAGTTTGTCTCTGTGTTGGCCCAATGATACACTGGTAACCTGACCAGGGTGCACCCTGCCTTATGGGCTGGGACAACCTGTCATGTAAAAGCAACATTAAGTAACAGAGTCTGAAACTGTGACTGTCTGAAAACGTCAGTTTGCTTATTGCCGCTGACTTCTCGCAAGTTGGACAACTCATTATAATCTGGGCATATCTGCCAATTATTTCCAATGTTGCAAAGAATTGCCAGTGCTTACTGGTGAATTTAGTCAGTCCCAGTGAATGTTGTGTCTTTATTTCTTATCATCTCAGGTATAAGTAAATAATATCCAGAATCTTGTTTTTATTGAAATAATTATTGTCTTCAGCAGCACAAACTCCAGGAAAACAACAACCATGTCACTGAAAAATGGGATTGAGGGGGAACTTCATTTTATTCATGTCACAGCAAATGCTGCAAACACATTCTTTGTGGATCTTTTATTCCACTCTGTGAAACAACCGAGCCCTCCTTATCAAAATCTGTGAGAAAAACCTGCCATTTTAAGAATCTACTGTGGCTTTTCGCTTGAGGGTTTTTTCATTTGTTGAAGTGAGGGGGGATATAGAAAAATGTGATATGCAGGGAGCAGAATGCGGAGTAAAAGGCCACCACCAGGATTATGTCAACAGTTGGTCTCTGGTGAGCCAGACAGCATATAAATGAGGAATATTACACTTTCAAAAAACACTAGCAATGTTTGTTAAAGAATTACAAATACAAACTTTTAATGTAGAGTCAAATATATCAACATAAAAACTTCTGTGTCTGTAACTTTCCCCCTTAAGTAACACTATGATCATTAATTTGCTTTAACAACGCATCTTTAAAAAACTGCATTTATTTCATGTTTTGCGATACTGTTTACATTGTCGACATGCTAATGAACAAAAACCATTCTTGTCAAATGAAACTTTCTTGTTAGACTGCATCTGGGAAGCTGTTCTCTCAAATCAGCTCACATCTACTGCAGCTTCACAGAGCTGCAAGTGAGATGTCTGCACCGTTTGTTTCACTTGCCATTCTTTCAACATCTGATTTTCCTGAGAAATTTACTATAAAAATATCAATTTTACGATTTAACATTCTAAATATGCTGCAATTGAGGATGGTGAATGTGGTCTAGCCTCACTGGGCGCTGATTGTCTGCAGACAACAGCTGAGTCTCAGTGTTGCTGGGCTTGAGGCCAGTGTAGTGAACTGGCTTCGACAACGGTTCCTCTGTGGCACTAATGTGATTTCACAACATGCTGCTTTCAGCTATCAACTAAATTAAAATGAGCTTGAAGTGTAAAAGGAACTCATAACTTCATGCACATCTACAAGCCACACAACACCACCTCCACAACTTAACACCACTTTTTTTTTTTTTTTTTTTAAAATAAATGGATCGACATGTTTGGAGGGTTTGATGTCCAATAAAGAGATGATATCAACTCTTTGTGGGGGATGAAATCAATGCACTAAATGCTTTCATTATAATCAAATCTCTTGAATCACACACAATACCAACCATCTCACAGCTTTAAATTACTACAGACCACCGAGCTAACGTCATAAGGTGGGAACTGTGTCAGCACATTCCCATGAAACGTAGTTGTTGTTACTTTCCAGTCTAAAGAAAAACACCCCAACACGACTAAAGGTCATAACAGACAAGGATCTTTTTGATTACAGCATTCATAGTTTAACTTTCAATTCACACACATCACAAAGAAACATTCAGTCTTCCTTTGTTCCATTTCTACAGAAACATTAAACATGAAACCATCATTTCTTCAGAGAAAAAGTCTTTGTTACTTATTTCACGGATACTAAAACAAACTGGAATGCTTTACGTGTCACAGAGAACCAATAAATGTCCTCAGGAATCAAATGGTTCAGATGTTGTCACATAATCATTCTGATGCAAGTAAACTTAGACTCAGTTGCCTCTGTATTCGTTATGTAATGCTAGTTTTTAGGTTGGATCCCCTTTAACTAAAAATCTGTCTTAATTCTTCAACAAGGTGTTGGAAACCATCTTCGGAGAATTTGCTCTATGATGACACGAAGCATCACACAGTTGCTGCGAGAATCTCCCGCTCAACCAAAATCTGCTTGGTTCTGGTCTCTGTGGAGTTCACTGGAGTACAGTGAACTCATCGTCATGTTGAAGAAAGCAGCTGGACATGATGTGAGCTTTGTGACATGGTGCATCGTCCTGCTGGAAGATGCTACACTGTGCTCATAAAGAGATGGACATGGTCAGCTGCAATACTCTGTGGAGTTTTAACCATGACATATTGGTACTAAGGGGCCCACAGTGTGCCAAGAAAATATCTCCCACACCATCACACCTCTGCCAACCTGAACCATCAATACACGGCAGGATGGATCCATGCTGTTTACACCATACTGTTTCTACCATCTGAATGTGGAGCTGAAAAGGAAACTCATCAGCCCTGACAAGGCTGCTGTTGCAGATATGCTTAAAGGCTGGATGTGTTGTGTGTTCAGACATGATATTCTGCATATCTTGGTTAGAACCAATACTTATCTGTCTTCCAGTTGTCTTTCTATCATCTCCAATCAGTCTGTTTATTCTCCTCTGACCTCTGACATCAACAAGACATTTTGGTCCAGACAACTGCTGCCTACTGGATATTTTCTCTTCTTCAGACCTTCCTTGTAAACCCTACAGATGGCTGTGTGGGAAAATCCCAGCAGATCAGCAGTTTCTGAAATACTCACACCCACAACCATGCCACGAACAAAATCACTTAAATCTCAATTTTCCTTATTTCAGGTGCTCATCTTGGTGCTATGTCTACATGACTAAATACATTTAGTCACGTAAACTTGACTGACTGATTAGATATTTATGTTGTCGAGCAGTTAGAACAAGTGTACCTAATAAAATGACCACTAAATGTAAATCAAATCCAGTTTAAAAAAAAAACTAAAGATGCAGTTCATTATTTGTAAACTACATAAATAATAATAAAAAAACAAAACTAAATGGAGCCATCAGGAATTTAGATGAAAACACTTACCCCTTCTTGCTTGGAGAAGAGGCTGAGACATAAACTGAGACTGGAGGTGGTCTCACTGGACAACTCACAGATTTCCTGCATTTTTTGCAGAACAGCTGATGGAAATCCTGAAGGGATCAAATGCAAATGGATGAACAAAACAAAAAAAGGGACAAATGTCAAGTACAAATTTGTTTGTCTGTTCTCAGAAAAGCTACAAACACACTGCATACACACTCTTAAAATCCCTGATGACATAAACAGATGGCAGAGTCTTAATTAGAAGTATTACAAAAATTCCTCAACACAAACTCTATTTGATGATGCGCACAGTCTCAATCATTGCATTTTCATTTCCCCTCTTGAATGGTTCAGAGCCATTTAGTTTCTCTTTTTTACATGCAGATTGTTGAAAAATTAAAGGGAAAATCGGAATAAACAAGAATGGAAACACAAGAAATGAAGAGGTTTTTTTAATCAGTGCACTCTATGTTACATCTGTCTTTATTCTATGATGAATTACTTCTGATGAATGTCTTCTCTTTCTGCATGACATTGACCCTGTCCAAGGGACACGAGAGGCCACTGAATGGTTTAATCAGTTTAATGAGTATGAAAGTATTACAAGTTACATGCTATGGCCTTTGTGGTCACCATAGTTTAAAACTTCAGGGTGATTTTGGGATGACATGTTAGATGGCACCATTTTCCATCATTAACAAGGCTGCAAATAGAAGAAGGTTTTAAATATATGTCTCCAGGAGAGTTCAATAAACTAAAAAAATCAATGTCAGCATATTCTGAAATCCTTACTGGACATGGCAGACCAATGCTGAAAAAAATACATCTTAGTTTTGCCTTTAATTTAGCACCAAATTGTATATGATACCGGAGGGAGAAAAAAAACACGAACAAATTTAGACGGTAGTAAAATAACAGGTTTTACGTTCTGACAGCCCATCATCTTCGATCATGGACAAGAAAGCCACCACCTCCTTCTCCAGCTTCTTCTGGCTGACCTCTGCTGCCTGGTGAATCAGAGAGACATGAGAAGAATGCAAATAAATGAAAGCATTGCGCTTTTTTTTTTCTTTCTTTCTTTTTCACAGCCACCTGTAGTGATTCATTTAGCTCCCCGAGCGACAACACTTCTTCATCGTCCTCCTCCTCACTTCCTTGCTCCTGGGAGCAGTAATGTGTGCTGTAAGCTGTATGCTCTTCCAGGGCATCTAGCCAAGCCTAGAAAAAAAATGTATATTACAAAAAGAATTACAGTAAAACAGTTTTTTTTTTTTTCTTCATTTTAATTATTTCATTATTTGTTTATTTTACTCATGGCTTTGCACAACCTCACATTAAATCAAAACAAAACCATTCAAAAATATCTTAGAGCACCACCATGATAGACAAATAGGACAATCAACACTGGTACTTGGGGGGAAAAAAACACGTTTGTGTCACTGCACGTGTGCAATGCCAGCAGTTTTTTAAAGCATTTCTGAGAAAACATTTTGTAACAAAGTCAGAGAACCATACCATACTATTATTCCTAATGCCTAACAGCTTAAACTAGGTAGACCATACCTGAGTAAGTGAAAAAGAGGACACTTTAGTAGAGGGGACAGGTTGTTTGGGTGTAATTTATCATACGTAGCATCATGAACGTGTGGATACATACAAATGTGTCCACATTCAAGGCTGCTCCAGTATAATGAAGAGTTTAATTAATCTTAAAGAACATTGTGCCCAATGGGACGACTTTGCAGTGATCTTTTCTACCTAAAACAGACGTTTCATTAATTGTTGTTTATTTTGGCTAAAAAGTAAAGTTTAAGCTTAAATGTGTGAAAACATACTGTGCCATTCAGTCCACTGTCATTGTGGGGAAGAAAAATTCAGGCTTTTCTGTCCGGTCTTTGTTCCTTTATAAAGCAATTACACAATAACTATATATATGAAGAACTCTTAAATTCTCTTTAGGATTAAATGTGAGCACCAGTGGCTGTTTGTCGCTCTGTGTTGGCCCTGCCATGGTGGACCCTGCCTCTCGTCCAATGATTGCCGAGATAGGCTTCAGCTTCCCTGTGACCCTTAATTGAACTAGGCGTGTAGAAAATGAATGAATGACTGAATATATATGAAGACACACAAACCCACAAACATAAAAAGAAATAAGAAACCTCTACCTTCATGTAGAACTGCATGTGAGCTTCCTGCACCCTGCTCATGCACTGAGCTTCCCATATGTCAACACTAAGATGAAAATGAGATTTTTTGTTTCCTGTAGTTCATCCATAAATTTAAATTGATTTTTCTTTATTTTCTGGCTTTGTAAGATACTGGACACTCAGATCTAAAACTCCTGAACAGCTTGTTCCCTAAGCTGCCAAAGCCATCAGTCAAAAACACAAACCTTGTCTTTTGTTTGTCTTATTGCAATATTTGTGCAGAACTGAAGACAAACTGAGGGAATTGAAACCCAGGGAGGTTTGAATGGAATTGCATCCTTCATTAATGTGAAGCCTATCCAAAACTACATGAGGGGCAGTAATAAACACTTTCTCTGCAGTTTTGCAGAAACACCAAATTGCTGTGGCCTCTCAGTGCCCCTCCTTCTCCTGTGGCTCGTTGTCTGATCGAGTGGATAACAATAATATAACCAAGTTTGGGGAAGGAAACACATCACAAACCCCCTTGTAAGAATTTGAGGCTGATATAGAGCAAAATCCCAGACGATTCTGAAATTCCTGCCGACGTATATTGTACTCTCAAAAAGAAAAAGCAGCTTGACATGAAAATTAGCAATGCCTCAGAAATGTACATAATTCAAGCACAGTTGCTCTAAAAAATACAGACACTTTAAAAGTATAAAAAAGTAGCTGGAGTGATGTTTTGCAGTGCTTTATTATTAATGGATCAAACCAGAGTTGTTGCCTCGAGAACAAACAAATGCACTGTTGAGAATAACTAAAAAGCATGTTTAGCTCTGGTGTCAGGAAATCTCACAGTGAAAGGCTTTTGTTATGCTCATTTCCATCTCTGTATATTTGCTGTGGTACTCCACTGGAGTAGCTTTACACAATTCACAGCTAACAAAACCCTTTAATTAACATATACTGGTCCTGTTTGTTTGTGTCTCCTCTGAAACCTGCTGCTGTTTGTTTAAGGCCCTCTTCTCTACCAGCTAATTAACCTCTGACCGGCTAACTTTCAGAGCGATATCTATCACTTTTCATAGTGACTGTTAGCCTAGCGGCTAAGCTATGAATGTTACAGACAACTATGTAAGAAGTCTATGGCTACCTAATAACTTGGGAACTCACTGAAATAAGCAAAACTGACACAAACTGGTAATTGACAGAAAAATGTTCGTTTTACCAAGCCATAACCACATGTGACAGTTTAAATAATCGATAGTTATCAGTAGCAAGTTAGCGTGCTAGCTTTTTGTACATAGTGAAAAAAGCTTACTGACACTGTATTTAATTAGATAAGAGCCAAAAAAGCCAGAGTGTTCTGGAAATGGGTTGGCAAAGAAGGAAAGAAAGAGCCAGATGCTAATGGGATTTACCTCAAACTATGACAGCAGCTTTTTGATTCCTAAGCTCTTGACTTTTAAGCGCTTAATGTCAGCTTTTTTCCCCCACTGTTGCTAGCATTTCTTTTCACTGGACATTACAGTGAGGATATAACTTTTTAATTTAAATTAAAGTATGAGGTTTTGTCTCAAATTCTCATGAATTGCTATTTAAGCTCACACAAAAGCAGTGACCACTGCTTGTAATGAAAAATGTACAGTTTTTCATATGCACAGGGGCTTATTTTTTCAGGTTACAGTTGACGTGTTGGTTTGCTATAAGCCAAGTCTGTTGTTCCTGGAATGAACTGGTTCTCTGTATGCCAGAACCAGTGTTTTATAAAGATGAACCTTTCAGACATCAGGGAATGATAAAAGATAATTACTAAGCTTTTCTGTAAGAGGAGAAAATAATCTTACTTTTCTTGTTGCCTCTGGCTCTGTTTTAGGTGATACTTTGAAGTGATGCACACTATCATCGAAGCACTTGAGGGTAAAAAAGCAGTTATCCTTGGCTCGTATCTGGAAACAGGAAAAAAGAGATATTCTCTGGTGCCAAAATTCACACACAAAGGCACATTCAACACAGTCTAAAAAGAAAGAATGCTTTAAAAACTGTCTTACCATACAGTGAGCATTGGTGAGAGACTTACACCCTTGTCTTTTCACACTGGAAGCTGCATCTGACCTTTGTATGACAGAAAAAGAGAGAGGTCTTTTCTTTTGGATATCAGTGATGAGAGATTATCAGTACAGAGTACAGAATATTTCTATTTTTAACACATTTATCTATCACCTCCAAGGCCCCTCTATCTGATCCCTGAGATCTTTCCACATGCCTGATTCAAGGCGTGCAGCCAAGGTGAGAGGTGAGAATTGCACCTACTGTTTGGGGTACCATGATAAGACCCCATCCTGAAGGACAACCCAGTAGGAGCGCCAGCCAAAAAATCTGGAACTCTGTGGAGCGACGCATAAGAGATGAATTATCAGTCAGATATACAGTCATTTCTATTATTTTGTTAGCTTGACATGAGAGACGGTACTTAATGTTTGTTCATGAACATGATGCAAATGCTAAAAAATAAGCACATGCAAAAGGTTTGATTTCCTAACTTAGTATCGCAAGCTACTGAAAACAAACTCATTATTACAGGGTTTGTCTGGACATAAATATGAAGTTACCATAATTTATTTTTACTGTTGAATAGCACTCATATAAACTAATCTTGAGCTGGAGAAGCACATTTTCTATGATGTGCATCTGTGCACTGAAATAAAACAGGGTTGACTGTGAAAAAATTTTACCCAGTGCAATGATAAATATTTTGTTTAAAGTGATGCATTAATAAGTATTGGTGACATATCTACTTGTATGTGCCCTGGTTTGCTATTAGTAATGATTCATCAGAAAGTCATGTAGGCCTGCAGTTCCCCTTAGCTTCACAGTGTTTCAGTATATTTGAACTTGTTATTTTAGTTTTCTGTCCTTTTTTGAGAGAAAAACACAAAATGTTTCATAACCAAGCTGCTTGTCAGCCAACAACACTCAATAGCTGTAAATGTGGTGGAGAGTAAGTTGTTAAGAGAGACAGACCATGTCTAAAAGGGAATCTTTTGTCAGACTGGAAGGAGGTTTTTTTTTTCCTCATTACATGGTCTACCGCTAGACCCCAGGAACACAACTGGATTTTGTGATCATTTGAAATATTTCCCGTGGGTTAATATTAATTACATTACAAAAAAGTATGAAAAATTTACAAAAATGCATGAAAACTTTAAAAGAGTATTTTCTTCATTAACTTGTTGTTGCTCTCCTGAAGCACAGTAAGCAGGTCCCCAGTTTTAACCTCGGCTGGGGCCTTTCTGTGTGGAGTTGGCATGTTCTTCCCATGCTGATGTGGGTTCACTTTGGGTATACCGGCTTCCTTCCACAGCCCAAAAACATGCCTGTTGATTCTAAATGCTCCCTAGCAGCGAGTGTGAGGATGATCTGTCCAGACATTACCCTGTTCTTGCCTTATGGCAGCTAAGACAGGCTCCTACTGTGGTTGTTGTTCTCTGATTCCTTTCTTTATGGTATGTAATATATTTTTAATAGTGATATCTAGACAGCAGGCATGCCACTGAAGCCTTGAGGATTTTCTTCTCTCATTTTTGGACCCAACAATCATTAATTACTAAAAGCAGTTGGAACGTGGCTTTATCTGACCACAAAACAGATGACAATAGTCCTTCTGTCCATATGAGACGAGCTTGTGCCTAAAGAACTTGGACCACAACAGTTTTTTTAAGGTGCATCCAAGTTCATGCAGTTGCACTGACACAGTGGAATCACAGTTTTTCTCATGCAGGGCCACCTGAGGAAATTAAAAGTCATGGACATCTAACATCTGTTTACCCAGACGTCCTGAATCTTTTCAGTCCATCTGTTTATTGTAAAATCTCCCTCTCCTGCCTTTTTCTGGCATTAAAATCTTTAGCATTTTTTAAGTACTGTCGCATGATGGGAAATTTCTCAATTTTGCTTGATTTGGAGTTTATAGAACATCCATCACTTTTTGTAAGTGAAAGGACAAAGCGCATGTTGCTAACTTTCTTTTATGACACAAGGTAGCTAATGGGATTTCTGCTCCCTCATCCAGAGCTG